>NC_081138.1:8375840-8732370 GCF_958295425.1 Solea solea
GGAAAATCAGAAGATGCACATTCTGAAGAAAGGGCTCACACACATTGTGGGAGGCAGGTTCTCATAAGGTTGGGAAGTGTCAACAACTGGGTTATCACTGATGGGTAAACTCCCCTGTTTAAATGTTAGAGTTTAGTATTTTGGGCAACAATGTGTTCATTTTTGAAAACAGAAACAACCATAGTTATAAGAGAGGGGTGGAGCCTGAAAGCTTGTCCACTACAAATCCACCTATAACTGCAACTATAAAATGCAGAGCAGTCAATCACACACAGTGTCCATGCCCTTCAACACATGCTCTGTATCCTGATCTATTTGACTTTAAATGTGAAATTAAATTGACCTTGTGGAAATGCTGCTCTACTGAAGAGAAACTAAGACTATAAACCCTTTAGAACAATGTTTGCAGGGCACCAGACTCACTTTTTACTAGGAGCACAGTAGCCCCTAACTGAACATTTTAGGAGAGCAAGCAGAACATTTAGGGGTGCACACCTGAAATTGACTTGCAAAGCAAATATTCACATTTCCTCTCATTTTCACTGTATTACTGATCAACACTTTGACAATAATTGCAGCCCATTGCTGTTTAGAATTCCTGTAGGGAGGTGACCATTTACAGCAGGGGTGGGCAATTATTTTTCCCAGGGGGCCAAATGAGCAACTGAAAATATTTTGGAGGGCCGGGCCAAAATGCCGAACTCAATTATGCATAATATACATTTTATTTCTATATAAAAAGCAGTAAATGGCATTGTTTTGACCGCTGGTAAGAGTGTATGTTATTATTTGGCAATTAAAAGGTGAGGTTAGCTTTCAAAAATATCATTTATTCAAATGGAATTTCCAAAATGATAAACAAAATGTGAAACATTTGACTCATTTTCAGTCACATTAATAACAAAGGGCATTTTGAGTTCCATATACTATTGAAACAAGGATTTTCTTAGCTTTCTAAAGACATCACATCATCTTTGTAGCCAAAATACTCTGATGAAATGAACTGTTGTAGTAACAACATCAACCACATGGCTAAGTTTTAGCACTGACTTGCACAACGCTTGCTGATGAATAATACAATGTATAAACACCAATTTCTGCTCTGCGTTGAGTTCACTTAGTTTATTTGCATTCTTTTCAAAAGCCCAACATTTTTCACTGTCAAATTCTGACATCCATCCGTAGTGACAGCTGCCAGTCTGTCCCGTTCGAGTCCCAGTTTGTCCATGCATGCGTTTACCTCGGTGAACACATCACTCCCCGTTGTGGTTCCTTTCATTGGCCGCATTGCTGCCTGGTCCTCCGTGAAGTCGCGCGTTATAACGAATATGAGCAGCTGGGCTGTGTCACGGACGTCACAGCTCTCATCCAAAGCCAAAGGAAAAAAAGTCGAAGCTTCACACTTTACTTTGCAGCTGAAACTCCAGATTCTCTGCGATGTTCTCCACCCTTCTCGTCACGGTGCAGCGGGACAGCGGGATGTTTTCAAACGCTTCTTTTTTCTCTGGGCATAGCAGTGCTGTGTCACCCCTCCGAGAATGGCTTACTGTTGTTTAAAAGTTCTGCTTTCGGCATCCACTTTCCTCTTTGTGGCATGAGCCGACATTTTCGCATTTTTCAGGGGTGACAAGGAAGGTAGACAGGTTGTCAATCACACGCACTTCACGTGCACAGTTGACGTGCACGATTGCGTGCACTGTGAGAATAAATGGGCTTCAAAATAAAAGCAATGCGGTTTTAGTCCACCCATAAGATAATTAGAAAATATGTTATATTTTCTAACTATCATGTAATCTTTCGCGGGCCGGTCAGAATCATCAGGCCGTACAATGCCCAGGTCTGATTTACAGACATGTTCAGGACAGGTCTGAGGTCTGACATATCAAGTTTCAAGTGGATACAACAATCCCTGTTAAAGCAGCATCACAAACTGTAAGTGTAATTCTCTCTCCCATTACCAGGGGGCGCTGTTTTTGAAATTGAATATTTTCATATAGGCGTCTTCTGGGATGGACTATCATCAATCCTAGCAGGTTTGGTTCAGGACCAGGATTCGCAAAGTTGTAGCAGTTTGTTTTTAAGTCGCAAAAATCCGACTTTGCATCATTACCATGACAACGTCATATGCCCAAATACCCCATCATGTTGAGCATGCATCATCTACCTTGTGTTTAGAGTGTTTTTACCAATTTTGAGTTGGATACGATAATCTCTGTAAAAGTTATTCCAGAAATCGTTAAGTAACTTTTTTTTTTGTTTATTTTCTGCCACCACCAGGAGGCGATGTTAACAAACGTGACAGTTTTTGCACAGGCATCTTCAGCAAGGGCCCATCATTAATCGCCACAAGTTTGGTTAAGATCGTACCATCGTAAAGTTATAAGAGTTTCGTTGTGTGTTGTGAGAAATTCACCAACTTTGCCACCCCCTTTCTTGTACGCCATGATACTTATTGAAAAGTTTTTGATACCTTTAGATCCTCAACTGGTTTGAAGGTGATCTTATGAAAGCTCTAGGAGTAATTTGTTCACCTAATGAACTTGTGTACCAAGTTTTGTCCGTGTACGTTAAACCCGACAGCAGATGAACTAAGTTTTTAGGCCCGCCCACTTTCATTTTTTGACGCACATTCCCCCAAACCACTAATATATATGTAATTTTACACCAGGTCTGATGGGGTTGCAAACTTTGGTGAGTTTTGGGGCATGTTCAGGGCCTCAAAAACGGGATTTACTTTGAGGAAGAAGAAGAAGAAGAATCCTTACGGTTTCAATAGGGTTCTTGCAACCTTGTTGCTCGAACCCTAAATAGAATCAATCACAATGTTCACATACAAAATATGGTTCAAAATAATAAAAAAAAACATCAACAGGAAACTCAGTTTGAAGAAAAATGGATAAAATGGACAAAATATTTAAGACCAGAATAGCAACATAGACCACAGGAAAGTTAGTTGATTGAGTAGAAGAGAACAGGGACATAGACAGATCGTTTTGACTGTAACTCCCACTTGTTTGTTTTTGTATTTTTTATAATGTTGTCTTTTCACCTGTATAAAAAAAACTGTTAATAAAAACTAAAGCAAAAAAGAAAAAGGGGTGTGGGAATGGGTGAGGTATAATATGCCAGATATTAGCCTCATTAGTCAACATGATTTTGAGGCAGAAACATACAGTATTTAGGGTACAAGGTCAGAGCTGCAGTGACCTTTTGGCCTGCTAAGATTAGCTCATTATATAATAATGTAAAATTTCACTTACCTCTAAATTTTTGAACATCTTCCTTTTGACATGTCAATAGCCTCCCTCTACCACCAACTTCGACAGTAATTCCTTGGTCAGAGACTGATGCTGCAACTCCATTTCATGTTCATCCACCTGCTGAGCAGACACTAACCAGTTAACGTTTTGGGTATAAATCCACTGCTGCCGTGGTGGGAATTAAATTACTTGGCTGAAGTGTGATGATGGTCGATAATTATGTTAAAGCTACAGTAGTAGTTGAAATAAACTCCCCCTGTCAGGACCCTTCGTTGCAGGCCTGCACTGTGAGGTCTCCTGCACTGTCAGGACAGGAAGTAGATTCAAAGCCTTTCAAAATAAAAGCGAGCATACATATGTATACAATGTAAATATGTTTGTGTATCCATGTGTTTAATGAAAGAGATTTAAAAAACTGTATATCCAGTTCAACTGGATAAGGTGGAAAAACGCAGGAAAATGTCAAGATAAAAACCAAACAAAATATTATATAAAAAAAAGAAAATGCAAAACGTTATGACCACTTCTAGGATTATTCTACAAATAATCAGTGCAAACTAGATGTACAGCTATTGTTATGATCCCCTTAAAACATTATTAGCCTACTCAAAACATGCATTATTTTACTTCAGTATTTTAATATAATTTAATTCGTAAAAAGGACAGCTGTTAGTTTAGTCTGCACTACAAATTAATTTCGAAACAATAAATCTCTGTAAATACACCTTAATGTGTGATGGCATAATGCATCTACACTCCAACCTATTGCTGACTGTTCTTTGCTTCTATATCATTATTTATCATTGAAAATGTAGCCCCGTGCACTGTTGGTTATAAATATTGTTGTTATACAATATCATTTGTAATCCAAAAAAAAAAATCACAAGGTGCTGTAATATTTGTCATACAGATGCATTGTTCAGTGAATCATCATATCCATTAATTCAGGGATAACAAAGTACCAAAACATTTACCTGAAGGGGCTGTATTGTCCTCATTATTCACTTGTCCTGCTGATGCTGTTTCCACCCAGGTGAGAGATTGTTGTTGTTTTACATTTGAGAAGCTGAAAAATTACAGAAAGTATAAAATATTCACATTTAAGAAACTGAAAAATGACAAAAAGTAAAAAAAAAAATTCACATTTAAGAAGCTGAAAAATTACAGAAAGTAGAAAATATTCACATTTAAGAAGCTGAAATATGACAAAAGTAAAACATATTCACATTTCAGAAGCTGAACCATGAAAGAAAGTATAAAATATTGACATTTAAAAAGAAACCCCGGTGGAGTTGCCTCGTTGAGGGAATAAAGTCATTTGGCTGCTGCCACGTTTCTGTCAAACATAAAAAGTCAAACTTAGTCGTTGAGGAGATCCCTGATGAGAAGACCTTTGCTTGTTAGTGAGCGGATTTTGTAAGGACTGAAGTTGACTGAAGGGCTGGTGTTTGGTGCTTGTCGTCAGTTCATCTGCATGGATCATTAACCTTAGGTCTGTCCGATTGGAGATCTCATCCTCCCCCCCTCTTGGGATTTCCTGGGGGTATCTATATTCAGGGCTTTCCGTGGCTTTATTGGGTTCTTCCTCACGAAAGACACAGGATGGTCTGCTACATACTGTCCCATGTGCCATCTTTCCGGGCTGTCAACTGTCTCTCCAGTGGTCACTAAACTGTTCTTGGTTGTCAGTCAGTCTATTCTTAGGAGTCACTGGCTATGCCAGGTATCAATCAACCCAGTATCACGCCAAAGCGTGTAATACGCCCACTGGTCACCAGGGCATTGCGTGTCAGTGTCACGCTTTTTTCTCACTGGCGTCTGGGGGACACGCTGACATGACCTGAACATGAACGTGCAGTACCAGTACATCTACTGCAGTCATTCGGTCATTGCCAACAACTTGTACAACCACTACTATGGAGCAGAGGAAGAAGTCACGCTATTTTCCAGCTCCCGACCCACCAGGTAAGTCGTGTAGCTAATGGACTGCCTGATTTGAACAATGTTCAGGTCATTGTCACTTGAAAGTCTTTTCCCTGTTGGCTTTTTATTATATGTTTTGTAGTTAAATCCTTTTTCTACATTTTCTAATGAAGCATGACACGGGTTAAAGTTATAGAAAAAAAAAAGTGTGTATTGTATTTGTATGTTATGTATTTAGGTGGTCTTATAAATGAAAGGGCCACCATAGAGAGCATCCTGGCATATTGCATCGCAGCGGGGTACGCAGGGTGCTCTGCAGCAGACAGGAGAGCGCTGCAGAGGGTCATTAACACAGTCCAGAAGATCACTGGGTGCTCTCTGCCCAGCCTGGAGGATATTGCCTGCGCTTGCTACCTAAGCAGAGCTAGAAACATCATCAAGGACTCCCTCCACCCTGCAAATCACCTGTTTGACCTGTTACCCTCGGCCGGCGGTACAGGTGTCTCAAAGCCAGGACGAACAGACTCAGGGATAGCGTCTTTCCCAGAGCTATCACTGAGGTGAACAAAAATAAAACTAGATAATAATAATAATAATACATTTAATTTAAAAGCGCCTTTGAGGTCACTCAAGGACACTTTACAAACAAGATGAATTGAAATCACACAATTTCGTAAAAAAAAACAAAAAAGGAGCACATAAAATCAACACAATAACTTTGGGGAAGTGGTGGTGATAGCAGGGGGGGTTAGAGGGAGTAGGCGGTCCGGAACAGGTGAGTTTTCAGTCTTGATTTAAAGAGGTGGAGAGAGTCACAGTTACGGAGGTCAGGTGGTAGTGAGTTCCAGAGCTGAGGAGCAGAGTGGCTGAAGGCTCTGCCCCCCATAGTGCTGAGGCGGGCATGGGGCACAGAGAGGTGGATGGAGGAGGAGGATCTGAGGGAACGAGTGGGGATGATGATGTGCAGGAGATCAGACAGGTAGGGAGGGGTAAGGTTGTGGATGGCCATGTATGTGTACAGGAGGAGTTTGTAGTTGATGCGGTGTTTGACAGGGAGCCAGTGGAGGTGCTGGAGGACAGGGGTGATGTGGTGGTGTGAGGGGGTCTTTGTGATGATACGGGCGGCTGAGTTTTGGACCAGTTGCAGTTTATGGAGAGACTTTTGGGGGAGGCCATAGAGGAGAGAATTGCAGTAATCAAGACGGGAGGTGACGAGACTGTGAACAAGGACGGCTGTGGAGTGGGGGGTGAGGGAGGGGCGGAGTCTGTTGATGTTGCGGAGATGGAAATAAGCGGTGCAGGTAGTGATGTTGATGTGTGAGTGAAAAGAGAGTGTGCTGTCGAGGATGACACCCAGACTCTTTACCTGAGGGGAGGGGGAAACTGAGGAGCTGTCAATGGTGAGGGAGAAGCTGTTAACTTTAGATAGGGTGGATTTAGTGCCGAGGAGGAGGAGTTCAGTTTTATTGCAGTTTAATTTAAGGAAGTTTGATGTGAACCAGGTTTTTAGCTCAGAGAGACAAGAGGTGAGGGAGGGGGGTGGTAGTGTGGAATTTGGTTTGCAAGAAAAGTAGAGCTGGGTGTCATCCGCGAAGCAGTGGAACTGGATATTGAATTTACGGAGGATGTGGCCGAGGGGGAGGAGATAGATGATGAAGAGAAGGGGCCCCAGGACAGATCCCTGGGGCACACCTGTAGTGACTGGGGAAGGTTTTGAAGTGAAAGATTTGAGCTGTACAAACTGAGTGCGGCCTGTGAGGTAAGAGTGGAACCAGCTGAGGGGAGTGTGGGAGAGGCCAATGGAGGAGAGTCTACTGAGGAGGATGGGGTGTGAGATGGTGTCAAAGGCAGCACTCAGATCGAGGAGGATGGAGACAGAACCAGATAACCCGTATATATACACACACACTGATCACATTGATCACAGTGAGTGCAATAAATGGACAAAAAAACTGTTGTATACATTCAAGGACAATAAACAGGTGTACCAAGTGCAATAACTGCTGACAAGTGCAATAACTGCTGCTCTATGTTCACGTTTACACTTCTTTGCTCATGTTCACACTTCTTTGCTCAGGTTCACACTTCTTTTCTGATTTGCCATTTTTCTTGTTGGCACTGGAGATTGTTACATATGTTTTCTGCAATGTTGTATAGTTATGTAGTTTTTCTTCCTGGACAGTATTTTCTTCCTCACTGCAGCAGGACAACGACCCCAAACATACACCCAAAGTCATTAAGAACTATCTTCAAGAAGTACTGGAAGTGATGGTGTGGCCCCCACAGAGCCCTGATCTCAACATCAGGGGTCTGAAATGTCAGTATCAAGGACAAACGCTTGTCCAGGGTGCAGAGTTTCAGACCTGTGCGACCTTCAGAAAGGTCAAAGGTCAGCAGTTTGGGGATGATCTGTTTTATTCGGCTTTCACCCGCAGTTTTTTGTAATAATTCATGAAGGCATTGTGCCAGAGGTCTGATTTTTCAGTATGTGTATCAGGAAATAAGGTTGATCCAGGGTGCGGAGTTTCGGACTCATGCGCCCTTCGTAAAGGTCAAAGGTCAGCCGTTCGGGTGTAGATTTTTGTAATAATTAATAAATGCATCGAGCCATGGGTCTGAAATGTCAGTATGTGTATCAAGGACAAACGCTTGTCCAGGGTGCAGAGTTTCAGACCTGTGCGACCTTCGTAAAGGTTAAAGGTCAGCTGTTTGGGTGTAGTTTTTTGTAATAATTAATAAAACGCATCGAGCCAGGGGTCTGAAATGTCAGTATGTGTATCAAGGACAAACGCTTGTTCAGGGTGCAGAGTTTCAGACCTGTGCGACCTTCAGAAAGGTCAAAGGTCAGTGGTTTGGTGATGATCTGTATTATTCGGCCTTCACCCTCAGTTTTTTGTAATAATTCATGAAGGCATTGAGCCAGGGGTCTGATTTTTCAGTTTGTGTATCAAGAACTAAGGCTGATCCAGGGTTCCGAGTTTCGGACTCATGCGCCCTTCGTAAAGGTCAAAGGTCAGCCGTTCGGGGGTATTTTTTTGTAATAATTAATAAACGCATCAAGCCAGGGGTCTGAAATGTCAGTATGTGTATCAAGGACAAACGCTTGTCCAGGGTGCAGAGTTTCAGACCAGTGCGACCTTCAGAAAGGTCAAAGGTCAGTGGTTTGGGAATGATATTTATTATTCGGCCTTCACCCTCAGTTTTTTGTTATAATTCATGAAGGTATTGAGCCCGGGGTCTGATTTTTCAGTATGTGTATCAGGAACTAAGGTTGATCCAGGGTGCCGAGTTTCAGACCTGTGCGACCTTCGTAAAGGTCAAAGGTCAGCTGTTCGGGTGTAGTTTTTTGTAATAATTAATAAAACGCATCGAGCCAGGGGTCTGAAATGTCAGTATGTGTATCAAGGACAAACGCTTGTTCAGGGTGCAGAGTTTCAGACCTGTGCGACCTTCAGAAAGGTCAAAGGTCAGTGGTTTGGTGATGATCTGTATTATTCGGCCTTCACCCTCAGTTTTTGGTAATAATTCATGAAGGCATGAGCCAGGGGTCTGATTTTTCAGTTTGTGTATCAAGAACTAAGGCTGATCCAGGGTTCCGAGTTTCGGACTCATGCGCCCTTCGTAAAGGTCAAAGGTCAGCCGTTCGGGTGTAGTTTTTTGTAATAATTAATAAACGCATCAAGCCAGGGGTCTGAAATGTCAGTATGTGTATCAAGGACAAACGCTTGTCCAGGGTGCAGAGTTTCAGACCTGTGTGATCTTCAGAAAGGTCAAAGGTCAGCAGTTTGGGGATGATCTGTTTTATTCGGCTTTCACCCGCAGATTTTTGTAATATTTCATGACGGCATTGAGCCAGGAGTCAGATTTTTCAGTATGTGTATCAGGATCTAAGGCTGATCCAGGGTGCCAAGTTTCGGACTCATGCGCCCTTTGTAAAGGTCAAAGGTCAGCCATTCGGGTAATAGTTTTTTGTAATAATTAATAAACGCATCCAGCCATGGGTCTGAAATGTCAGTATGTGTATCATGGACAAACGCTTGTCCAGGGTGCAGAGTTTCAGACCAGTGCGACCTTCAGAAAGGTCAAAGGTCAGTGGTTTGGGAATAATATGTATGATTCGGCTTTCACCCTCAGTTTTTTGTAACAATTCATGAAGGCATTGAGCCAGGCGTCTGATTTTTCAGTATGTGTATCAGGAACTAAGGTTGATCCAGGGTGCCGAGTTTCGGACTCATGCGCCCTTCGTAAAGGTCAAAGGTCAGCCATTCGGGTAATAGTTTTTTGTAATAATTAATAAACGCATCGAGCCAGGGGTCTGATTTCTTTCTAGTTGTATCAGTGTTGATCATTGAAGGCCAGAAGCATCTTTTCTCTGCCTATTTCAGGCTTACAGACATATTATAGAGATAATATGGGTGGGGTTGGGGTTTGGAAGACCCATGGGGACCCATGACTGGTCCCCATAGGAACCAAAATTCAGGATTAAAATTTATTTGAGAGTGTTTCATTTTTTAAGTCATTTTCATCCTCACAGAAATTTAAAAAAAATTTAGCAGTTAAAACCAAGTCTCTAGACCACTCAGAAAGGGTGGATCCCACCAGGACTCTCCCAGACAGTGGGCCTCACAGGGAAATAAAAACGCGTGTGTGTCTGTGTGTGTGCACTCGCACCCAGAAAGAGAGTATAAACACTATACTCACTATAATTTTAAGGAAAAAAATAAGAAAATCGACCATTTTATTGGTCAAGTTTAAATTGTGGAAAAAGGTTGTTGTTGTTTTCTTTGTGCAAGCTAAAACACTAATCATGAAAATCATCAAAAAAAATAAAATAAAATAAAAAGACATTTGAAAGTTTGTTTTGTGTCTACAGTTTTCTCTTGTAACAGAGTGTTGTGTACAAAACTCACACGCACACATGTTTCGATGTCTGAACCAACACTGCCTTTACTTCCGTTATTGTCACAGATTCAACATGTATCCATCCTATAATATTAACCGAGTCCCTTAAAGGTACATTCCCCACTATCCAGGAACATACAGCAAAAAGCCATGTATCACAATGTGACCCATGTTATTAGAACATAACACAGAGGTTATTGGTTATCTGGGTCATGTAACTAGGTATTCAGTAATTCACTTTGAATACACAAAGCGAAGTTCATTTAAAATCATCAACCCTCACACCCTCCATTGCCAAATCCATGTGGCACAAGGTAAGTACATAGCACAAACAATATTAAGCAATTATTAAAGGAATTATGAGGTGTTACAATTGCAAACACACATAAGATATGCCTATATAAAAATAAATGAGTAAATCAATATGTAAATGGGTCCAACAGTGCAGGGGGCTACATTTGCAATGATAAATAATGATATAGAAGCAAAGAACAGTCAGCAATAGGTTGGAGTGTAGATACATTATGCCGTCACACATTAAGGTGTATTTACAGAGATTTATTGTTTCGAAATGAATTTGTAGTGCAGACTAAACTAACAGCTGTCCTTCTTATGAATTAAATTAAATTAAAATACTATACTATACTAAATACTAATACTAGTAAAATAATGCATGTTTTGAGTAGGCTAATAATGTTTTAAGGGGATCATAACAATAGCTGTACATCTAGTTTGCACTGATTATCTGTACAATAACCCTAGAAGTGGTCATAACGTTTTGCATTTTCTTTTTTTTTATATAATATTTTGTTTGGTTTTTATCTTGACATTTTCCTGTGTTTTTCCACCTTATCCAGTTGTTATGCCCCAGTCTAGGGGCCTAGTGTTAAGTTGTAATGTTAACTACTGCGCATGTGTGAAGATGGAAGTGAAGTGTACTGCGCATGTGTAGAGTGTGTGTTTATGGCGGTAACCGTGGTTATTCATGTGAAATGCGATTGCGAAGTAAAGTCTGAGTTGAACAACAGTAGTTGTGGTTATTCATCCAACATTCGTAACAGACGATGGCCGCTGCTGGGAATTACAAAGTCCCGCCACCATTTGACGAAAAGACGTCTTATGAAACCTGGAAAAATGAGGTCGAAATTTGGAGACTCGTCACCGACCTGGACATAAAGAAGCAAGCCTTGGTGGTTACCTTGTCGCTAACGGGGAGAGCGAAGGCCAGTGCATTAGAAATTGCTGCAGGCGACTTAAATTCTGACACGGGAATGACTGCACTTCTGACGAAATTGGACTCCGTGTATTTGAAAGAAGAAAAAGACCGGCAATACGAGGCGTACACGGAGTTTGACAGGATCGCTAGAGGAAGCAGTGTTTCTATGGTGGATTACATCATTGAATTTGAACATCGGTACAACAAAATACGTAAGTTAAAAATGGATCTACCAGATGCCGTGTTAGCTTTCAAGCTGTTAGACACTGCAGGACTTGATGTAAAAGACAAACAGTTGGCGCTTACAGCTTGCCCCAGCGTCTCGTTTGTTAACATGAAATCAGCCTTGAAGAGAATTTTTGGCGATAACATTACTCCACCACAAGAGGGCAGAAGTGCAATGCAGATGAGTGGAGATACTAGTGAAGCGACATACTACACAAGACATACAGGAAAGCGGGAGAGTAGGTCAAACTGGCAACAATCTCAAACTGTGTTTCCGGGAACAAACCCGTTCGACAAACATGGGAGGAGAACGAGATGTGCAGTATGTCAAAGCACATATCACTGGGCAAAGGATTGTCCCAATAAAAAGGAACATGTAAATCTAACAAAGGATGAGGGACTAAAACATGACATTGAAGAATGCAACATTACTTTGTTTTCCAACGAATCTTTATCTGAAACGGCAATCTTCATGGTGGAAGCTTTAGGATCAGCCGTGATTGATACAGCCTGCACAAGGACTGTGTGTGGAGAGAAATGGCTTGATGATTATATAAGTGAACTGCCACAGAGTAAAAGACTAAACCTGAACAACGAACAGAGTGCACGACGTTTCAGATTTGGTGATGGTAAAGTTGTTCACTCAACAAGGAAAGTGATTATACCAGCCAAGATAGGACAGACTAAATGCAAAATAGAAACAGAGGTTGTCCCGGCAGATATACCAATGCTTTTAAGCAAGACTTCATTGAAGAGAGCAAGTGCAGTTTTGGACATTGCACATGACAAAGCCACAATGTTTAGACAACCTGTGAAGCTTGAACTGACATCTTCAGGACATTATTGTGTCAACTTGAGAGATAATAGTAACCCAGATGTAAGCGAGACACAAAATGATGAGAATGAAATTCGTGACAGAAAATATGACAACAAAGGAAAAAAAGACAGTCCTGTTAAAACTACATAGGCAATTTGGACATGCCTCAGTTGACAGAAAAACTGTGAAACATGTATTAGGTACAGCAAACCAAAACGCAAGCCGGTGGTGGGTTTGCCCATGGCTTCAACTTACAATGAAACTGTAGCTGTGGACTTGCATGAGCTTGAGCCAGGAGTGTGGTATCTACATGCGATTGACCACTTCACACGCTTCAGTGCAGGCAGTATTATCACCACGAAGAAACCCAGGGATAATAAAGCACTTCATTCACTGCTGGATAAGTATTCATGGTCCTCCACGCAAATTATTCAGTGACAATGGAGGTGAATTTAACAACGAAGAAATGAGAGACATGGCTGAAAAATTTAACATTGAAGTTAAAACCACTGCAGCATACAGCCCATGGAGCAATGGCCTTCTGGAAAGGCATAATCAAACCCTTACTGACATTTTGATGAAGGTGAAGAGTGACAGCCAATGTGACTGGAAGACGGCTTTGGACTGGGCATTGATGGCGAAGAACACTATGCACAATGTACATGTTTACAGCCCATACCAGCTAGTATTTGGGCAGAACCCAAATCTGCCACTGATCCTCAATGATAAGCCTCCAGCTCTTGAAACCAGTGTGAGTACCTGGATAGCTAAGCACATCACAACGTTACATGCTACAAGGAGAGCATTTACAGAAGCTGAATGCTCTGAGAGAATCAGAAGAGCTCTACGTAAACAACTGCAGCCTATTGATGACAGATATGAAACGGGGAACAAAGTCTACTATAAAAGAGTTGATTGTAATGAGTGGAAAGGTCCAGGTGTGGTCATCGGCCAAGATGGTGTGGTGATCTTTGTCAGACATGGGGGAACCTACATTCGAGTACATCAATCTAGGCTGAGAAAAGTGGATGGCCCTCTGGAAAAACTGGAAGAAACTGAAAAGGACAATCAAAGAATAGAAAATAAAAAACTTAGAGTGACACCAGCAGCTGGACACAGTGAGTATAACTATGACACTGAAAATGAGGAAGTGACACCTACAAATGATGAACCTCTTGATGCTGAGCCTAGCAGTGAACCTCCTCATGCATCAGTACAGCCTGGAGGAAGTAATCTGGATCAATCTGACATGTCGCAGACGACAAACTCAACCATGACTTGTGAAGGTATGAGGCTGAAAACTGGGCAGATGGTTAAGTACAAAGACAATGAAAGTGGCCAAGCCCATACTGGAAAAATCCTCAGCAGGGCAGGAAAGGCAACTGGTAAATACAAAAACTGTTACAATTTGCAGTACAGTGAACCAGAGGACATTGCTGGTACAACAAGTTCAGTTGACCTAGGACAAATGGAAAACCTTCAGGTTTTTCCATCGGAGCATGCTAAGTTATGCACAGAATACACTGATGACATACTTATAGTGAATGATGAGGCCTTCATACCTGCCAAACACAGTGAACTCAGTACCTGGAGACGAAATGATGTATTTGAAGAGGTGAAAGATGAAGGTCAGAAATGCATCTCAACAAGGTGGGTCTGCACACTTAAGGACACACCTCTAGGCATCGTACCAAAAGCTAGACTAGTTGCGAGGGGCTTTGAAGAGATAAACACTCAACACCTTCCTAAGGACTCGCCTACATGTGCTTCAGAGTCTCTCAAAATGATCATGGCTGTTATATGTCAAAATAAGTGGCCGCTTAACTCCATGGACATCAAAGCAGCCTTTTTGCAAGGTAAATAGTTGACCCGGAATGTATATATCAGCCCACCTCAAGAAGCACAGTGCGAAGGTACTGTATGGAAGTTGAAAAAGTGTGTTTACGGCCTAAGCGATGCTTCTTTGTACTGGTACAATAGAGTGAAAGACACTATGCAGCAGTTGGGAGCCACTGTTTCAAAGCTCGATCCAGCAGTATTCTAGTGGCTGGATGATTCCTGCAAGGTGATGGGGGTCCTTGGCTCTCATGTTGATGACTTTATCTGGGGTGGTTCAGACACGTTCTCCACAACTGTCATCCCCCAATTGAAAGCGGCTTTTCAAGTTGGACGTGAAGAACACAACAGCTTCAGCTATATTGGAATGCAGGTTCATTCCCTGAAGGATGAAATACAAGTACAACAAGGTACGTACATAAAAAGTCTTCAACCCATCCTTGTGGCGTGAGGCTCCTTTAACAGATATCGAAAGTGACATGCTAAAATCAAAGATTGGACAAATATTGTGGGTAGCAAGACAGAGCAGACCTGACGCAATGTGTGACATATCCATGTTGGCATCAAACACAAAGCATGCCACTGTTCAGTCTCTGCACTGTGCAAACAAACTAATCCGAATATTGAAATCAGAAGAGGTGACCTTGAGGTTTCAGTACTTGGGGGAAAACAGTTCACTCAAACTAGTGGTATTCAGTGATTCCTCAATGGGAAACCTCACAGACGGAGGCACGCAGGGTGGACATTTTATCATTCTTATGGGAGAGGATGGAAAATTCTCACCTATATGCTGGCAGTCAAAACGAATCAGGAGAGTTGTTTGGAGTACATTAGCAGGAGAGACTTTTGCACTTGCAGATGGGATTGACAGTGCAGTTTTTCTTGCTACACTCTACTCAGAGCTTACGACTGGTGATTGCACACACTGTAATTTGCCCATTGCGTGTGTAACGGACAATCATTCTCTTGGATGCTGTCAAGTCTACAAAATCTGTGACGGAGAAGAGACTCCGCCTCGAAATCAGCAGTATTAAGGAGCTCATGCACACTGGAACCATACGGCAGCTTATGTGTTCACCAACCAAGGATCAGCTTGCCAACTGCTTGACAAAGACTGGGACATCTGCACTTACTCTACTGAGGGCCCTCAGCGAAGGTGTATGGCATCTCAAAGGCTAAATGGACTTGTCAAGTGACTGTACAAACTTAACCTGTTTACCTGTTATTGGTTAGCATGATACTAACTAACATTGATGTTAGATTTCTTGTTAAAAATTAAATGTTCTAATTTTTGAACAATGTTCTTTAAAGAAAAAGGGGAGATTGTTAAGTTGTAATGTTAACTACTGCGCATGTGTGAAGATGGAAGTGAAGTGTACTGCGCATGTGTAGAGTGTGTGTTTATGGCGGTAACCGTGGTTATTCATGTGAAATGCGATTGCGAAGTATAGTCTGAGTTGAACAACAGTAGTTGTGGTTATTCATCCAACACCTAGGACTTAACATGATAAGGCCCCATCTTCCCCAAGTCCCAAGTGACCACAAACGATTTTTAGCGTTATATTCAAAAAAAATAATTATTTATTTACAAAGGTAGGGTAAATGACAACAAAATGGATGAACTGAGATCTAGGCTTCAGGGTGGACTAAGGCCAAAATAACAAACAAAAAAAGGTCTAGAAAACAATAAACCTGACCTAAGCATCCATAACCAAACCAAATGACAGGAACTTACCAACTACTTAAACAGGAGAAAACGCTGTAACAAAAATGGCAGTCCACCCCTACTATTTACACAACAACTAAACTATACAAAAACACTAAACTACTGAAGTGTGGCCGGTTGGGAGAAAAGGAGGATGAGGAAGTGTGTGCCGCCATCTGCCATGCTGCTCTTTTTGCCCCCTGTCATCCACCATATTGGCTCCTTTTGTATCAGGTGGTGATCAAGTGCAGCCAATCGAGCGACAGGGCCCAGAACCAGTCCACCAATCCTGGCACGGCTAGGACACACAGCAATTTTCCTAGGAGAATGAGGACGAAAAAAACACAGGGCACACACACAAAGCACACACAGCACTTCGACTGCAACATAACGACGACAGTCGTAACACAGTTGAACTGGAAAGATATACAGTTTTTTAAATCTCTTTCATTAAACACATGGATACACAAACATATTTACATTGTATACATAAAATAAAGACCCAAGAAATAAACATGGTGAACGAAAAACACGTGCTTCCGGTATGCTCGCTTTTATTTTGAAAGGCTTTGAATCAACTTCATGTCCTGACAGTGCAGGAGACCTCACAGTGCAGGTCTGCAACGAAGGGTCCTGACAGGGGGAGTTTATTTCAACTACTACTGTAGCTTTAACATAATTATCGACCATCATCACACTTCAGCCAAGTAATTTAATTCCCACCACGGCAGCAGTGGATTTATACCCAAAACGTTAACTGGTTAGTGTCTGCTCAGCAGGTGGATGAACATGTAATGGAGTTGCAGCATCAGTCTCTGACCAAGGAATTACTGTCGAAGTTGGTGGTAGAGGGAGGCTATTGACATGTCAAAAGGAAGATGCTCAAAAATTTAGAGGTAAGTGAAATTTTACATTATTATAATGAGCTAAACTTAGCAGGCCAGGTGGCTAAAGAGCTGTTGCTAGCATGCTAATGGTAGCATAATGATGCTAAAATGTGTTCTTTATTTATAGTAACTATGTCTACTACTAAGTGAAAATACATGCATACATACATACATACATACATACACATGTATTTAAAATGTAGCTAACAAACACCTAATTGTGTTGGTGATTAGCGAACAGATCTAAACTAGTCCCTGTTCCATGCCTTTTTTTTCTTTTTCGCTTTGCTGGTTTTTGCGAAAGTTTAGTGTTTAAATTACTGTTAGTATCCTATCTCTGAGACCTACATGGTGTTGTGTGCGACGTTACACGGAAGCCAGACTTTCTGTCTGAACAGTTCCACTGTGAGAACCGATGTGCTCTCACCTGGACCCGCAGCTGCAAAGCTGCCGTCTTCGCGGAACCGCTTGCTGTGTTTCGGCTGCCGTCTTCGGTTGTGAGGACTGTGGGTCACCTTGCTGATCTGTTCAGAGAGCTTCGCTGCTGCTGCAGGTATCCTGTCTCTTTAACAAGTAGGCTATACACTAAATCCATTCCTCTATTTTTTTAAATTAAGTCCCCTCTGAATGTTGATACAGTGTGGGTGTTGTTATTATTTTTTTATGACAGTCTTTTCCATGCTTAGTTAACGTGACTGGATTCTGATTAATCCGGGGAAAGAGGTTGACCCTTAGGCTTTGGACACCTACTGTATTTAGTTGATGACAAACTGTTTGTTTCCTTAACCCTCCGGCTTCATTATGACACATTTCCACTGTGTTAGTGCATATGGCACAATTTCTTGTAAGAAGGTCTCTTTGGCAAATTGGAATTCAAATGAAAACATTTTATTAATAGATCAATAGAACACTGAACATTGTTTTCACCATACACTTGAGTATATGGCAGGAATGTTCACTCCCAAGAATTGTTGTCATAAAAGAGTAATACTTTTGTCCTGCATCAGTCCTCCTCAAAACTACCAAATATTCAATCATTTCCATATTAAAATGTCCTCTTTTCAAATTAAGAGGGGAGGGAGTACATGTTTTATCTGATGCTACACAAAACTAACAATGCTTCATCTTTGACATATTCAAGACTGATAAAAAAAAAAAATCTCCCAGCCACCCAACATTTGTCATATTTGTTGCCAGTACAACCCATGAAATGCTCATTTGTACTTGTCACTGCAGCTCTGACCTTGTAACCTAAATATGTTTCTGCTTCAAAATCACTTTGTTTCATACATGAGGCTAATGTCTGGCAGATTATATCTCACCCATTCCCACACCCCTTTTTCTTTCTTTTTTGTCGCTTTAGTCTTTATTGACAATTTTTCTTTTATACAGGTGAGAAAAACAACATTATAAAAAAATACAAAAACAAACAAGTGGGAGTTACAGTCAAAGCAATCTGTCCATGTTCCTGTTTTCTTCTACTCAATCAACTAACTTTGTGGTCTATGTCGCTATTCTCGTCATCTTTTTTGACTGAGGTTCCTGTAGCTGTAAGCGGTGTGTCATCTTTTCCATTATCTAGATTTCCTCTACAATCTGTGTCCATTGATCCTGTGTAGCTATTATCAATATTTTAGCCAAATAACTGTCCTTTGATTGTATATTTTCTTCAGTAAAGTTATATAGGAATAAAATAGGAATGTTATACACAAGTATATTCAGTAATGAGTAATATATCATTTTCCAAAACTCTATTATTTTATCATTTTCCCAAAAAAGCATGAGTGAGTGACTTTCATTAAATTCTATGCAGGCTCTCCAACAAGGTACATTTTTTGTTGAAGTTGCAGGAATCTATAGAATTCATGATTGATTATCTCAATCCTATTTTTTTCTCATATTTTCTCTCCAGTAGTCCATCTTTCACCAAAACACACCATGCTGTGATTCCCTTGGTTGTCCACTTTTTAAATCCTATATCGTACCTAGTTGGTGTAAAATTGCTATCATATGCTATTATTATACCATATGTCACTTCAATAAATTAGTGTCTTTCTGTATCTTATATTTTTTTATTATGCTGAACCATATTTTGTATGTGAACATCGGGATTGAGCCTATTTGGTTTTGAATCTTCTTGTATGTTTCTTCATCCCCAATTATATTCTGTACAGGGTTTTCTCCAAACTCTTTTTCTATTTCGTTCCACTGTGCCTTGTAATCCGGTTCGCACCCACCTACAATATATCTCAATTGGGCCGCATTGTAGTATTCCTTTAATTTTGGAAGTCCCATCCCTCCTTCTTCTTTTGGCAGCTGGAGAGTTTCCAATCTTATTCTGGGTCTTTTGCCACCCAAGTGCCTCCAAAAAATCATCAGTATCATCAGTCGAGGCAACTGAGACCAAGGGAGACTGCGGTGCTGTCATTGACTCATTCCCGCAGCCCCTATCGTTCTGGCAGTGAATTGCAATACCATACTGAAAACTGCAACGCACTACCCCGTCAAAGCGTCTGTATGGTCACAGAGTTGGATACACGGAGTACTATAACGGAACTCTAAGAGTGACATATAAATCCAAATTGACTCTTAATTGCTCCTTTAGGCCTCCTGTGGGGGGTTTGAGGGTGGAGGGGTATCTATAAGGTCGGATATTTAATCTGTTATATATATAATATTAAGGCTAATTGTGATACTTTCTCTCCAGAAATTGAAAATAAAATAAAGTGATACCTCAGTTATTACATTATTGGCTCAGTTATTACATTATCAAATGATTTTTTTAATGCAAGGCCAATAACGTAATAACCAGACAATAACGTAATTAGTTATTACATTATTGGCAAAAAGTTATTTGGCTCAACAACTTTATTACATTATTGGCAATTTATTACGTTATTGGTTTTATTACATTTAAATTATAGCTTCTCCCCCAAACATTTATGACCTTCCCCAAAGTTTAATCTTGGAATGCCCATGGCATCCAATCGAATTCTTTTAGAGCCCAAACAAATTAAATTCTTGACATATTTTGTCAAGAACTGTGACTGAACACAAGTAAATAGTAAAGGTATCCAGCATGTGGAACAAAGATCTAAGTGTAATTTCTATTGGCGAATGTAAAGCTGATGGTGTGGGGATCTTTTTTTAAAACTGGTGATGTCACTATTATTCGTAAACCGAATGAATTTCTAATTTAATTCCTGGTAGATTGCTCATGTTGGATTGTTTTTACCGAGGAGAAAAAATATGAATGATAAACGTGTACACCTCTTGTGAGAACAAAAAATTAACTGAAAGAACGTCTAATGGTCGGATACAAAATGATTTTATGTGGCGACTTTAACACTGTGACCGTAAACGCCTTGAAACTCGGCTCTGACGGTAATCGCTTGACTCAATTCTTATGTAGACTTATTGTGATCTTAACAAGTCCAGGCAAATTAAAGTAGGCACAAGCACTATGATGTCCAATCTGAAGCAGCATCTTGCAATTTGTCTTCTTATGTCATCACTTTTTTTCAAAGGATGTATGTTACAGTATTTCAAATAAAATACACATAATGGAAATATATAGGTACAAAATATGAAGGAATTTTAATCATCTCAAGAAAAGAGCATGATATTTTGTATTTGAAATATGTATTTTAAATACATGTATCAAGTACTTCCCATCCCTGCTTAGAGACATTATGTGAAGGTTGAAAATTGTGTCGCTTTGAATAAAACCCATAACATGAGAAAATAAATTGAAGCACAATATAAAATGATTATGTATAGAAAATGCACTCTGAGTTGAAGCACAAGAATCTGGATCTTTGCAAAACAAATGTTATTTGCATGTTATCTATCCGCAATATGAAATGCGGATAGATAACATTCCAAGTAACATTAATGACACTTTTGCAGTAGTATATTTATTCTGAGACATAATTATACATTTTTCCCTAATCCCCATGAGAGAGGTGAAACATTTTTTTAAGGTGGAATCAAAACTTAAGGAAAATCGGAGGCGAATATGGAGCCACCTTCAGCGTCGTTTTTATCATGTTATTGTTCCTAATAGAATGAGTGTGCAGGTTTTCGTTTTTTTATATTAATATAATGTGTAATGTAATAATGATAAACATATAATGATGGTGATAATAACAATAATAATATTAACAGCGATAATAATAATGATGATAACGATATGCCTTTATTATAGCCTTTTTAAAAAGGCTATTTCCGGAATTCTTTTTAATTTTTCTGCTGTCCGATATAAACCTCACAACTGAAGTTGACATCTTCTAAGATATACTTCTGTACCCATAGTGTTTGATTTTGCAATAATTTCAATGTTTGGATGTGTTTTTCTTTTTGTGCGCATTCAGCAGGGATACGGGTGTTTTCTGATTTTTTTCATTTTTCTACTGTCCCATAACATAAACCTCACAAATAAAGTTAAAATCTTATAAGATATAGTTATACACCTTCAGTGTTTGATTTTGCAATGATTTCACTGTTTGGTGTGTTTTTCTATTTGTGTCTGTTTTTGTGCGCGTTCAGCAGGGATACGGCTGTTTTCTGATTTTTTTCATTTTTCTACTGTCCCATAACATAAACCTCACAAATAAAGTTAACATCTTATAAGATATACTTCTGTACCCTCAGTGTTTGATTTTGCAATGATTTCACTGTTTGGATGTGTTTTTCTATGTGTGTCTGTTTTTGTGCGCATTCAGCTGAGATAAGGCTGTTTTGAGATTTTTTTCATTTTTCTACTGTCCCATAACATAAACCTCACAAATAAAGTTAAAATCTTATAAGATATAGTTATATACCTTCAGTGTTTGATTTTGCAATGAGTTCACTGTTTGGATGTGTTTTTCTATTTGTGTCTGTTTTTGTGCACGTTCAGCAGGGATACGGCTGTTTTCTGATTCTTTTAATTTTTCTACTGTCCCATAACATAAACCTCACAAATGAAGTTGACATCTTATAAGATATACTTCTGTACCCTCAGTGTTTGATTTTACAATGATTTCACTATTTGGATGTGTTTTTCTATATGTGTCTGTTTTTGTGCGCATTCAGCTGAGATAAGGCTGTTTTCAGATTTTTTTCATTTTTCTACTGTCCCATAAGATAAACCTCACAAATAAAGTTAACATCTTATAAGATATAGTTATATACAGTCAGTGTTTGATTTTGCAATGATTTCACTGTTTGGATGTGTTTTTCTATTTGTGTCTGTTTTTGTGCGCATTCAGCAGGGATACGGCTGTTTTCGGATTTTTTTCATTTTTCTACTGTCCCATAACATAAACCTCACAAATAAAGTTAACATCTTATCTGATTTTCAGTCAGGTTTTAGATTAAACCACAGCACAGAAACAGCACTAGTTAAAGTTAGTAATGATCTTCTCTTGGCTTCAGATAATGGTCTAGTCTCTTTACTTGTCCTGTTGGATCTTAGTGTTGCATTTGACACCATAGATCATAATATTCTACTGCAGAGATTGGAGCAGACTCTTGGTATCACAGGTGCTGCCCTCTGCTGGTTTAAATCATACTTATCTGATAGATTCCAGTTTGTTCATGTTAATGATAAAGCCTCACTACAAACTAAAGTTAATTGTGGAGTTCCACAAGGCTCAGTGCTTGGGCCAATACTTTTTACCTTATATATGCTTCCTCCAGGGAACATTATTAGAAAGCACAACATACACTTTCATTGTTATGCAGATGACACACAGCTATATTTATCAATGAGGCCGGATGAAATAAATCAGGTTGTTCAACTCCAGGAATGTCTCAGAGACATTAAGTCCTGGATGACCTGTAACTTTCTACTTTTAAACTCAGAAAAAACTGAGGTCATTATACTCGGCCCTAAACACCTCAGAGAAAAACTTTCTGATCACATTGTCACTTTAGATGACATCACCCTGGCTTCTTGTTCCACTGTGAGGAACCTTGGAGTTACTTTTGACCAGGAAATGTCATTTGATTCACACATAAAACTAATTTCCAGAACATCCTTCTTCCACCTGCGGAACATTAAGAAAATTAGAAACATTCTGTCTTTACAGGATGCTGAAAAACTAGTTCATGCTTTTGTTACATCTAGATTAGATTACTGTAACTCCTTATTATCAGGATGTTCCAACAAGTCTGTTAGAACCCTTCAGTTAATTCAAAATGCTGCAGCACGAGTTCTGACAGGAACTAGAAAGAGAGACCACATAACTCCAGTGTTAGCTTCTCTACACTGGCTCCCTGTACAGTTTAGAATTAAATTTAAAATCCTCCTCCTCACGTACAAAGCACTTAATGGTCAGGCCCCTTCATAACTGAAAAACTTAGTCTTACCTTATCGCCCTAATAGACCACTTAGGTCACAAAATACAGGCTTACTTGTGGTTCCCAGAGTCTGCAAGAGCAGAATGGGAGGCAGAGCCTTTAGTTACCAGGCTCCTCTCCTGTGGAACCAGCTCCCAATGATAGTTCGGGAGGCGGACACTCTCTCTGTATTTAAAGTTAAACTTAAAACTTTCCTTTTTGATAAAGCTTATAGTTAGAGCTGGTTCAGGGAAACCTGGACCAGCTCTTAGTTATGCTGCTATAGAACTAGACTGCTGGGGGATTTTTTTTTCTGTGATGCACGCACATTCACTCTCTCACACTCAGGATATGATTTTGACTTTTTATATGTCATTAACCTTGTCTCTTTCTCTCCCTAGTTTGTGTATTTCCTTCCTTCCCTCTCTCTCTCTCTGTATTCTCATCATGCAGGTTGCGGGACCAAGATCCAGTTTCCGAGGCTACCCACATCATCACCATTATTATTGTGCTATAATTAAAAAGTCGATATCATTAACTGTATTAACTTGTAACTTGATACAGTTGTTGTGTATCTGCTCCTGGTCTCTCTCTCTCTTCTGTCTCTACCTCATCTCCCTCTTGTCCTTTCTCCCCCCTCCCCTTTCTGTCCTCCACCTCTCCTCTGTCCCCGGTTTTCCTTTCACCCCAACCGGTCTAGGCAGATGACTGCACATTTCTGAGCCTGGTTCTGCCAGAGATTTCTTCCTGTTAAGAGGGAGTTTTTTCTCTCCACTGATGCCTAGTGCTTGCTCATTGTGTGAACTGTTGGGGTTCTCTGCTCTCTTTGATGTTGTCTATGTACAGTGCCTTGAGATAATGTATGTTATGATTTGGCGCTATACAAATAAAATTGAATTGAATTGAATTGAATTATAAGATATACTTCTGTACCCTCAGTGTTTGATTTTGCAATGATTTCACTGTTTGGATGTGTTTTTCTATTTGTGTCTGTTTTTGTGCGCATTCAGCAGGGATACGGCTGTTTATTGATTTGTTTAATTTTTCTACTGTCCCATAACATAAACCTCACAAATAAAGTTAAAATCTTATAAGATATAGTTATATACCTTCAGTGTTTGATTTTGCAATGATTTCACTGTTTGGAGGTGTTTTTCTATTTGTGTCTGTTTTTGTGCGCGTTCAGCAGGGATACGGCTGTTTTCTGATTTTTTTAATTTTTCTACTGTCCCATAACATAAACCTCACAAATAAAGTTAACATCTTATAAGATATACTTCTGTACCCTCAGTGTTTGATTTTGCAATAATTTCACTATGTGGATGTGTTTTTCTATATGTGTCTGTTTTTGTGCGCATTCAGCAGGGATACGGCTGTTTTCGGATTTTTTTAATTTTTCTACTGTCCCATAACATAAACCTCACAAATAAAGTTAAAATCTTATAAGATATAGTTATATATCTTCAGTGTTTGATTTTGCAATGATTTCACTGTTTGGAGGTGTTTTTCTATTTGTGTCTGTTTTTGTGCGCGTTCAGCAGGGATACGGCTGTTTTCTGATTTTTTTCATTTTTCTACTGTCCCATAACATAAACCTCACAAATAAAGTTAAAATCTTATAAGATATAGTTATATACCTTCAGTGTTTGATTTTGCAATGATTTCACTGTTTGGAGGTGTTTTTCTATTTGTGTCTGTTTTTGTGCGCGTTAAGCAGGGATACGGCTGTTTTCTGATTTTTTTCATTTTTCTACTGTCCCATAACATAAACCTCAAAAATAAAGTTAAAATCTTATAAGATATAGTTATATACCTTCAGTGTTTGATTTCGCAATGATTTCACTGTTTGGATGTGTTTTTCTATTTGTGTCTGTTTTTGTGCGCATTCAGCTGAGATAAGGCTGTTTTCAGATTTTTTTCATTTTTCTACTGTCCCATAACATAAACCTCACAAATAAAGTTAACATCTTATAAGATATAGTTGTATACCTTCAGTGTTTGATTTTGCAATGATTTCACTGTTTGGATGTGTTTTTAGGGTTCGAGCAACAAGGTTGCAAGAACCCTATTGAAATGCAAAAGACTATTATTATTAGGGTTCGAGCAACTTGGTTGCAAGAACCCTATTGTAATCGCTAGGATTATTCTTATTATTATTATTATTATTATTATTATTCCTCCAAATGAATCGCGTTTTTCAGGCCTTTCCCATGCCCCAAAACTCACCAAATTTTGCAACCCCATCAGACCTGGTGTAAAATTACGTATATAATTGGTTCGGGGAATGTGCGTCAAAAAATGAAAGTGGGCGGGGCTAAAAACTGACGCAAAAAACTTCTATTAGGTCATCTGCTCTCGGGTTTACCGTACATGAACGAAACTTGGCACACACGTTCATGAGGTGGGGACGGTCAAAAAAGTCGATGACGACTTCCCTGTGAATACTACAGGAAGGCCACCATCTTGGATTGCACGCCAAAACAGAGGCGATTTTGGCCATTACGCACCATCGGTATTTGAACGAACTTGTCCCAGAGCTTACATGGGATCACCTTCAAACGTGGTGAGGTCACTGTGGACAAGTTGAGGAGCTTAAGTCATTGAAAGGTTTCTAATAAGTATCATGGTTTTCAAGATAGGGGGCGCCAAATTTGGAGTAAATTACCAATTTCTCGCAACGCACAACAAAACTCTTATAACTTTGCGATGGAAGGTCCGATCTTAACCAAACTTGTGGCGATCGATGATGGGCCCTTGCTGAAGATGCCATGCAAAAACTGTCAAGTTTGTAAACATCGCCTCCTGGTGGTGGCAGAACATCTAAAAAAAAAGTTACTTTTACAATTTCGGGAATAACTTTTACAGAAATTATTGTATCAAACTCAAAATTGGTTAAAGGACTCTAAACACAAGGTAGACTATGCGTGCTCAATATGATGGCGTATCGTTACATGATGTTGCCATGGTAATGATGCAAAGTCGGATTTTTGCGACAAAAAAACAAACTGCTACCACTTTGCGAATCCTAGTCCAATCTGAACCAAACTTGCTAGGATTGATGATACGCCGGCCCTGAAGACACCTATATGAAAATATTCACTTTCAAAAACAGCACCCCCTGGTGACGGAGACAATATGACCTCTGGTATTTGAATGAATTAATCCTAGAGTTCTTGTGCGATCACCTTTAAACTTGGTCAGGTCACTGTGAACCAGTTGAGGAACTTAAGTTATCAAAAGTTTTTTAAAATGTCTCATGGTGTAAGAGATAGGGGGCGCCAAAGTGGGTGTAAATTCCTATTTTTCACAACAAAAAGCAAAACTCTTATAACTTTGCGATGGAAGATCCAATCCCAACCAAACTTCCTATGATTGATAATGGGTAGTTGCTGAAGGCGACTATATTGCCGAAAACAATACATTTTGAAAACAGCGCCTCCTGGTGGTGGTAGAAAATACAAAAAAAAAAAAACTGTTACAACTTTGCCAATCCTGGTCCAATCTGAACCAAACTTGCTAGGATTGTTGATAGTCTGGCCCTGAACAAACCTATGTGAAAATACTTCAAGTCAAAATCAGCGCCCCCTGGTGAAAGTGGACGGGCCAAAAACCTGCTCCACCCCCTAAAACTTGTGGTCCTGAGGAGCACGTTTAATGTACATGCATGAAACTTGGTACACGTGTTCCTTAGGTCGGGCCGGTCAAAAAAGTCAGCGTAGCCTATGCTCTAAAACTAACAGGAAAGCCGCCATCTTGGATTGAAAGTAAATGCTTTGCTGATTTTGGCCATTTCACACCAATGATATTTGAACAGATTTGTCCTAGATCTTTCATGGGATCACCTTCAAACTTGGTGAGGTCACTTTGGACAAGTTGAGGATCCGAAGGTATCAAAATCTTTTCAATAGGTATTATGGCGTAAGAGTAAGGGGCCGGCAAAGTTGGTGAAAATTTTAATGTTTCGCCACAGGCAACAAAACTCTTATAACTTTGCGATAGAAGGTCACATCCCAACCAAATTACCTAGGGTTGATGATGGACCATTGCTGAAGAAGTCTGTGAAAAAAACGTAAATTTTGAGCACAGTGCCTTCTTGTGGTAACAAAATATACAAAAAAAAACAATTTCGGTTATAACTTTTACAGAGTTAATCGTATCAAACTCAAAAATTGGGAAAACATTTAAAACACATGTTCGATGATGCATGCTTAATATGATAACAAATCGTTCAACGGTGTTGCCGCAGCAACACTGCAAAGTCAGATATTTGTGACAAAAAACAAACTGCTACAACTTTACGAATCTGAGTCCGATCTGAACCAAACTTGCTTGGATTGATGATAGTCCAGCCCTGAAGACGCCTATATGAAAATATTCACTTTCAAAAACAGCGCCCCCTGGTGACAGCAGACACTATGACGCCTGGTATTTGAATGAACTAGTCCTAGAGCTTTTGTGCGATCACCTTTAAACTTTGTGAGGTCACTGTGGACAAGTTGAGGATCTAAAGTTATTAAAAATTTTTCAAAATGTCGCATGGTTTTCGAGATAGGGGGCGCCAAAGTTGGCGTTCATTCATATTTCTCACAACAAAAGGCAAAACTCTTACAACCCGTAAAACTTGTCCTCCTGAGGATCACGTTGAATGTACATGCATGAAACTTGGTACTCACGCGTTCCTTAGGTCCAGACGGTCAAAAAAGTCAGCGTAGCCGAAGCTCTAAAGCGAACAGGAAAGCCGCCATCTTGGATTGAAAGTAAATTTTTGGGAGATTTTGGCCATTTCGCACCAATGGTATGTGAACGCACTTGTCATAGAGCTTTAATGGGATCCCCTTCAAACTTTGTGAGGTCACTGTGGACAAGTTGAGGATCTAAAGATATTAAAAGTTTTTCAAAATGTCGCATGGTTTTTGAGATAGGGGGCGCCAAAGTTGGCGTTCATTCATATTCTTCACAACAAAAGGCAAAACTCTTATAACCCCTAACACTTGTCCTCCTGAGGAGCACGTTTAATGTACATGCACTAAACTTGGTACTCATTCGTTCCTTAGGTCGGGACGGTCAAAAAATTCAAAGCAGCCTAAGCTCTAAAACGAACAAGAAAGCCGCCATCTTGGATTGAAAGTAAATGTATTGCAGATTTTGGCCATTTCACACCAATGGTATGTGAACGCACTTGTCATAGAGCTTTAATGGGATCACCTTCAAACTTTGTGAGGTCACTGTGGACAAGTTGAGGATCCAAAGGTATCAAAATCTTTTCATTAAGTATCACAGCGAACAAGAAGAAGGGCGGCAAAGTTGGCGACAATCACGATTCCTCGCAACACACATCAATTTCTTATACCTTTGCCATGGAAGGTCAGATATTGACCAAACTAGTGACAATCGATGATGGGCCCTTGCTAAAGATGTCTATGCAAAAACTGTAAATTTTGAAAACACCGCCTCCTGGTGGTGGCAAACACTGGGAAGTCTGGTATTTCTCAACACACAACAAACTTTTATAACTTTGCGATTGAAGGTCAGATATTAACCAAACTTCTGATGATCGATGATGGGCTCTTGCTGAAGGTGCCTATGCAAAAACTGTAAATTTTGGAAACAGCGCCACCTGGTGGTAACAGAAAGTACAAGTTCACAATTTCCCTTATAACTTTAGCAAATTTCCTTGTATCAAACTCAAAAATTGGGTTAACATTCAAAACACATGGTAGATGATGCGTGCCTAATATGATAACAAATCGTTCAACAGTGTTGCCATGACAACACTGCAAAGTCAGATATTTGCCACAAAAAACAAACTGCTACCACTTTGCGAATGCTATTTCATTCTGAACCAAACTTGCTAGGATTGATGATAGTCAATCCCTGAAGATGCCTATATGAAAATATTCACTTTCAGAAACAGTGCTCCCTGTTGACGACAGACAATATGACGTCTGGTATTTCGCTACAACAACAAACTCTTATAACTTTGCGATGGAAGGTCAGATCTTAACCAAACTCGTGACGATCGATGATGGGATCTTGCTGTAGATGCTCATGCAAAAACTGTACATTTTGAAAACAGCGCCTTCTGGTGGTAACAGAAAATACAAGTTCACAATTTCCCTTATAACTTTAACAAATTTCATTGTATCATACTCAAAATGAATGAAAACATGTAAAACACATGGTAGATGATGCTTGCTGAATATGATAACAAATCGTTCAACGGTGTTGACATAGGAACACTGCAAAGGATTCACTCTCCTGAGTGGTTTGTCAGTGCAGTAACCTTTGTTCGCCACATGATGGAGGCATTTGCCTACAAATCTTTCAAATCTAACATTTACAGTTTCTCATGCTGCTTTAGTTGGGATTGCTGTATCCACTTGACATGTGAGACCTCAGACACATTTTGAACATGTCTGTAAAAGGTCACCTCCCAACAGGAAGTACAATGCCTGAAACAGGACTAAAGTCTAACATTTACACGAAACTTGATATGTGAGTCATGGGTCCTTCCTTGAACACGTTTACGAACACGCCTCCCACCCAACAGGGAGTTGGCCATATTAAACAAGAAGTACACTTTAACTTGGCTACACACAGATCGGACAATTTACATGTTTTAAATTTAGTCAATCTCTTTATCACATTGACAAAGAAAAAAGGATTGTAATATCATATCAATGTTTTTTTTTAGTTTTTATGTATTTTACAACATACATTTAATGAAGTAATTTTTTTTGTTTTTAGATATCTGTTTGTGAATTGAAAATCCAATGCCCAAAAGACACACTGACCACAGTCCAATCTGAACCACATTTTCTAGGACTGATGATTGTCTGACCATGGAGACGTCTACATGAATTATATGTATATTCATTTTCAAAAACAGCGTCACCTGGTTGCTGGAAATAACATTACATTTCATACCCTTTCATGCGTCAACACAGGAATTGTTGTGTGACATTGAAGATCATTGACCTGCCCTGAACATGTCTTCAAAACACATGGAATAGGAAGTGGAATGTTCAAAACAGGAAATAAAATGGAACTTTGACATTATCATCCGTGTTCTTGATTGCACCTCTGTGAATATTTACTTGTAGTGCCAAACCAAGGTCACAGCTCCACCTGCTGGTGACAAAGAGCATATACATTGTAGATGAATTAAATATAATGTGATGCGCTTTCAAACTTTGATAGATTTGTTTGCCATGGCTACATCTGCACAACCTATGTAAAATACCATATTTCTCTTGGTGACACTGAACACAAACTTTGTAACCAATTTAAATTGAATGTGATTTATGACTTCAATATTCAGTACATTTGACTGTACAAAACTCATGTAAAATAATATAAAATTCTTATGTTAATAGTATACATACTTATGTCATATGTATGAAATCATGACAATCACTCTTGCAACAACAACTTTGCATTAGGATAAGATTAAAACTGCATTCTTCCAAAAAAAACGGAAAGTGAAAGGATTATTATATGACACATTTTTATTAACAGTTGTTAATTTTGGTAATACATGTATTGATTTATTGAAATGTCCTCATGATGTCATATACATGCAAATTCAAATAAATTCATAACAATCACAACTTGATATGGAACCTACAATCCAAGACAAATGGGTATCAGCACAGCAAGGACAAATAGATAATTTAAAATAACAACAATATTCACCACATCATCAAATCACATACAACAAATACAACAGCAAATTCATATAGAGCAATAACACATTTCATAAAACAAATACAACAGCAATTACATATGGAGCAACAACACATTTCATAATACAACACATACAACATAAAATTCATATAGAGCAATAACACATTTCATACAACAAATACAACAGCAATTACATATGGAGCAACAACACATTTCATAATACAACACATACAACATAAAATTCATATAGAGCAATAACACATTTCATACAACAGCAATTACATATAAAGCAACAACACATTTCATAATACTACAAAAACAAAAGCAATTTCATATGGAGCAATAACACATTTCATAATACAACACATACAACATAAAAATCATATACAGCAATAACACATTTCATACAACAAATACAACAGCAATTACATATGGAGCAACAACACATTTCATAATACAACACATACAACACAAAATTCATATAGAGCAATAACACATTTCATACAACAGCAATTACATATAAAGCAACAACACATTTCATAATACTACAAAAACAAAAGCAATTTCATATGGAGCAATAACACATTTATAATTCAACAAATACAATAGTAACTTAATATGGAGCTATAACACATTTCACACATTTATATTCACTATGTAGTAATAGATGTCAAGGAACAAACTATCCATCACAGACTATAAAAACTACTCAAACATTGATTTTTACAGTTGTCATGTTGGATCAAGCAGCCACAATGTGGTGGTATAAACGGCCATCACTTAAATAAACACAGGACTGCCTCATGATCACTAAAATATGTAGGCAGCACTAGTGATTCTGCCCCATTATCTGCTCGTTTAATGTAAATGTGATCAATTAAAGTACCCTTCTCTGTTGTTGCTTCAGTTACAATTTGAACAAAACCTTTTTCTGTTAAAAGTGTACATGTTGATGATGATTTCAAAATATCATCATTAAAATCACCCATGACTGCAATGGTTTCATTTGGTGAATCTAGCCAATCAAGAAATGTGCCTAAATGTTCTTTAAATAAGGTCATGGGATAACATGGTGGACGATATATAACTGCAATAACTAGCAGGTGTGAAGCGAATTTGGACACTATGCATTCTAAATTAAAAGAAGGGACTTCTATTATCTCAAATACTGTGTTTGGTGCGATATAAATGCCAACACCACCACGTTGTTGCTCTTTTAATGCGACCAATCTGGGGTCATCACTAGAGTAAGATGAACTGCGTGAACAACCATGAAAACTATAACCCTCAATGTTTACTGATTCAACAGAAGATGATGCAGCTAACCAAGTTTCAGTTACAGCAATACAGTTAAGCTGTAACTGCTGTGTACACAAAACTAAATCTGGCACATGTCGAGTCAAACCCTGCACATTCATCAAAAAAACACTAAACCTGCTTGCCCTCAATCGCTGCTCTGTCAAACAATCAACTAAGAATGGAGACATTGTTTGGATTGCATCTTTAATGTCACCCCTACAATAAATCTTCTTTTCGTCAAACTGTTCAATAATCAAACCTGACAAACTCCTGACTCGACTTAAAGCAACATATGCCTGTCCAGCTGCAAATATCTTGTCAAAACACACAACAACATCATCTACTGTGATGCCCTGAACTTTGTGGATTGTACACGCCCATGCTAACTTAAGTGGATATTGACGTCTCAGGCCGCCTTTTCTACAAGCTCTCTCCTCCTCTGGAGCAATAGCTGTAGAACCCACTAAATCTGCTGAAACAGTTGGAGACTGTCTTCTCCTCTCTGCACCTACATTCTCATCATCAAACTTCACGTACACCATTTTAGGAAACTTAACACCCTCTGATTGGACTATATGTGTTACAACACCACATGCTCCATTCACCAGGCCACCACTTACATCAACATTTTGACACAACATCACACGTGCACCCACACCTAACAACAAACGCTCAGCCAAATAAGTATTTTTAGCTTTAGCATGATGGCCATCAATCAACTTTAGTTTTCCTGTTCTCCTATCATTTTGATAATCCTGAGCTTCAATAGTGACATAGTCAGGACACACATCACACAACCGCTGAATATTGTGCTCATTCACTTGTTGATTTGTTGCATATATGTGTAAAGCTGAGCTGACTTCACCAGTTTCACAATGTTTTAATGTGTCAATATCACTTTTTAACATCGGTGTCCCTTTGCTATGAATCCTGACCCTGTTTAACAACTCTGCAAACACTCTATCTTTCTGCCTGATTACTTCTGTTAACTGAACACCTGAAAACAAAGACCACAAGTCAATATTCAAGTCCTCTACATACAGGGGTTTCCCTTTTACTGGAGGTAACTGGTAAAAATCTCCAACAGTAATGACAGAAATGTTTCCAAATGGCTTGTTGCCACTTTGTTTCATTTGGCGTAATCTACCGTGAACATATGCCAAAAGATTGGGATTTACCATTGAAATTTCATCAATTATCAAAATTTGCAGATCAATGAGTTTAGCTCGTAGAGAATTGATTTTTTCCTCACCCAGTGGAGTGTACGGTAAGCGTACATCTACTCCAATACTGAATGTGTGGTGAATTGTTGCTGCATTCAGATTGTATGCAGCAATACCTGTTGGTGCAGTTATTAAAACACTGACATTGTCTGGATTACTGCACAATGGTGATAACAGCCGCACTGACTCGTACTGAATAGCTTTGATTAAATGACTTTTACCAGTTCCAGCACCACCAGTGATAAAAACGTGTAGAGGAGGTGGACTTTTCCCTGAGACCTTGTTTAAACACCACTGCCGAATCTGATAAAAAACACGCATTTGTGTATCATTTAAAGATCTAACCAACAACAAACCGTCACTCCTACACATTACATTGTTTCTTTTCTCCAAATGTTGTACCTGCTCACGATTAACAGCTAAATCTGGAATATGCTCATGGTGTTCTGCCACTTCTTCCTGTCTCTCTGCCATTTCCTCCACAGCCTCTAAACGTTCTAACTCCTGTTCTGGACACAACTGACACCATGCATCTTCTTCCACACCATCAACATTAATCCTATTCTGGATATTGTCCAACATGTCTGCATCTACTTCAAACCTGTTCCTATTCACATCAACAACTGACTTTACTGGATGTATTGATCCATCACAAAACACAACATTACCATTGTTATAAAACTGTTGGAACGTTTCGAAATCCTCCGGTTTTAACTGCTCATCAACACGATATGGCATGAACAACTGCAATCTACTCAAATGAAACAATTCTGGATTTTTTGTTTCAGAGAATCGAGCATAACGCACTACAGCAGGTTGTGTTCTGACTCTCTTTGTGACAAAACCACAATTGTTGCTCAACGCAATTTTAGTTTTGCAGTTTTCATTTTTACTTACAACACGATACTCAGAAGCAAATGTTGTAATACACATGTCATTAAAAGTACTGTCATTGGGCCTGTTCTTATATCTGTCAACTAAACTTGTCATCCACATCTCATCAGTGTTTATGTCATCTGTACTTGCCCTCTGTTTTAACACATTTAAAGGCAAACTCAACTTAACTACATTTTCCCCTGTCGGTACAAACATGACCTTTCTAGAACACTCCTTCAGATGCATGTTAGTCAACCTATAAACTGCTTCCTGAGCACACACATCCCTGTTATGTAAATAAACACCACCTAATTTTTTCAATGCCTCTTTAGCACTTACATTACCTTCCTTAGCTGCTTCCCTTTGGGCATTTGATAATAACAACCCCATTTCCTTTTCTGCTTTAGAAATGTATGAAATGATATACACCACACATGCATAAGCATCTACCACATACTGGATGTCCATGTTAGCATTCCAACACTTCAAAAGTTTCTTACTATATTGGTTAACCCAAACCTCTTTCACCTGCCTCTGTAACACTACTTTTGTACCTCCCGTCGTACGGTTGTATGCATCTTCAAATGCTTCCTGAGTTAAATTTAAACTTTCAAACAACTGTTCCACTGTATCAAAGCTCTGATTTTCATCAGAGAGTGCTTTCTTAATTGCTTCCAAAATGTCATGAGCCCTTACTTTACGCGCCTTTCTTTCTTTAAAATCACTCTCTTTACAATTGAAACACACAGTCTCTGTTGAATCAGTTTTTTTACAACTACATTCTACTATCTCCTCGTCTACTTTAACACGACTAATAAATGTTTTTGCAGATGCTGGCCTCGGAAAATTAAAACGACAAACTGTGTTTTTCTTTTTACATGTTTTTGAGTGGCGCTTTGAATGCATCTGCACAGATGACACAATGTCCAATAATGTGTCATCATCAGAGGGTAGTTCACATGTAACATATTTGTCAATAAATTCAACTACCTCTTCATCTGAGTTTTGGTCAATTAAGGGAGCATTCTCGATCCAAAACAGGCAATGAACATGTGGAGACCCACGCTGCTGAAATTCAACACGATAAAAATAGTCCTTGATTTTACCTATAGGGTTTGAGGGAGACATAAGGACCTCCCTCAAAAAACAATGCCATCGAAAATCAAACATTCTCGCCGCAGTTACAGGATTACGACGCAACAACTCGCATTTGTCTGCCCATTCTAACTCTTCGGCTGTCTGTTCTCTCCCTTCCTGTTTCAAAATACTACCGAGTAAGTTAGTCCAACGCATGTCTGCAGCAGAAAATGAACAAAACCACGTGGGTACACCAAGCTGACGAACACAGGCAAGTAAATCACGCTGCGCTGCCTGCCAAAATGAAGGAGTGCCTCTAATAGGCTTAAGGAAACGATAACCATCATCAAACTCTAACAACTTCCTTAAAGACTCCTCATTATTCACCACATCTCTAACTCTTTTAGGAACATGACTTCCTTTGCCTTTCCTCAAAGCTATAGATACATTCGACACAACCTGCTCCAACTCTGACATGTACTGTGCGAAAAAAATATACTCCACATTCTGAGCAAACCTGCCATCAGCATGGAGAATCCGATTATTAAGATAACGCGACAAGGTCAAACGACATTCTCTATTGTCATGAAACACAGAATGTCCCTGTGGAAACAACACAGGAAAACACTTTGCTTCATTTTCACGATTAGAAAGTAACTTCACAGGGTTGTTACCTTCTGCTGGGGCCACATTCAAAACACCCTCAACATACTGATCAAGTGTTTCCTGACCAATATCTAAAGGCATAAGACAAGTGTCCTGGAACATACAGTGTTGCTGCCTGTCATGCAACAGCTCATCCTCAGCTTCATCCACATAAGCAGGTGTTTCATCATTTTCTACACAACCATCCGTTTCCTGCAAAACACTGTCATTCTCTTGTTCCCGACAAAACTCATTCAACCAGTCTTCGTTAAAATCTACATCTTTATAATACCTGTTATTCTGTTTCAAATACAACAAAGCCTGCCGCACATGCATTGTGTCAACAAACTGATACTCATAATGACCTTTGTAAGTTAACTTACGCTTCAGTTTAACACGCAACAAAGACCCCTCCATATTGGAACGAGGAAGCAAATTATTTGTCTCAACAATATTTGCTGGAACACACGTTACTGGTCCATGAACACCATTTTGTCCTCCTTTAGGCAATGCCAACACCTTCATAAAGGGAATATGCAACGCTATCAAATGTTGCTCTAAATTGTTCAAACAAGCCAATTCAGGAGGAACAGGATGAACACCTAAATTATTAATAACACACTCAGGAGGAATTTCCATTCTATTAATCTTAGAATTACAAGCATAACAAATCCACAATTTTCCTCTAGATGAATTCAACAACTGACATGAACTTTCACAGTCCTCATTACATTTATGTAAATACTCCTCTGAAATACATTTTTCTGCAATTAGAGCCATGTCTGCACTCTTGTTATACTGACTTTTTTTACAGTTTAAAACCTGCTTTTTAAACAACAACCTTTGACAAACGGAACACACATAATTTGGTCCATCTTTCACTTTGGACAAAAAATCCTCCATCACAAAATCAAAATTAAGTGCGTTGTCTTTCAATAGGTGCCTTTTCAATTTGTTCCCTGCTCTAACACGCTCCTGAAACTGTGGGTTGCTATGATACTTCCTTACACTAGTACTTTTTTTCTTCTGTCTGTAACTGACGTTTAAACAGTACTTATTTTTGCTAATCTGCTTCATTTTCTCTCTATGGCTGACATCTTGTGTGTACTTCACTTTATTGAGTGCTTTCATTTTCTCTCTATGGCTGACATCTTGTGTGTATTTCACTTTATTGAGAGATTTCATTTTCTCTCTATGGCTGACATTTTGTGAGTATTTCTCTTTATTGAATGCTTTTATTTTCTCTCTATGGCTGACATCTTGTGAGTATTTCTCTTTATTGAGTGCTTTCATTTTCTCTCTATGGCTGACATTTTGTGTATATTTCACTTTATTGAGTGCTTTCATTTTCTCTCTATGGATGACATCTTGTGAGTATTTCTCTTTATTGAGTGCTTTTATTTTCTCTCTATGGCTGACATCTTGTGAGTATTTCTCTTTATTCAGTGCTTTCATTTTCTCTCTATGGCTGACATCTTGTGTGTACTTCACTTTATTGAATGCTCTAATTTTCTCTCTATGGATGACATCCTCCAGATATTTAATTTTAGACCGTTCCTGACGTTTCAACTTCTCTAACATATTTTCTCTATATTTAGTTTTATTTTTGAATAACTTTTTACTTGTCAAATGTTTAGAAAAACAATAGTTTACAGTAGTACAAATAGTGGTTGTTGCCTGTGCCACTACTTTACTGTGCTGTCTAAAATTGTAGCCTGTTGTAGCCTCACCTACTTTGCAGTAACCATAACAAAACTGTGACTGTGGCTGATGAACACAAACAACAGTCTCATAGTGGTTACCGCTGACATTATCTAAGTACACTGCCTGACTGGAAAACTGGCTATTCTTACAACTATATTCAAGCCAGCGATCACCCATGTAAGTGAAAATAGAAACTCCTAAGCAATCTGCTGCTGCTTGAATCTCAACCTCTGTCGCCCAACTGCCGACATAACGCATCCTTGACTTAATGACATATTCTGACACTGACGAGAACTCACTTCTCAAAATGTTCTCATAAGCTACAGCATTGTCTTCTAATTGTTTAACTACAGCTAATCTAATTTTCCTGTGATTCTTTTGTGAACCACACACAGCTTGACTGACTGATCTAAAAAAACAGTTGCCATCACCAACTATTGTGTCCTTTTTGCACGGAGCCCCCAACACACCAACTATTGAAAACACATCGTCGACTTTCTCTGACTCCACATGTAATTTGTCACATAAAGTTCGAGCTACATCATTACGAACAGGGTTAAACACCAACTCCTTAACTGTAACCTCACTAACAAATGCTACATCTGAATCAATTGGGTCACTCCTTTTAACCCTCTTTGAAGTACGAGTGGGCATTGTAGTAGCCTTGCGCTTTGCACCAATCTTCCCTGAAAATGACTGGCTAGCACCACCATCTACTTTCACAGTGACACGAACACCAGCAATCTCAAACAACTTCTGTGTCCCTCTGAATCCTGCAGCAAAACAACTAACATGCTGAATCAAGTGTTCAAGACTACTAAAATACACAACAACACTCTTTCCTTTGGGATGCACCATCCCATCTGCACTGCGTGCATGAGAGTCAACAACAGCAAACCGTTCTCCTTCCCTAATAATCCCACAAGTACGGGATAACAATGTGAAAAAGCATGTGTCATATTCCATACACATCTTTTCCAAACCGTCCTTGAGAGTTGTGCACACACCTGCATCAATAAACTCTCCCTCAACCACATTGACATCTCCAGTCACAAAATCGCCATACTCAAAATCATAACTATGGCCACGTCTATCTAACTGCTTTGGTAACTCTGGAATACACGGCATAGTGTGCCCACCACAAATCAAGTTATTGTCACGCAAAGATGTGTAGATCTTGTCACCACAAACAACAGCCTTGTCCAGATGTCTCGTTTGCCAAGAAAACACACTCTTGGTCTTATGCATAGCCATGGCAGCCAAACTTACTGCCATACACTGTACACCTCTATATTTAAAACGCTTATCCCCCTGATGAAAAGATCCCCTCACAGAACGCACCCCAAAACTTCGCGGCACAGTATCAAAGCACCCAAAAGAAATGGAACCCTCACTATCTGTATCAGAGATCACTGTGACCTCATCTACACATGCCCCAACAGACCCTGAACCTTGGGCTAGTGGCAAAGTATCAGTCCACCCAAAAGAAATGGAACCCTCACTGTCTGTATCAGAGACCACTATGATCTCCTCTTCACATGAACTAACAGACCCAGCATCAAACGTTACCGGCAAAGCATCAAAAACAGCGACCTTACTTTGGATGAGGTCTGGGGAGCTGTGCAGAGGGGGACAGTCTTCAATGGTCACAGGGGATGGTCCACTCATCACCTCCACAACATCTGCAGCTGCCCCCTGCTACAAAACACACTGAATGTTAGACTCACACATGACTTCACAATAACTTCATCACAAAGTTACAACTGCCACAATGTTTGAGCACTATCAACACTAACTAAATTCTTAATAAGATCATAATCTAAACAATGACAAACCTGCTGAGAAGTACGCCTCTTCTTGAAGACAATGCGTCTGCAGGGACGTTCCACAGGGACCACCTGAGGAAAAAAAAAAAACAATCTTATTACACATTGTAATACACACACATTGTATTTGTACATTTATAACAGCCTGGACTTGTGATACTTTTATGGGAATCAAATATTGGAAAATTCAACATTTGCATATGCAAGTCAACTACCATCAACTACTAATATAAACAGTAAAAAAATGTTTTTCTTATTTAAGAGCAGAATACATTTATATACATTTCACAATCTGCCCTTACCTCCACAGCCTTGGGCACTCCAGGCCAATCCCCCACCTCCACCTTAGACAAAAACAAAAAAGAACACAGCAAACACATTAACTGCATGCTCTTCCACAATTTACTGCCCAACACCAGAAATAAAATGTAACACGCTCAACCTTCTGGTTCCCACAGCTCTTCCAACTTACAATATGACATTCAAAATAACAAGGTGTTGCATAATCCATTCATAAAATTATACAATTTTCACACAATGTGCACTTACTGACACAGCCTTGGGAAGTTCAGGCCACTCCTCCACCTTCACCTTAAAAAAGAAAAAAAAAAATTAATTCCATGTTCTTACACAATTTACTGCCAAACACTAGAAAACAAATACAACTTCTCAAACCTTCTGTTTCCCACAGCTCTTCTTTAGAGCAAAAGGGCTCCTAGGACGCTTGACCCCCTAAAAGAATAATAACAAAATGCTTAAGATGCAACAACTTCGGATAATGACAGCAATCTTGACAGTTAATTTTTCCAAATTGAATCATTGGCTAATAAACACTCTTTGCATGCACATTACCGTTGGTCCCTTCGCAGAAGTACTGGGCTCCTCCCGATCAAGATTGCCCGGACGGACACTGTCCATCATCTCCAACATTGGTGGGCTGAACCAGACAGGAGTGAGAGGAATGGAACACTCCTTGTGAGACAAAAAACAAACAAACAAACAGATACATCAATCAATAAACATAGATTTCAAAAGGTGGAAAAAAAATTTTTACTAACATCTTCTGTTGACAAAACCAAACAGATACATCAATCAATAAACATAGATTTCAAAAGGTGAATTTAAAAAAACAAACATACCATGAGCTGAACCTTCCCTCCCTTAGGGGGCGAGCTGCTCCCCTGTAATGAAAATATATCATTTTTAAACATGTACATTTTGACCATTTGTGCAGAGAATTGCTTGGAAAGGCTTCTGTTTCTCCTAAAAAACAAAGTGTACAACTCATTTACCGTCCTACGTGGTTCAACCACCTTCCAATCCAATGGGTTGTGCAGCAGACGTGGAGAGCGGGCCTCTCCAACCACAACCAACCTCGGAGCCGGACGAGGAGCAGGAGCGGGAACAGCTGGCAACATGCTACGCGACTCCTCCTGTGCAACAGCCATCTCTAGCTCCTGACGGGACTTGTCGCATAGCAATGTCACCAGTGTCCTCATCCCAGATCCATCACTCAGGTGAACCTGCAAAATTATGCGATCAAACTCAAATTACAAATAAAAACTCAAATTAACAGCAATGTCAATACTGTTGCTAACCTGCTAAACAAACTTTGTCAGATCAACTTCTTAATAATGATAATAATAATAATAATGATAACACATTTCATTTATACAGTGCTTTAACAAAGTCTAAAAAAAAAACCTGTAGTATATATGTAAACGTAAGAAAGGACAATAAAAAAATAATTTCCACTTACCCCATCCCAACTCCACAGGTCACGCTGGCTGAGAGGAAAGAACTCTGCGATAGAGTAGTACCTCACCCCTAAACAAACAAAGACACATGATTTAAAAAAAACCAACCCGTTTGCATCATATTAATTTTAAACATGCTGAATGTGACATAAATGATCTTTCTCCAATTGCCATAGAAGCCAATCACACATGAAACTTCAATTAGACTGAACTAAATATTTTTGGGCCATACCCTTGCGTGCAGCAACGCGGTGAAACTCTTGGCGAAAAAGTTCCTGCAAGTCCTGATCCACGTTCCGGCGAGGAGGGAAGTCCAGGACAAACAGCTATAACAACACATAACATTATTTAAAAACAAGCAATATAATAGTCACAAACATGCATTGAAATGAAAAGAAATTCTCTACAACAGCCTATAAAGCCACATTCATTATGATTGGAAAGACGTGAACATATTAAAATAATCTTGCCTTCGGCCACCGAGACAAGGCACTGGTGAGAAGCTCCTCAAAGTCCACTGCAGCCTGATCCAAAGTCCCCTTAGTCAAGTTGTTGCTGGGTGCAAGAACACAAACAAGGTCAGGTGTCCTGGGAAGGACTGCACTCACCATCTCAGTCCTCAGGTCCTTGGCGTCAGCGCCTGGCGTTGACATGAGACCAAAAGAAAGCCGCTTGTGCGAAATCTTCACATGGCCATCAACAATGGCGCGCAGGTGGGAATCACCGACAAAAAGAACAAACTATAACAATAGAAAAGATTTATTTAAGAACATTAATAACTATGCCTCACATAAATAATTATGTTTGTAAATTCAAAATCAATACCTTCTTGTCAGGTGACTCGGCTGGGATGATCATCTTGTGACTCCTGCCAGTCAGGGGTGAAACTGGCCAGGTGCTCACACGGTGGCGACGACCAGTACCACGACCTAGTTAAAAAAGACAAAACATTAAAATAGAAGAACACATCACCCAAATACATTGTGCACGTACAAAATACAATAAAGACACTGAACATGACCACATGCACTCTCCAAAGAATTTAAAGAAAACACTTCATGGAAAACAGGTGAACACATACATGAGGGACCACGTGTTGGTGGTGGGAAGCAGGTGGTGGGGACCAGAGGCGCAGATGCCACCACTGCTGCCAGGCGTTCCTCCATCCTCTTCTTGGCCGCGATGGAACGGTTGTGCTTCTTCAGGCGAGGCATCTTCAACTAACCTATAGAAATACAAAAACTCACACAGAAACGGTAAAATATACACCAGAAAACAGTTGTATTAAATGAACACAATAATTTAAACCAATTCCTGTTCCTCTGTAACTTTGTGACGTCCCTGGAAATTCAATCCCCTGTAAAAAAAACAAAAAAACACATACAATTGAAAAAATGCACAATTACAACAACACTCCCTTTACTCCCTTTTGTGAGATTCCCATACAAGCACTCAAACACACAGTTACAGACTGTTACACTTCCAGCATGTTGTTATTGTTCCTCATAATATGATCATAACTGTGTTGGATTACTATGTCAACTGTACTTTAATAATAATTTATGGTTATAAAGCTTAGTATAAATATACGACTTAATAACAATTACTTTTAATTGGCTACTGCCTAGGTGCAGTACCCAGAGTGAGTGTTTCCAGGGATTCCAAAATGTTTTTCTCATGCTGTAATAAGCCACTGTGTGTTTCAGAACGTTATGTGACTTGATTATCATTAGCTAGGTAACTCAGTATTGTTGTTTTAAAAAGCAAATGTTACACATATCCAAACCTGTATTCAATCAGAAGCTCGTATTATAAGCTGTAAGGGGAGCAATATGAATAACAAACCAGCCTGATGTGCAGGTCAATTGCTAAGCTGTTAAGGGCCTTAAGCATAATTGGTCAAGGTAAAGGGAACAATGACAAAGCTGATGTACTTTAATAATGTGCGAATGACGCAGCTTTGTCTATGTGGGAGGGGCCAATAAGTGCGGCGCCACCTGTCCAAATTCACCATGACCAACACAATTATCGCACATGCCCGAAATTCGGTACACATGTGTAGTGGGTCAGGATGAAGAAAAAATTACATTATGACCATGATCCAAACCCAACAGGAAATCCGCCATCTTGGGTTGATTGGCGATTTTTTGGCGATTTTGGCGAATTCGCAGCAATGGTATTTGAACTAACTCCTCCTAGAGTTTTCGTGCGATCACCTTCAAACTTGGTGAGGTCCCTGTGGACCAGTTGAGGAGCTCACGGTATCAAAAGTTTTTTCAAATGTCGCACGGTGCACGAGATAGGGGGCGGCAAAGTTCGTGATGATTCTGATGTTTCGCATCAGAAAAAAAAAACTCTTATAACTTTGCGATGGAAGGTCCGATCCGAACCAAACTTGCTATGATTGATGATGGGCCATGGCTGAAGACGTCTATGAAAAAACGGTGAAGTTTGAAAACAGCGCCTCCTTGTGGTGAAAGAAAATACACAAAAAAAAAGTTTTTTTACAATTTCGGGAATAACTTTTACACAGATAATCGTATCGCACTCAAAATTGGTGACAACAGTCAAAACACATGGTAGATGATGCGTGATCAATATGACGACAAATCGTTTAACGGTGTTGCCATGGCAACGACGGAAAGTCGGATTTTTGGGACAAAAAATCAAACTGCTACAACTTAGCGAATCCTGGTCCGATCTGACTCAAACTTGCTAGGATTGATGATAGTCCGGCCCTAAAGACGTCTATATGAAAATATTCAATTTCGAAAACAGCGCCCCCTGGTGAGAGCAGACAATATGACAGCTGGTATTTCAATTATCTCCTCCTAGAGCTTTTGTGCGATCACCTTCAAACTTGGTGAGATCAATGTGGACGAGTTGAGCATCAAAAGTTATCAAAAGCTTTTTAAAATATTGTATGGCGTAGGAGATAGGGGGCGCCAAAATTGGAGATAATAATAATTTTTCACAACAGACAATGAAACTCTTATAACTTCGCGATGGAAGATCTGATCCCAACCAAACTTGCTATAGTTGATGATGGTTAGTTGCTGAAGACGACTATATTGCTGAAACGGTACATTTTGAAAATAGCACCTCCTGGTGGTGGTAGAAAATTCTAAAAAAACAAACTGTTACAACTTTGCCAATCCTGGTCCGATCTGAACCAAACTTGCAAGGATTGATGACAGTCCGGCCCTGAACACGTCTATATGAAAATATTCATTTTGAAATACAGCGCCCCCTGGTGACAGCAGACAGAATTACATTTATAGTTTTGGATGCTGCTCCAACAGGGATTGTTGTATCCACTTGAAACTTAGTATGTGGGACCCCAGACCCTTCCTCAACATGTCCGTAAAAGGTCACCTCCCTACAGGAAGTGGAACGCCCAAAACAGGAAGTAAAGTCTTACATTGTCCGATTGACACGAAACTAGATATGTGAGTTACTGGACCTTCCCTGAACATGTTTACGGAGACGCCGTTGACCGAACAGGAAGTCGGCCATTTTAAACAGGAAGTGCCCTCTAACTTTGCCGTACGTTGTCCGATCTGCACAAAACCTTATATGTGACACCAGGGACCTGTCCTGAGCATGTCCGTAAAAGGTCACCTCCCTACAGGAAGTGGAACGCCCGAAACAGGAAGTAAAGTCTTACATTGTCCGATTGACACGAAACTGGATATGTGAGTTAGGGGACCTTCCCTGAACATGTTTCCGGAGACGCCGTTGACCGAACAGGAAGTCGGCCATTTTAAACAGGAAGTGCCCTCTAACTTTGCCGTACGTTGTCCGATCTGCACAAAACCTTATATGTGACACCAGGGACCTGTCCTGAGCATGTCCGTAAAAGGTCACCTCCCTACAGGAAGTGGAACGCCCGAAACAGGAAGTAAAGTCTTACATTGTCCGATCTGAACAAAACTTGATATGTAAGACAAGGGAACTTCCCTGAACACGTTTACGGAGACGAACAGGAAGTTGGCCATTTTAAACAGGAAGTGCCCTCTAACTTTGCCGTACGTTGTCCGATTTGCACGAAACATTTTATGTGACACCAGGGACCTGTCCTGAGCATGTCTGCAAAAGATGACCTCCCAACAGGAAGTGGAATGCCCGAAACAGGAAGTAAACTCTAAGATTGTCCGATCTGCACAAAACTTGATATGTAAGACAAGGGAAGTTCCCTGAACACGTTTACGGACACGCACTTGACCGAACAGGAAGTCTGCCATTTTAAACAGGAAGTGCCCTATTACTTTGCCATACATTGCCCGATCCCCCTCGAAATTTGGAACGACATGCGTGGGGACGCCGCTGAAAATAACTATTACTGAAAATAACTATTACAGAAAATAACTAGTACTGAAAATAACTAGTACCGCGCGCGGTGAATGAACGGGTGAGAGCGCGAGGCAAGCGGGGAGCCGTGGCACACGGCGACCCGCGTGGGTCGGCTCGAACCCGTTCAGAACCGCGCGCGGTACTAGTTCTATTTGTGTCTGTTTTTGTGCGCATTCAGCAGGGATACGGCTGTTTTCTGATTTTTTTCATTTTTCTACTGTCCCATAACATAAACCTCACAAATAAAGTTAACATCTTATAAGATATAGTTATACACCTTCAGTGTTTGATTTTGCAATGATTTCACTGTTTGGATGTGTTTTTCTATTTGTGTCTGTTTTTGTGCGCGTTCAGCAGGGATACGGCTGTTTTCTGATTTTTTTCATTTTTCTACTGTCCCATAACATAAGCCTCACAAATAAAGTTAACATCTTATAATATATAGTTATAAACCTTCAGTGTTTGATTTAGTAATGATTTCACTGTTTGGATGTGTTTTTCTCTTTGTGTCTGTTTTTGTGGGCGTTAGGCAGGGATACGGCTGTTTTCTGATTTATTTCATTTTTCTACTGTCTTATAACATAAACCTCACAAATAAAGTTCACATCTTATAAGATATAGTTATATACCTTCAGTGTTTGATTTTGCAAAGATTTCACTGTTTGGATGTGTTTTTCTATTTGTGTCTGTTTTTGTGCGCATTCAGCAGGAATACGGCTGTTTTCTGATTTTTTTCATTTTTCTACTGTCCCATAACATAAACCTCACAAATAAAGTTAACATCTTATAAGACATAGTTTTATACCTTAAGTGTTTGATTTTGCAATGATTTCACTGTTTGGATGTGTTTTTCTATTTGTGTCTGTTTTTGTGCGCGTTCAGCAGGGATACGGCTGTTTTCTAATTTTTTTCATTTTTCTACTGTCCCATAACATAAACCTCACAAATAAAGTTAAAATCTTATAAGATATAGTTATATACCTTCAGTGTTTGATTTTGCAATGATTTCACTGTTTGGATGTGTTTTTCTATTTGTGTCTGTTTTTGTGCGCATTCAGCTGAGATAAGGCTGTTTTCAGATTTTTTCCATTTTTCTACTGTCCCATAACATAAACCTCACAAATAAAGTAAAAATCTTATAAGATATACTTCTGTACCCTCAGTGTTTGATTTTGCAATGATTTCACTGTTTGGATGTGTTTTTCCATTTGTGTCTGTTTTTGTGCGCATTCAGCAGGGATACGGCTGTTTTCTGATTTTTTTCATTTTTCTACTGTCCCATAACATAAACCTCACAAATAAAGTTAACATCTTATAAGATATAGTTATATACCTTCAGTGTTTGATTTTACAATGATTTCACTGTTTGGATGTGTTTTTCTATTTGTGTCTGTTTTTGTGCGCGTAAAGCAGGGATACGGCTGTTTTCTGATTTTTTTTCTTTTTTCTACTGTCCCATAACATAAACCTCACAAATAAAGTTAACATCTTATAAGATATAGTTATATACCTTCAGTGTTTTATTTTGCAATGAATTCACTGTTTGGATGTGTTTTTCAATTTGTGTCTGTTTTTGTGAGCATTCAGCAGGGATACGGCAGTTTTCTGATTTTTTCATTTTTCTACTGTCCCATAACATAAACCTCACAAATAAAGTTCACATCTTATAAGATATAGTTATACATCTTCAGTGTTTGATTTTGCAATGATTTCACTGTTTGGATGTGTTTTTCTATTTGTGTCGGTTTTTGTGCACGTTAAGCAGGGATACGGCTGTTTTCTGATTTTTTTCATTTTTCTACTGTCCCATAACATAAACCTCACAAATAAAGTTAACATCTTATAAGATATACTTCTGTACCCTCAGTGTTTGATTTTGCAATGATTTCACTGTTTGGATGTGTTTTTCTATTTGTGTCTGTTTTTGTGCGCATTCAGCAGGGATACGGCTGTTTTCTGATTTTTTTTATTTTTCTACTGTCCCATAACATAAACCTCACAAATAAAGTTAAAATCTTATAAGATATAGTTATATACCTTCAGTGTTTGATTTTACAATGATTTCACTGTTTGGATGTGTTTTTCTATTTGTGTCTGTTTTTGTGCGCGTTAAGAAGGGATACGGCTGTTTTCTGATTTTTTTCATTTTTCTACTGTCCCATAACATAAACCTCACAAATAAAGTTAAAATCTTATAAGATATAGTTATATATCTTCAATGTTTTATTTTGCAATGATTTCACTGTTTGGATGTGTTTTTCTATTTGTGTCTGTTTTTGCGTGCATTCAGCAGGGATACGGCTGTTTTCTGATTTTTTAATTTTTCTACTGTCCCATAACATAAACCTCACAAATAAAGTTAAAATCTTATAAGATATAGTTATATACCTTCAGTGTTTGATTTTGCAATGATTTCACTGTTTGGATGTGTTTTTCTATTTGTGTCTGTTTTTGTGTGCGCGTTAAGCAGGGATACGGCTGTTTTCTGATTTTTTTCATTTTTCTACTGTCCCATAACATAAACCTCACAAATAAAGTTAAAATCTTATAAACTATAGTTATATACCTTCAGTGTTTGATTTTGCAATGATTTCACTGTTTGGATGTGTTTTTCTATTTGTGTCTGTTTTTGTGCGCATTCAGCAGGGATATGGCTGTTTACTGATTTTTTTTTCGTTTTTCTCCTGGCCCATAACATAAACCTCACAAATAAAGTTAACATCTTATAAGATATACTTCTGTACCCTCAGTGTTTGATTTTGCAATGATTTCACTGTTTGGATGTGTTTTTTTATTTGTGCCTGTTTTTGTGCGCGTTAAGCAGGGATACGGCTGTTTTCTGATTTTCTTCATTTTTCTACTGTCCCATAACATAAACCTCACAAATAAAGTTACAATCTTATAAGATATAGTTATATACCTTCAGTGTTTGATTTTACAATGATTTCACTGTTTGGATGTGTTTTTCCATTTGTGTCTGTTTTTGTTCGCGTTAAGCAGGGATACGGCTGTTTTCTGATTTTTTAAAATTTTTCTACTGTCCCATAACATAAACCTCACAAACAAAGTTAAAATCTTACAAGATATAGTTATATACCTTCAGTGTTTGATTTTACAATGATTTCACTGTTTGGATGTGTTTTTCTATTTGTGTCTGTTTTTGTGTGCGCGTTAAGCAGGGATACGGCTGTTTTCTGATTTTTTTCATTTTTCTACTGTCCCATAACATAAACCTCACAAATAAAGTTAACATCTTATAAGATATACTTCTGTACCCTCAGTGTTTTATTTCGCAATAATTTCACTGTTTGGATGTGTTTTTCTATTTGTGTCTGTTTTTGTGTGCATCCAGCAGGGATACGGCTGTTTTGTAATTTTTTTAATTTTTCTACTGTCCCATAACATAAACCTCACAAATAAAGTTAAGATCTTATAAGATATACTTCTGTACCCTCATTGTTTTATTTTGCAATGATTTCACTGTTTGGATGTGTTTTTCTATTTGTGTCTGTTTTTGTGCGCGTTAAGCGGGGATACGGCTGTTTTCTGATTTTCTTCATTTTTCTACTGTCCCATAACATAAACCTCACAAATAAAGTTAACATCTTATAAGATATACTTCTGTACCCTCAGTGTTTGATTTTGCAATGATTTCACTGTTTGGATGTGTTTTTCTATTTGTGTCTGTTTTTGTGTGCGCGTTAAGCAGGGATACGGCTGTTTTCTGATTTTTTTCATTTTTCTACTGTCCCATAACATAAACCTCACAAATAAAGTTAACATCTTATAAGATATAGTTATATACCTTCAGTGTTTGATTTTGCAATGATTTCACTGTTTAGATGTGTTTTTCTATTTGTATCTGTTTTTGTGCGCATTAAGCAGGGATACGGCTGTTTTCTGATTTTTTAAAAACTTTTTCTACTGTCCCATAACAAAAACCAAATAAATAAAGTTAAAATCTTATAAGATATACTTCTGTACCCTCAGTGTTTGATTTTGCATTGATTTCACTGTTTGGATGTGTTTTTCTATTTGTGTCTGTTTTTGTGCGCGTTAAGCAGGGATACGGCTGTTTACTGATTTTTTCTATTTTCTACTGTCCCATAACATAAACCTCACAAATAAAGTTAAAATCTTATAAGACATAGTTTTATACCTTAAGTGTTTGATTTTGCAATGACTTCACTGTTTGGATGTGTTTTTCTATTTGTGTCTGTTTGTGTGCGCGTTCAGCAGGGATACGGCTGTTTTCTGATTTTTTCATTTTTCTACTGTCCCATAACATAAACCTCACAAATAAAGTTAAAATCTTATAAGATATAGTTTTATACCTTCAGTGTTTGATTTTGCAATGATTTCACTGTTTCAATGTGTTTTTCTATTTGTGACTTTTTTTGTGCGCGTTCAGCAGGGATACGGCTGTTTACTGATTTTTTCATTTTTCTACTGTCCCATAACATAAACCTCACAAATAAAGTTCACATCTTATAAGATATAGTTATATACCTTCAGTGTTTGATTTTGCAATGATTTCACTGTTTGGATGTGTTTTTCTATTTGTGTCTGTTTTTGTGCGCGTTAAGCAGGGATACGGCTTTTTTCTGATTTTCTTCATTTAGTGTTTGATTTTGCAATGACTTCACTGTTTGGATGTGTTTTTAGTGCCTGCAGCTGCAAGGCATTCTAGTGAGAACCCTAGGGTTCTCACTAGAATGCCTTGCGCTGCAAGGCATCTCTTGTAATCGTGCGCGTTTATTCTGCTTTTTATTCTCGCGCCCTCCCGTTATTTCGGCACGCTACTCCTCCTGCATCTTTGAGAAACCCCCAACACAAGTTATATCAAAATGTGCGCCTTGACCGGGAATGGTGTGCTATGACTTTTCTAAGATTTTCATATAACCATTGGGATAATATTTACAAAAAACTGAACAAAAATTAACATTGAAGTGGATGGGAGACCGAAAAAAACCAAGCCCGCTTTGGAGCATCACAGTGTCGTCATACTTTAACGTAGAAACGTGGTTGGAAGTTTAAACGGGTCACAAGACTTGGGACTTTTCTGACCTAAGTCGACATTTTGATACATGTTACGGTTTTTGAACTATCGCAGTTTAAGTTTTGTACTTTTTTTCAAAGCTTTCTGATTTTATAATGGGTGTGTGTGTGGTCGTTAGGTGTGAGCTAGAGTGACACACTCTAGCAAGATCCAGCAAAATAATCAGAAAAACTTCTAAACAAACTCTTCTCCTGCCCACAATTTCCAACCTACAGAGACAATTTTTACATCAAAATGTTGCCATGGTTGTCGTCTAACCCTGTGTGTGTTTGTCATGTTCATATGACTTGTAGTTTTTCTTAAAATCACCTCAAAGCACAGAGAACTCTGGTCACAGTCTCAATTCACTCCCATGTTAAAATGTCTGCTTTGGAGTTGTGGAAAATCAAGATGAGGGTGATTTTAAAACTGTGATTTCTCTGTCAATTCACGCCCGTTTGTCACAAATTTTGAGATGGGAGCTGCTGAAAGCCTCCTGGCGCTCACAAACCAAAAATTTTATCTCTATCATCAACCGTTCTTGAGATATGACAACTTTAAAACATGCTGTTTTCTCTGTGAGAATGGGAAACAGAGGGAATTGTGAATCTCTCTCTCTCCCTCTCTCCTGTCACTCCAGCAGTTTGCCCCACCCCCTCCTCTGCCGGCCCTGATTACACACACCTGCTGACAATTAAGCCATGTGGACTATAAAAACTCCCTGTTCCCCTGTTTCAGTGCCAGTGTGTTTTCGTCCATGCCTGATCACCATAGCGCCTCGTCACAACCCCAGAATCCTCAAGTTTTTGATCCTCTTGGTGAGCGATGCTTTATTTTGTAAGTTTTCTTATCATAGCCTGTTAGCTGATACCTTAGTTAAGATTTATAGCTTTTGTTTTCCTCCTTGGGAGAGATTTTTTGTTTGTTAATTTTCACAGCCTTTTAGGAACTCCAATCACTAGGCTTGTGACTTACCTTTTATTAGTTAGATCCAATCATTTAGATTGCGTTTTGTTTTTTATCTCATTCTTAGTTGGTTAAGGATCGCCAATCATTAGGATTGTGCTTTTGAGTTAGCTTTTGTTTTGTAGTGTTTAGAGCCGTGTTTTCCTCCGTTTGGAGAGTTTTCTGTTTAAGTTTTACATGATAACCTTAGTCCGAGTATGTTTCCTCTTCGGAGTGATTTTTTTTTGTTCCGCGTTTATAGTTCCACAACGTTTCTCTTGTAGAGCGGTGCGCTCGCAATTTGTTATAGGTTTTCATAGCCACGCTTTTGTTTTTCCTCAGTAAAGAGGACCTGCCTTGAGAATTGTTTACGAGTGCCAATAAAGACAATTAAAAGGCCTCTGCGTCTGAGTCCTCTCTGATCCGTCTTGTTATCTCCTCTAAAACTTGGTGTTTTTAAAGGGTGAGTCCACCAAAATACCTCTGTCTAAATGCTTTTAAAGGTTCAATCCACATTTTTAGATTTTATAACGCAGGTGTTCGGAAGGGGGAGGGGGCATCAGGGAGTGGGAGGGGTTTATGAGTTATTCTCTTTCAAAGGGTGATTCCACCAAAATACCACTCAATCCTTTACCAGCACAAGTCCTGCACGCGAAGACACATGCCGCAAGAACTGCAGGCACACTCGAAATTTCGGCACGGAATTGCGGAAATCTAGTTCTATTTGTGTCTGTTTGTGTGCGCGTTCAGCAGGGATACGGCTGTTTTCTGATTTTTTTCATTTTTCTACTGTCCCATAACATAAACCTCACAAATAAAGTTAAAATCTTATAAGATATAGTTTTATACCTTCAGTGTTTGATTTTGCAATGATTTCACTGTATCAATGTGTTTTTCTATTTGTGACTTTTTTTGTGCGCGTTCAGCAGGGATACGGCTGTTTTCTAATTTTTTTCATTTTTCTTCTGTCCCATAACATAAACCTCACAAATAAAGTTAAAATCTTATAAGATATAGTAATATACCTTCAGTGTTTGATTTTGCAATGATTTCACTGTTTGGATGTGTTTTTCTATTTGTGTCTGTTTTTGTGCGCGTTAAGCGGGGATACGGCTGTTTTCTGATTTTCTTCATTTTTCTACTGTCCCATAACATAAACCTCACAAATAAAGTTAACATCTTATAAAATATACTTCTGTACCCTCAGTGTTTGATTTTGCAATGATTTCACTGTTTGGATGTGTTTTTCTATTTGTGTCTGTTTTTGTGCACATTCAGTAGGGATAAGGCTGTTTTCTGATTTTTTTAAAACTTTTTCTACTGTCCCATAACATAAACCAAATAAATAAAGTTAAAATCTTATAAGATAAACTTCTGTACCCTCAGTGTTTGATTTTGCATTGATTTCACTGTTTGAATGTGTTTTTCCATTTGTGTCTGTTTTTGTGCGCGTTAAGCAGGGATACGGCTGTTTTCTGATTTTTTTTTAATTTTTCTACTGTCCCATAACATAAACCCCACAAATAAAGTTAAAATCTTATAAGATATAGTTATATACGTTCAGTGTTTGATTTTGCAATGATTTCACTGTTTGGATGTGTTTTTCTATTTGTGTCTGTTTTTGTGCGCATTCAGCAGGGATATGGCTGTTTTCTGATTTTTTTCATTTTTCTACTGTCCCATAACATAAACCTCACAAATAAAGTTAACATCTTACAGGATATAGTTATATACCTTCAGTGTTTGATTTTACAATGATTTCACTGTTTGGATGTGTTTTTCTATTTGTGTCTGTTTTTGTGCGCATTCAGCAGGGATATGGCTGTTTACTGATTTTTTTTTCGTTTTTCTCCTGGCCCATAACATAAACCTCACAAATAAAGTTAACATCTTATAAGATATACTTCTGTACCCTCAGTGTTTGATTTTGCAATGATTTCACTGTTTGGATGTGTTTTTCTATTTGTGTCTGTTTTTGTGCGCGTTAAGCGGGGAAACGGCTGATTTCAGATTTTTTTAAAATTTTTCTACTGTCCCATAACATAAACCTCACAAATAAAGTTAACATCTTACAAGATATAGTTATATACCTTCAGTGTTTGATTTTACAATGATTTCACTGTTTGGATGTGTTTTTCTATTTGTGTCTGTTTTTGTGCGCATTCAGCAGGGATACGGCTGTTATCTGATTTTTTTCATTTTTCTACTGTCCCATAACATAAACCTCACAAATAAAGTTAAAATCTTATAAGATATAGTTTTATACCTTCAGTGTTTGATTTTGCAATGATTTCACTGTTTGAATGTGTTTTTCTATTTGTGACTTTTTTTGTGCGCGTTCAGCAGGGATACGGCTGTTTTCTAATTTTTTTCATTTTTCTACTGTCCCATAACATAAACCTCACAAATAAAGTTAAAATCTCATAAGATATAGTTATATACCTTCAGTGTTTGATTTTGCAATGATTTCACTGTTTGGATGTGTTTTTCTATTTGTGTCTGTTTTTGTGCACATTCAGCAGGCTGATTTCTGATTTTTTTCATTTTTCTACTGTCCCATAACATAAACCTCACAAATAAAGTTAACATCTTACAAGATATAGTTATATACCTTCAGTGTTTGATTTTGCAATGATTTCACTGTTTGGATGTGTTTTTCTATTTGTGTCTGTTTTTGTGCGCATTCAGCAGGCTGTTTTCTGATTTTTTTCATTTTTCTACTGTCCCATAACATAAACCTCACAAATAAAGTTAACATCTTATAAGATATACTTCTGTACCCTCAGTGTTTGATTTTGCAATGATTTCACTGTTTGGATGTGTTTTTCTATTTGTGTCTGTTTTTGTGCGCGTTAAGCGGGGAAACGGCTGATTTCAGATTTTTTTTAAATTTTTCTACTGTCCCATAACATAAACCTCACAAATAAAGTTAACATCTTACAAGATGTAGTTATATACCTTCAGTGTTTGATTTTACAATGATTTCACTGTTTGGATGTGTTTTTCTATTTGTGTCTGTTTTTGTGCGCATTCAGCAGGGATACGGCTGTTATCTGATTTTTTTCATTTTTCTACTGTCCCATAACATAAACCTCACAAATAAAGTTAAAATCTTATAAGATATAGTTTTATACCTTCAGTGTTTGATTTTGCAATGATTTCACTGTTTGAATGTGTTTTTCTATTTGTGACTTTTTTTGTGCGCGTTCAGCAGGGATACGGCTGTTTTCTAATTTTTTTCATTTTTCTACTGTCCCATAACATAAACCTCACAAATAAAGTTAACATCTTATAAGATATACTTCTGTACCCTCAGTGTTTGATTTTGCAATGATTTCACTGTTTGGATGTGTTTTTCTATTTGTGTCCGTTTTTGTGTGCGCGTTAAGCAGGGATACGGCTGTTTTCTGATTTTTTTCATTTTTCTACTGTCCCATAACATAAACCTCACAAATAAAGTTAACATCTTACAAGATATAGTTATATACCTTCAGTGTTTGATTTTACAATGATTTCAGTGTTTGGATGTGTTTTTCTATTTGTGTCTGTTTTTGTGCGCATTCAGCAGGGATATGGCTGTTTTCAGATTTTTTTCATTTTTCTACTGTCCCATAACATAAACCTCTCAAATAAAGTTAAAATCTTATAAGATATAGTTATATACCTTCAGTGTTTGATTTCGCAATGATTTCACTGTTTGGATGTGTTTTTCTATTTGTGTCTGTTTTTGTGCGCGTTAAGCGGGGATACGGCTGTTTTCTGATTTCCTTCATTTTTCTACTGTCCCATAACATATACCTCACAAATAAAGTTAACATCTTATAAGATATACTTCTGTACCCTCAGTGTTTGATTTTGCAATGATTTCACTGTTTGGATGTGTTTTTCTATTTGTGTCTGTTTTTGTGCGCGTTAAGCAGGGATACGACTGTTTTCTGATTTTTTTCATTTTTCTACTGTCCCATAACATAAACCTCACAAATAAAGTTAACATCTTACAAGTTATAGTTATATACCTTCAGTGTTTGATTTTACAATGATTTCAGTGTGTGGATGTGTTTTTCTATTTGTGACTGTTTTTGTGCGCGTTCAGCAGGGATACGGCTGTTTTCTAATTTTTTTCATTTTTCTACTGTCCCATAACATAAACCTCACAAATAAAGTTAAAATCTTATAAGATATAGTTATATACCTTCAGTGTTTGATTTTGCAATGATTTCACTGTTTGGATGTGTTTTTCTATTTGTGTCTGTTTTTGTGCGCATTCAGCAGGCTGTTTTCTGATTTTTTTCATTTTTCTACTGTCCCATAACATAAACCTCACAAATAAAGTTAACATCTTACAAGATATAGTTATATACCTTCAGTGTTTGATTTTGCAATGATTTCACTGTTTGGATGTGTTTTTCTATTTGTGTCTGTTTTTGTGCGCATTCAGCAGGGATACGGCTGTTTTTTGATTTTTTAAAATTTTTCTACTGTCCCATAACATAAACCTCACAAATAAAGTTAACGTCTTACAAGATATAGTTATATACCTTCAGTGTTTGATTTTGCAATGATTTCACTGTTTGGATGTGTTTTTCTATTTGTGTCTGTTTTTGTGCGCATTCAGCAGGCTGTTTTCTGATTTTTTTCATTTTTCTACTGTCCCATAACATAAACCTCACAAATAAAGTTAACATCTTACAAGATATAGTTATATACCTTCAGTGTTTTATTTTGCAATGATTTCACTGTTTGGATGTGTTTTTCTATTTGTGTCTGTTTTTGTGCGCATTCAGCAGGGATACGGCTGTTTTTTGATTTTTTAAAATTTTTCTACTGTCCCATAACATAAACCTCACAAATAAAGTTAACGTCTTACAAGATATAGTTATATACCTTCAGTGTTTGATTTTGCAATGATTTCACTGTTTGGATGTGTTTTTCTATTTGTGTCTGTTTTTGTGCGCATTCAGCAGGCTGTTTTCTGATTTTTTTCATTTTTCTACTGTCCCATAACATAAACCTCATAAATAAAGTTAACATCTTATAAGATATACTTCTGTACCCTCAGTGTTTGATTTTGCAATGATTTCACTGTTTGGATGTGTTTTTCTATTTGTGTCCGTTTTTGTGTGCGCGTTAAGCAGGGATACGGCTGTTTTCTGATTTTTTTCATTTTTCTACTGTCCCATAACATAAACCTCACAAATAAAGTTAACATCTTACAACTTATAGTTATATACCTTCAGTGTTTGATTTTACAATGATTTCAGTGTTTGGATGTGTTTTTCTATTTGTGACTGTTTTTGTGCGCGTTCAGCAGGGATACGGCTGTTTTCTAATTTTTTTCATTTTTCTACTGTCCCATAACATAAACCTCACAAATAAAGTTAAAATCTTATAAGATATAGTTATATACCTTCAGTGTTTGATTTTGCAATGATTTCACTGTTTGGATGTGTTTTTCTATTTGTGTCTGTTTTTGTGCGCATTCAGCAGGCTGTTTTCTGATTTTTTTCATTTTTCTACTGTCCCATAACATAAACCTCACAAATAAAGTTAACATCTTATAAGATATACTTCTGTACCCTCAGTGTTTGATTTTGCAATGATTTCACTGTTTAGATGTGTTTTTCTATTTGTGTCTGTTTTTGTGCGCATTCAGCAGGGATACGGCTGTTTTCTGATTTTTTAAAATTTTTCTACTGTCCCATAACATAAACCTCACAAATAAAGTTAACGTCTTACAAGATATAGTTATATACCTTCAGTGTTTGATTTTGCAATGATTTCACTGTTTGGATGTGTTTTTCTATTTGTGTCTGTTTTTGTGCGCATTCAGCAGGCTGTTTTCTGATTTTTTTCATTTTTCTACTGTCCCATAACATAAACCTCACAAATAAAGTTAACATCTTATAAGATATACTTCTGTACCCTCAGTGTTTGATTTTGCAATGATTTCACTGTTTGGATGTGTTTTTCTATTTGTGTCCGTTTTTGTGTGCGCGTTAAGCAGGGATACGGCTGTTTTCTGATTTTTTTCATTTTTCTACTGTCCCATAACATAAACATCACAAATAAAGTTAACATCTTACAAGATATAGTTATATACCTTCAGTGTTTGATTTTACAATGATTTCACTGTTTAGATGTGTTTTTCTATTTGTGTCTGTTTTTGTGCGCATTCAGCAGGGATACGGCTGTTTTCTGATTTTTTAAAATTTTTCTACTGTCCCATAACATAAACCTCACAAATAAAGTTAACGTCTTACAAGATATAGTTATATACCTTCAGTGTTTGATTTTGCAATGATTTCACTGTTTGGATGTGTTTTTCTATTTGTGTCTGTTTTTGTGCGCATTCAGCAGGCTGTTTTCTGATTTTTTTCATTTTTCTACTGTCCCATAACATAAACCTCACAAATAAAGTTAAAATCTTATAAGATATAGTTATATACCTTCAGTGTTTGATTTTGCAATGATTTCACTGTTTGGATGTGTTTTTCTATTTGTGTCTGTTTTTGTGCGCATTCAGCAGGCTGTTTTCTGATTTTTGTCATTTTTCTACTGTCCCATAACATAAACCTCACAAATAAAGTTAACATCTTATAAGATATACTTCTGTACCCTCAGTGTTTGATTTTGCAATGATTTCACTGTTTAGATGTGTTTTTCTATTTGTGTCTGTTTTTGTGCGCATTCAGCAGGGATACGGCTGTTTTCTGATTTTTTAAAATGTTTCTACTGTCCCATAACATAAACCTCACAAATAAAGTTAACGTCTTACAAGATATAGTTATATACCTTCAGTGTTTGATTTTGCAATGATTTCACTGTTTGGATGTGTTTTTCTATTTGTGTCTGTTTTTGTGCGCATTCAGCAGGCTGTTTTCTGATTTTTTTCATTTTTCTACTGTCCCATAACATAAACCTCACAAATAAAGTTAACATCTTATAAGATATACTTCTGTACCCTCAGTGTTTGATTTTGCAATGATTTCACTGTTTGGATGTGTTTTTCTATTTGTGTCCGTTTTTGTGTGCGCGTTAAGCAGGGATACGGCTGTTTTCTGATTTTTTTCATTTTTCTACTGTCCCATAACATAAACCTCACAAATAAAGTTAACATCTTACAAGATATAGTTATATACCTTCAGTGTTTGATTTTACAATGATTTCAGTGTTTGGATGTGTTTTTCTATTTGTGTCTGTTTTTGTGCGCATTCAGCAGGGATATGGCTGTTTTCAGATTTTTTTCATTTTTCTACTGTCCCATAACATAAACCTCTCAAATAAAGTTAAAATCTTATAAGATATAGTTATATACCTTCAGTGTTTGATTTCGCAATGATTTCACTGTTTGGATGTGTTTTTCTATTTGTGTCTGTTTTTGTGCGCGTTAAGCGGGGATACGGCTGTTTTCTGATTTCCTTCATTTTTCTACTGTCCCATAACATATACCTCACAAATAAAGTTAACATCTTATAAGATATACTTCTGTACCCTCAGTGTTTGATTTTGCAATGATTTCACTGTTTGGATGTGTTTTTCTATTTGTGTCTGTTTTTGTGCGCGTTAAGCAGGGATACGACTGTTTTCTGATTTTTTTCATTTTTCTACTGTCCCGTAACATAAACCTCACAAATAAAGTTAAAATCTTATAAGATATAGTTATATACCTTCAGTGTTTGATTTTACAATGATTTCACTGTTTGGATGTGTTTTTCTATTTGTGTCTGTTTTTGTGCGCATTCAGCAGGGATACGGCTGTTTTCTGATTTTTTTCATTTTTCTACTGTCCCATAACATAAACCTCACAAATAAAGTTAACATCTTACAAGTTATAGTTATATACCTTCAGTGTTTGATTTTACAATGATTTCAGTGTTTGGATGTGTTTTTCTATTTGTGACTGTTTTTGTGCGCGTTCAGCAGGGATACGGCTGTTTTCTAATTTTTTTCATTTTTCTACTGTCCCATAACATAAACCTCACAAATAAAGTTAAAATCTTATAAGATATAGTTATATACCTTCAGTGTTTGATTTTGCAATGATTTCACTGTTTGGATGTGTTTTTCTATTTGTGTCTGTTTTTGTGCGCATTCAGCAGGCTGTTTTCTGATTTTTTTCATTTTTCTACTGTCCCATAACATAAACCTCACAAATAAAGTTAACATCTTACAAGATATAGTTATATACCTTCAGTGTTTGATTTTGCAATGATTTCACTGTTTGGATGTGTTTTTCTATTTGTGTCTGTTTTTGTGCGCATTCAGCAGGGATACGGCTGTTTTTTGATTTTTTAAAATTTTTCTACTGTCCCATAACATAAACCTCACAAATAAAGTTAACGTCTTACAAGATATAGTTATATACCTTCAGTGTTTGATTTTGCAATGATTTCACTGTTTGGATGTGTTTTTCTATTTGTGTCTGTTTTTGTGCGCATTCAGCAGGCTGTTTTCTGATTTTTTTCATTTTTCTACTGTCCCATAACATAAACCTCACAAATAAAGTTAACATCTTACAAGATATAGTTATATACCTTCAGTGTTTGATTTTGCAATGATTTCACTGTTTGGATGTGTTTTTCTATTTGTGTCTGTTTTTGTGCGCATTCAGCAGGGATACGGCTGTTTTTTGATTTTTTAAAATTTTTCTACTGTCCCATAACATTAACCTCACAAATAAAGTTAACGTCTTACAAGATATAGTTATATACCTTCAGTGTTTGATTTTGCAATGATTTCACTGTTTGGATGTGTTTTTCTATTTGTGTCTGTTTTTGTGCGCATTCAGCAGGCTGTTTTCTGATTTTTTTCATTTTTCTACTGTCCCATAACATAAACCTCATAAATAAAGTTAACATCTTATAAGATATACTTCTGTACCCTCAGTGTTTGATTTTGCAATGATTTCACTGTTTGGATGTGTTTTTCTATTTGTGTCCGTTTTTGTGTGCGCGTTAAGCAGGGATACGGCTGTTTTCTGATTTTTTTCATTTTTCTACTGTCCCATAACATAAACATCACAAATAAAGTTAACATCTTACAAGATATAGTTATATACCTTCAGTGTTTGATTTTACAATGATTTCACTGTTTAGATGTGTTTTTCTATTTGTGACTGTTTTTGTGCGCGTTCAGCAGGGATACGGCTGTTTTCTAATTTTTTTCATTTTTCTACTGTCCCATAACATAAACCTCACAAATAAAGTTAAAATCTTATAAGATATAGTTATATACCTTCAGTGTTTGATTTTGCAATGATTTCACTGTTTGGATGTGTTTTTCTATTTGTGACTGTTTTTGTGCGCGTTCAGCAGGGATACGGCTGTTTTCTAATTTTTTTCATTTTTCTACTGTCCCATAACATAAACCTCACAAATAAAGTTAACGTCTTACAAGATATAGTTATATACCTTCAGTGTTTGATTTTGCAATGATTTCACTGTTTGGATGTGTTTTTCTATTTGTGTCTGTTTTTGTGCGCATTCAGCAGGCTGTTTTCTGATTTTTTTCATTTTTCTACTGTCCCATAACATAAACCTCACAAATAAAGTTAACATCTTACAAGATATAGTTATATACCTTCAGTGTTTGATTTTGCAATGATTTCACTGTTTGGATGTGTTTTTCTATTTGTGTCCGTTTTTATGTGCGTGTTAAGCAGGGATACGGCTGTTTTCTGATTTTTTTCATTTTTCTAGTGTCCCATAACATAAACCTCACAAATAAAGTTAACATCTTACAAATTATAGTTATATACCTTCAGTGTTTGATTTTACAATGATTTCAGTGTTTGGATGTGTTTTTCTATTTGTGACTGTTTTTGTGCGCGTTCAGCAGGGATACGGCTGTTTTCTAATTTTTTTCATTTTTCTACTGTCCCATAACATAAACCTCACAAATAAAGTTAAAATCTTATAAGATATAGTTATATACCTTCAGTGTTTGATTTTGCAATGATTTCACTGTTTGGATGTGTTTTTCTATTTGTGTCTGTTTTTGTGCGCATTCAGCAGGCTGTTTTCTGATTTTTTTCATTTTTCTACTGTCCCATAACATAAACCTCACAAATAAAGTTAACATCTTATAAGATATACTTCTGTACCCTCAGTGTTTGATTTTGCAATGATTTCACTGTTTAGATGTGTTTTTCTATTTGTGTCTGTTTTTGTGCGCATTCAGCAGGGATACGGCTGTTTTCTGATTTTTTAAAATTTTTCTACTGTCCCATAACATAAACCTCACAAATAAAGTTAACGTCTTACAAGATATAGTTATATACCTTCAGTGTTTGATTTTGCAATGATTTCACTGTTTGGATGTGTTTTTCTATTTGTGTCTGTTTTTGTGCGCATTCAGCAGGCTGTTTTCTGATTTTTTTCATTTTTCTACTGTCCCATAACATAAACCTCACAAATAAAGTTAACATCTTATAAGATATACTTCTGTACCCTCAGTGTTTGATTTTGCAATGATTTCACTGTTTGGATGTGTTTTTCTATTTGTGTCCGTTTTTGTGTGCGCGTTAAGCAGGGATACGGCTGTTTTCTGATTTTTTTCATTTTTCTACTGTCCCATAACATAAACATCACAAATAAAGTTAACATCTTACAAGATATAGTTATATACCTTCAGTGTTTGATTTTACAATGATTTCACTGTTTAGATGTGTTTTTCTATTTGTGTCTGTTTTTGTGCGCATTCAGCAGGGATACGGCTGTTTTCTGATTTTTTAAAATTTTTCTACTGTCCCATAACATAAACCTCACAAATAAAGTTAACGTCTTATAAGATATAGTTATATACCTTCAGTGTTTGATTTCGCAATGATTTCACTGTTTGGATGTGTTTTTCTATTTGTGTCTGTTTTTGTGCGCGTTAAGCGGGGATACGGCTGTTTTCTGATTTCCTTCATTTTTCTACTGTCCCATAACATATACCTCACAAATAAAGTTAACATCTTATAAGATATACTTCTGTACCCTCAGTGTTTGATTTTGCAATGATTTCACTGTTTGGATGTGTTTTTCTATTTGTGTCTGTTTTTGTGCGCGTTAAGCAGGGATACGACTGTTTTCTGATTTTTTTCATTTTTCTACTGTCCCGTAACATAAACCTCACAAATAAAGTTAAAATCTTATAAGATATAGTTATATACCTTCAGTGTTTGATTTTACAAGGATTTCACTGTTTGGATGTGTTTTTCTATTTGTGTCTGTTTTTGTGCGCATTCAGCAGGGATACGGCTGTTTTCTGATTTTTTAAAATTTTTCTACTGTCCCATAACATAAACCTCACAAATAAAGTTAACGTCTTATAAGATATAGTTATATACCTTCAGTGTTTGATTTCGCAATGATTTCACTGTTTGGATGTGTTTTTCTATTTGTGTCTGTTTTTGTGCGCGTTAAGCGGGGATACGGCTGTTTTCTGATTTCCTTCATTTTTCTACTGTCCCATAACATATACCTCACAAATAAAGTTAACATCTTATAAGATATACTTCTGTACCCTCAGTGTTTGATTTTGCAATGATTTCACTGTTTGGATGTGTTTTTCTATTTGTGTCTGTTTTTGTGCGCGTTAAGCAGGGATACGACTGTTTTCTGATTTTTTTCATTTTTCTACTGTCCCGTAACATAAACCTCACAAATAAAGTTAAAATCTTATAAGATATAGTTATATACCTTCAGTGTTTGATTTTACAAGGATTTCACTGTTTGGATGTGTTTTTCTATTTGTGTCTGTTTTTGTGCGCATTCAGCAGGGATACGGCTGTTTTCTGATTCTTTTTAAATTTTTCTACTGTCCCATAACATAAACCTCACAAATAAAGTTAACATCTTATAAGATATACTTCTGTACCCTCAGTGTTTGATTTTGCAATGATTTCACTGTTTGGATGTGTTTTTCTATTTGTGTCTGTTTTTGTGCGCGTTAAGCAGGGATACGACTGTTTTCTGATTTTTTTCATTTTTCTACTGTCCCATAACATAAACCTCACAAATAAAGTTAACATCTTACAATATATAGTTATATACCTTCAGTGTTTGATTTTACAATGATTTCACTGTTTGGATTTGTTTTTCTATTTGTGTCTGTTTTTGTGCGCATTCAGCAGGGATCCGGCTGTTTTCTGATTTTTTTCAATTTTCTACTGTCCCCTAACATAAACCTCACAAATAAAGTTAAAATCTTATAAGATATACTTATATACCTTCAGTGTTTGATTTTGAAATGATTTCACTGTTTGGATTTGTTTTTCTATTTGTGTCTGTTTTTGTGCGCATTCAGCAGGGATACGGCTGTTTTCTGATTTTTTTTAAATTTTTCTACTGTCCCATAACATAAACCTCACAAATAAAGTTAACATCTTATAAGATATACTTCTGTACCCTCAGTGTTTGATTTTGCAATGATTTCACTGTTTGGATGTGTTTTTCTATTTGTGTCTGTTTTTGTGCGCGTTAGGCAGGGATACGGCTGTTTTCTGATTTTTTTCATTTTTCTACTGTCCCGTAACATAAACCTCACAAATAAAGTTAACATCTTATAAGATATAGTTTTATACCTTAAGTGTTTGATTTTGCAATGATTTCACTGCATACGGCTGTTTTCTGATTTTTTGTAATAATTCCTAAAGGCCTTGAGCCAGGAGTAAGATTTTTCCGTATGTGTATCAAGGACTAAGACTGATCTAGGGTGCCGAGTTTTAGACCTGTGCAACCTTGGGAAAGGTCAAAGGTCAGCCGTTCTGGTGTGTTTTGTGTCATAATTCCCAAAGGCATTGAGTCAGGAGTCTGATTTTTTCCGTATGTGTATCAGGGACGAAGGCTGATCTAGGGTGCTGAGTTTCAGACCTGTGCAACCTTCGGAAAGGTCAAAGGTCAGCTGTTCTGGTGTGTTTTTTGTAATAATTCCTAAAGGCATTAAGCCAGGAGTCTAATTTTTCCGTTTGTGTATCAGGGACTGAGGCAAATCCAGGGTGCTGAGTTTCAGATCTGTGCAACCTTCGGAAAGGTCAAAGGTCAGCCGTTCGGGTGTGTTTTTTGTAATAATTCCTAAAGGCATTAAGCCAGGAGTCTAATTTTTCGGTATGTGTATCAGGGACTAAGACTGATCCCGGGTGCCGAGTTTCAGACCTGTGCAACCTTCGTTGAGGTCAAAGGTCAGCCGTTCGGGTGTGTTTTTTGTAATAATTCCTAAAGACATTGAGCCAGGGGTCTGATTTTTCAGTTTGTGTAGTAGGGACTAAGGCTGATCGAGGGTATTTTAATCTTTTTTCTACTGTCCTATAATATGAAGTTAACATCTTATAAGATATACTTCAGTCCCCTCAGTGTTTGATTTTGCAATGATTTCACTGTTTGGATGTGTTTTTCTATTTGTGTCTGTTTTTAAGTGCGCGTTAAGCAGGGATACGGCTGTTTTCTGATTTTTTTCATTTTTCTACTGTCCCGTAACATAAATCTCACAAATAAAGTTAACATCTTATAAGATATACTTCTGTACCCTCAGTGTTTTATTTTGCAATGATTTCCCTGTTTGGATGTGTTTTTCTATTTGTGTCTGTTTTTGTGTGCGCGTTAAGCAGGGATACGGCTGTTTTCTGATTTTTTTCATTCTTCTACTGTCCCATAACATAAACCTCACAAATAAAGTTAACATCTTACAAGATATAGTTATATACCTTCAGTGTTTGATTTTACAATGATTTCACTGTTTGGATGTGTTTTTCTATTTGTGTCTGTTTTTGTGCGCGTTCAGCAGGGATACGGCTGTTATCTGATTTTTTTAATTTTTCTACTGTCCCATAACATAAACCTCACAAATAAAGTTAAAATCTTATAAGATATAGTTATATACCTTCAGTGTTTGATTTTGCAATGATTTCACTGTTTGGATGTGTTTTTCTATTTGTGTCTGTTTTTGTGCGCATTCAGCAGGGATACGGCTGTTTTGTAATTTTTTTAATTTTTCTACTGTCCCATAACATAAACCTCACAAATAAAGTTAAGATCTTATAAGATATACTTCTGTACCCTCAGTGTTTGATTTTGCAATGATTTCACTGTTTGGATGTGTTTTTCTATTTGTGTCTGTTTTTTGTGTGCGCGTTAAGCAGGGATACGGCTGTTTTCTGATTTTTTTCATTTTTCTACTGTCCCGTAACATAAACCTCACAAATAAAGTTAACATCTTATAAGATATACTTCTGTACCCTCAGTGTTTTATTTTGCAATGATTTCACTGTTTGGATGTGTTTTTCTATTTGTGTCTGTTTTTGTGCGCATTCAGCAGGGATACGGCTGTTTTGTAATTTTTTTCATTTTTCTACTGTCCCATAACATAAACCTCACAAATAAAGTTAACATCTTATAAGATATACTTCTGTACCCTCAGTGTTTTATTTTGCAATGATTTCACTGTTTGGATGTGTTTTTCTATTTGTGTCTGTTTTTGTGCGCATTCAGCAGGGATACGGCTGTTTTGTAATTTTTTTAATTTTTCTACTGTCCCATAACATTAACCTCACAAATGAAGTTAAGATCTTGTAAGATATAGTTATATACCTTCAGTGTTTGATTATGCAATGATTTCACTGTTTGGATGTGTTTTTCTATTTGTGTCTGTTTTTGTGCGCATTCAGCAGGGATACGGCTGTTTTCTTATTTTTTTTTTTTTTTTCTACTGTCCCATAACATAAACCTCACAAATAAAGTTAAAATCTCATAAGATATAGTTTTATACCTTAGTGTTTGATTTTGCAATGATTTCACTGTTTGGATGTGTTTTTCTATTTGTGACTTTTTTTGTGCGCGTTCAGCAGGGATACGGCTGTTTTCTAATTTTTTTCATTTTTCTACTGTCCCATAACATAAACCTCACAAATAAAGTTAAAATCTTATAAGATATAGTTATATACCTTCAGTGTTTGATTTTGCAATGATTTCACTGTTTGGATGTGTTTTTCTATTTGTGTCTGTTTTTGTGCGCATTCAGCAGGGATACGGCTGTTTTCTGATTTTTTTAATTTTTCTACTGTCCCATAACATAAAACTCACAAATAAAGTTAAAATCTTATAAAATATAGTTATATACCTTCAGTGTTTGATTAAACAATGATTTCACGGTTTGGATGTGTTTTTCCATTTGTGTCTGTTTTTGTGCGCGTTAAGCAGGGTTACGGCTGTTTTCTGATTTTTTTTTTTATTTTTCTACTGTCCCATAACATAAACCTCACAAATAAAGTTAAAAATCTTATAAGATATAGTTATATACCTTCAGTGTTTGATTTTGCAATGATTTCACTGTTTGGATGTGTTTTTCTATTTGTGTCTGTTTTTGTGTGCGCGTTAAGCAGGGATACGGCTGTTTTCTGATTTTTTTCATTTTTCTACTGTCCCATAACATAAACCTCACAAATAAAGTTAACATCTTATAAGATATACTTCTGTACCCTCAGTGTTTGATTTTGCAATGAATTCACTGTTTGGAAGTGTTTTTCCTTTTGTGTCTGTTTTTGTGCGCGTTAAGCAGGGATACGGCTGTTTTCTGATTTTTTTCATTTTTCTACTGTCCCATAACATAAACCTCACAAATAAAGTTAACATCTTATAAGATAAAGTTATATACCTTCAATGTTTTATTTTGCAATGATTTCACTGTTTAGATGTGTTTTTCTATTTGTGTCTGTTTTTGTGCGCGTTAAGCAGGGATACGGCTTTTTTCAGATTTTTTTCATTTTTCTACTGTCCCATAACATAAACCTCACAAATAAAGTTAAAATCTCATAGGTTATAGTTTTATACCTTCAGTGTTTGATTTTGCAATGATTTCACTGTTTGGATGTGTTTTTCCATTTGTGTCTGTTTTTGTGCGCATTAAGCAGGGATACGGCTGTTTTCTGATTTTTTTCATTTTTTTACTGTCCCATAACATAAACCTCACAAATAAAGTTAACATCTTATGAGATATACATCTGTACCCTCAGTGTTTGATTTTTGCAATGATTTCACTGTTTGGATGTGTTTTTCTATTTTTGTCTGTTTTTGTGCGCATTCAGCAGGGATATGGCTGTTTTCTGATTTTTTCATTTTTCTACTGTCCCATAACATAAACCTCACAAATAAAGTTACAATCTTATAAGCTATAGTTATATACCTTCAGTGTTTGATTTATGCAATGATTTCACTGTTTAGATGTGTTTTTCTATTTGTGTCTGTTTTTGTGCGCATTCAGTAGGGATACGGCTGTTTTCTGATTTTTTTAAAACTTTTTCTACTGTCCCATAACATAAACCTCACAAATAAAGTTATCATCTTATAAGATATACTTCTGTACCCTCAGTGTTTGATTTTGCAATTATTTCACTGTTTGGATGTGTTTTTCCTTTTGTGTCTGTTTTTGTGCGCGTTAAGCAGGGTTGCGGCTGTTTTCTGATTTTTTTTTAATTTTTCTACTGTCCCATAACATAAACCTCACAAATAAAGTTAAAATCTTATAAGATATAGTTATATACCTTCAGTGTTTGATTTTGCAATGATTTCACTGTTTAGATGTGTTTTTCTATTTGTGTCTGTTTTTGTGCGCATTCAGCAGGGATACGGCTGTTTTCTGATTTTTTTCATTTTTCTACTGTCCCATAACATAAACCTAACAAATAAAGTTAAAATCTTATAAGATATAGTTATATACCTTCAGTGTTTGATTATACAATGATTTCACTGTTTGGATGTGTTTTTCCATTTGTGTCTGTTTTTGTGCGCGTTAAGCAGGGTTACGGCTGTTTTCTGATTTTTTTTTAATTTTTCTACTGTCACATAACATAAACCTCACAAATAAAGTTAAAATCTTATAAGATATAGTTATATACCTTCAGTGTTTGATTTTGCAATGATTTCACTGTTTGGATGTGTTTTTCTATTTGTGTCTGTTTTTGTGCGCATTCAGCAGGGATACGGCTGTTTTCTGATTTTTTCATTTTTCTACTGTCCCATAACATAAACCTCACAAATAAAGTTAAAATCTTATAAGCTATAGTTATATACCTTCAGTGTTTGATTTTGCAATGATTTCACTGTTTGGATGTGTTTTTCTATTTGTGTCAGTTTTTGTGCGCGTTAATCAGGGATACGGCTGTTTTCTGATTTTTTTTCATTTTTCTACTGTCCCATAACATAAACCTCACAAATAAAGTTAAAATCTTATAAGATATAGTTTTATACCTTCAGTGTTTGATTTTGCAATGATTTCACTGTTTGGATGTGTTTTTCTATTTGTGTCTGTTTTTGTGCGCATTCAGCAGGGATACGGCTGTTTTCTGATTTTTTTCATTTTTCTACTGTCCCGTAACATAAACCTCACAAATAAAGGTAAAATCTTATAAGATATAGTTATATACCTTCAGTGTTTGATTTTGCAATGATTTCACTGTTTGGATGTGTTTTTCTATTTGTGTCTGTTTTTGTCCCATTCAGCAGGGATATGGCTGTTTTCTGATTTTTTTCATTTTTCTACTGTCCCATAACATAAACCTCACAAATAAAGTTAAAATCTTATAAGATATAGTTATATACCTTCAGTGTTTGATTTTGCAATGATTTCACTGTTTGGATGTGTTTTTCCATTTGTGTCTGTTTTTGTGCGCGTTAAGCAGGGATACGGCTGTTTTCTGATTTTTTTCATTTTTTTACTGTCCCATAACATAAACCTCACAAATAAAGTTAACATCTTATGAGATATACTTCTGTACCCTCAGTGTTTGATTTTTGCAATGATTTCACTGTTTGGATGTGTTTTTCTATTTTTGTCTGTTTTTGTGCGCATTAAGCAGGGATATGGCTGTTTTCTGATTTTTTCATTTTTCTACTGTCCCATAACATAAACCTCACAAATAAAGTTACAATCTTATAAGCTATAGTTATATACCTTCAGTGTTTGATTTATGCAATGATTTCACTGTTTAGATGTGTTTTTCTATTTGTGTCTGTTTTTGTGCGCATTCAGCAGGGATACGGCTGTTTTGTAATTTTTTTCATTTTTCTACTGTCCCATAACATTAACCTCACAAATAAAGTTAACATCTTATAAGATATACTTCTGTACCCTCAGTGTTTTATTTTGCAATGATTTCACTGTTTGGATGTGTTTTTCTATTTGTGTCTGTTTTTGTGCGCATTCAGCAGGGATATGGCTGTTGTGTAATTTTTTTAATTTTTCTACTGTCCCATAACATTAACCTCACAAATGAAGTTAAGATCTTATAAGATATAGTTATATACCTTCAGTGTTTGATTTTGCAATGATTTCACTGTTTGGATGTGTTTTTCTATTTGTGTCTGTTTTTGTGCGCATTCAGCAGGCTGTTTTCTGATTTTTTTCATTTTTCTACTGTCCCATAACATAAACCTCACAAATAAAGTTAACATCTTATAAGATATAGTTATATACCTTCAGTGTTTGATTTTACAATGATTTCACTGTTTGGATGTGTTTTTCTATTTGTGTCTGTTTTTGTGCGCATTCAGCAGGGATACGGCTGTTATCTGATTTTTTTCATTTTTCTACTGTCCCATAACATAAACCTCACAAATAAAGTTAACATCTTACAAGATATAGTTATATACCTTCAGTGTTTGATTTTGCAATGATTTCACTGTTTGGATGTGTTTTTCTATTTGTGTCTGTTTTTGTGCGCATTCAGCAGGCTGTTTTCTGATTTTTTTCATTTTTCTACTGTCCCATAACATAAACCTCACAAATAAAGTTAACATCTTATAAGATATACTTCTGTACCCTCAGTGTTTGATTTTGCAATGATATCACTGTTTGGATGTGTTTTTCTATTTGTGTCTGTTTTTGTGTGCGCGTTAAGCAGGGATACGGCTGTTTTCTGATTTTTTTCATTTTTCTACTGTCCCGTAACATAAATCTCACAAATAAAGTTAACATCTTATAAGATATACTTCTGTACCCTCAGTGTTTTATTTTGCAATGATTTCCCTGTTTGGATGTGTTTTTCTATTTGTGTCTGTTTTTGTGTGCGCGTTAAGCAGGGATACGGCTGTTTTCTGATTTTTTTCATTCTTCTACTGTCCCATAACATAAACCTCACAAATAAAGTTAACATCTTACAAGATATAGTTATATACCTTCAGTGTTTGATTTTACAATGATTTCACTGTTTGGATGTGTTTTTCTATATGTGTCTGTTTTTGTGCGCATTCAGCAGGGGTACGGCTGTTATCTGATTTTTTTCATTTTTCTACTGTCCCATAACATAAACCTCACAAATAAAGTTAAAATCTTATAAGATATAGTTATATACCTTCAGTGTTTGATTTTGCAATGATTTCACTGTTTGGATGTGTTTTTCTATTTGTGTCTGTTTTTGTGCGCATTCAGCAGGGATACGGCTGTTTTCTGATTTTTTTCATGTTTCTACTGTCCCATAACATAAACCTCACAAATAAAGTTAAAATCTTATAAGATATAGTTAAATACCTTCAGTGTTGATTTTACAATGATTTCACTGTTTGGATGTGTTTTTCCATTTGTGGCTGTTTTTGTGCGCGTTAAGCAGGGATCCAGCTGTTTTCTAATTTTTTTCATTTTTCTACTGTCCCATAACATAAACCTCACAAATAAAGTTAACATCTTACAAGATATAGTTATATACCTTCAGTGTTTGATTTTACAATGATTTCACTGTTTGGATGTGTTTTTCTATTTGTGTCTGTTTTTGTGCGCGTTCAGCAGGGATACGGCTGTTATCTGATTTTTTTAATTTTTCTACTGTCCCATAACATAAACCTCACAAATAAAGTTAAAATCTTATAAGATATAGTTATATACCTTCAGTGTTTGATTTTGCAATGATTTCACTGTTTGGATGTGTTTTTCTATTTGTGTCTGTTTTTGTGTGCGCGTTAAGCAGGGATACGGCTGTTTTCTGATTTTTTTCATTTTTCTACTGTCCCGTAACATAAACCTCACAAATAAAGTTAGCATCTTATAAGATATACTTCTGTACCCTCAGTGTTTTATTTTGCAATGATTTCACTGTTTGGATGTGTTTTTCTATTTGTGTCTGTTTTTGTGCGCATTCAGCAGGGATACGGCTGTTTTGTAATTTTTTAAATTTTTCTACTGTCCCATAACATTAACCTCACAAATGAAGTTAAGATCTTGTAAGATATAGTTATATACCTTCAGTGTTTGATTTTGCAATGATTTCACTGTTTGGATGTGTTTTTCTATTTGTGTCTGTTTTTGTGCGCATTCAGCAGGCTGTTTTCTGATTTTTTTCATTTTTCTACTGTCCCATAACATAAACCTCACAAATAAAGTTAACATCTTATAAGATATACTTCTGTACCCTCAGTGTTTGATTTTGCAATGATTTCACTGTTTGGATGTGTTTTTCTATTTGTGTCTGTTTTTGTGCGCGTTAAGCGGGGAAACGGCTGATTTCAGATTTTTTAAAAATTTTTCTACTGTCCCATAACATAAACCTCACAAATAAAGTTAACATCTTACAAGATATAGTTATATACCTTCAGTGTTTGATTTTACAATGATTTCATTGTTTGGATGTGTTTTTCTATTTGTGTCTGTTTTTGTGCGCGTTCAGCAGGGATACGGCTGTTATCTGATTTTTTTAATTTTTCTACTGTCCCATAACATAAACCTCACAAATAAAGTTAAAATCTTATAAGATATAGTTATATACCTTCAGTGTTTGATTTTGCAATGATTTCACTGTTTGGATGTGTTTTTCTATTTGTGTCTGTTTTTGTGCGCATTCAGCAGGGATACGGCTGTTTTGTAATTTTTTTAATTTTTCTACTGTCCCATAACATAAACCTCACAAATAAAGTTAAGATCTTATAAGATATACTTCTGTACCCTCAGTGTTTGATTTTGCAATGATTTCACTGTTTGGTTGTGTTTTTCTATTTGTGTCTGTTTTTTGTGTGCGCGTTAAGCAGGGATACGGCTGTTTTCTGATTTTTTTCATTTTTCTACTGTCCCGTAACATAAACCTCACAAATAAAGTTAACATCTTATAAGATATACTTCTGTACCCTCAGTGTTTTATTTTGCAATGATTTCACTGTTTGGATGTGTTTTTCTATTTGTGTCTGTTTTTGTGCGCATTCAGCAGGCTGATTTCTGATTTTTTTCATTTTTCTACTGTCCCATAACATAAACCTCACAAATAAAGTTAACATCTTACAAGATATAGTTATATACCTTCAGTGTTTGATTTTGCAATGATTTCACTGTTTGGATGTGTTTTTCTATTTGTGTCTGTTTTTGTGCGCATTCAGCAGGCTGTTTTCTGATTTTTTTCATTTTTCTACTGTCCCATAACATAAACCTCACAAATAAAGTTAACATCTTATAAGATATACTTCTGTACCCTCAGTGTTTGATTTTGCAATGATATCACTGTTTGGATGTGTTTTTCTATTTGTGTCTGTTTTTAAGTGCGCGTTAAGCAGGGATACGGCTGTTTTCTGATTTTTTTCATTTTTCTACTGTCCCGTAACATAAATCTCACAAATAAAGTTAACATCTTATAAGATATACTTCTGTACCCTCAGTGTTTTATTTTGCAATGATTTCCCTGTTTGGATGTGTTTTTCTATTTGTGTCTGTTTTTGTGTGCGCGTTAAGCAGGGATACGGCTGTTTTCTGATTTTTTTCATTCTTCTACTGTCCCATAACATAAACCTCACAAATAAAGTTAACATCTTACAAGATATAGTTATATACCTTCAGTGTTTGATTTTACAATGATTTCACTGTTTGGATGTGTTTTTCTATATGTGTCTGTTTTTGTGCGCATTCAGCAGGGGTACGGCTGTTTTGTAATTTTTTTAATTTTTCTACTGTCCCATAACATAAACCTCACAAATAAAGTTAAGATCTTATAAGATATACTTCTGTACCCTCAGTGTTTGATTTTGCAATGATTTCACTGTTTGGATGTGTTTTTCTATTTGTGTCTGTTTTTTGTGTGGGCGTTAAGCAGGGATACGGCTGTTTTCTGATTTTTTTCATTTTTCTACTGTCCCGTAACATAAACCTCACAAATAAAGTTAACATCTTATAAGATATAGTTATATACCTTCAGTGTTTGATTTTGCAATGATTTCACTGTTTGGATGTGTTTTTCTATTTGTGTCTGTTTTTGTGCGCATTCAGCAGGGATACGGCTGTTTTGTAATTTTTTTAATTTTTCTACTGTCCCATAACATTAACCTCACAAATGAAGTTAAGATCTTGTAAGATATAGTTATATACCTTCAGTGTTTGATTATGCAATGATTTCACTGTTTGGATGTGTTTTTCTATTTGTGTCTGTTTTTGTGCGCATTCAGCAGGCTGTTTTCTGATTTTTTTCATTTTTCTACTGTCCCATAACATAAACCTCACAAATAAAGTTAACATCTTATAAGATATACTTCTGTACCCTCAGTGTTTTATTTTGCAATGATTTCACTGTTTGGATGTGTTTTTCTATTTGTGTCTGTTTTTGTGCGCATTCAGCAGGGATACGGCTTTTTTCTGATTTTCTTTCATTTTTCTACTGTCCCATAACATAAACCTCACAAATAAAGTTAAAATCTTATAAGATATAGTTATATACCTTCAGTGTTTGATTTTGCAATGATTTCACTGTTTGGATGTGTTTTTCTATTTGTGTCTGTTTTTGTGCGCGCGTTAAGCAGGGATACGGCTGTTTTCTGATTTTTTTCATTTTTCTACTGTCCCATAACATAAACCTCACAAATAAAGTTAAAATCTTATAAGCTATAGTTATATACCTTCAGTGTTTGATTTTGCAATGATTTCACTGTTTAGATGTGTTTTTCTATTTGTGTCTGTTTTTGTGCGCATTCAGCAGGGATACGGCTGTTTTCTAATTTTTTTTTCATTTTTCTACTGTCCCATAACATAAACCTCAAAAATAAAGTTAAAATCTTATAAGATATAGTTATATACCTTCAGTGTTTGATTTTGCAATGATTTCACTGTTTAGATGTGTTTTTCTATTTGTGTCTGTTTTTGTGCGCATTCAGCAGGGATACGGCTGTTTTCTGATTTTTTTCATTTTTCTACTGTCCCATAACATAAACCTCACAAATAAAGTTAACATCTTACAAGATATAGTTATATACCTTCAGTGTTTGATTTTACAATGATTTCACTGTTTAGATGTGTTTTTCTATTTGTGTCAGTTTTTGTGCGCGTTAAGCAGGGATACGGGTGTTTTCTGATTTTTTTCATTTTTCTACTGTCCCATAACATAAACCTCACAAATAAAGTTAAAATCTTATAAGATATAGTTTTATACCTTCAGTGTTTGATTTTGCAATGATTTCACTGTTTGGATGTGTTTTTCTATTTGTGACTGTTTTTGTGCGCGTTCAGCAGGGATACGGCTGTTTTCTAATTTTTTTCATTTTTCTACTGTCCCATAACATAAACCTCACAAATAAAGTTAACGTCTTACAAGATATAGTTATATACCTTCAGTGTTTGATTTTGCAATGATTTCACTGTTTGGATGTGTTTTTCTATTTGTGTCTGTTTTTGTGCGCATTCAGCAGGCTGTTTTCTGATTTTTTTCATTTTTCTACTGTCCCATAACATAAACCTCACAAATAAAGTTAACATCTTATAAGATATACTTCTGTACCCTCAGTGTTTGATTTTGCAATGATTTCACTGTTTGGATGTGTTTTTCTATTTGTGTCCGTTTTTGTGTGCGTGTTAAGCAGGGATACGGCTGTTTTCAGATTTTTTTCATTTTTCTAGTGTCCCATAACATAAACCTCACAAATAAAGTTAACATCTTACAAGATATAGTTATATACCTTCAGTGTTTGATTTTACAATGATTTCAGTGTTTGGATGTGTTTTTCTATTTGTGACTGTTTTTGTGCGCGTTCAGCAGGGATACGGCTGTTTTCTAATTTTTTTCATTTTTCTACTGTCCCATAACATAAACCTCACAAATAAAGTTAAAATCTTATAAGATATAGTTATATACCTTCAGTGTTTGATTTTGCAATGATTTCACTGTTTGGATGTGTTTTTCTATTTGTGTCTGTTTTTGTGCGCATTCAGCAGGCTGTTTTCTGATTTTTTTTCATTTTTCTACTGTCCCATAACATAAACCTCACAAATAAAGTTAACATCTTATAAGATATACTTCTGTACCCTCAGTGTTTGATTTTGCAATGATTTCACTGTTTAGATGTGTTTTTCTATTTGTGTCTGTTTTTGTGCGCATTCAGCAGGGTTACGGCTGTTTTCTGATTTTTTAAAATTTTTCTACTGTCCCATAACATAAACCTCACAAATAAAGTTAACGTCTTACAAGATATAGTTATATACCTTCAGTGTTTGATTTTGCAATGATTTCACTGTTTGGATGTGTTTTTCTATTTGTGTCTGTTTTTGTGCGCATTCAGCAGGAATACGGCTGTTTTTTGATTTTTTAAAATTTTTCTACTGTCCCATAACATAAACCTCACAAATAAAGTTAACGTCTTACAAGATATAGTTATATACCTTCAGTGTTTGATTTTGCAATGATTTCACTGTTTGGATGTGTTTTTCTATTTGTGTCTGTTTTTGTGCGCATTCAGCAGGCTGTTTTCTGATTTTTTTCATTTTTCTACTGTCCCATAACATAAACCTCACAAATAAAGTTAACATCTTATAAGATATACTTCTGTACCCTCAGTGTTTTATTTTGCAATGATTTCACTGTTTGGATGTGTTTTTCTATTTGTGTCTGTTTTTGTGTGCGCGTTAAGCAGGGATACGGCTGTTTTCTGATTTTTTTCATTTTTCTACTGTCCCGTAACATAAACCTCACAAATAAAGTTAACATCTTTCAAGATATAGTTATATACCTTCAGTGTTTGATTTTACAATGATTTCACTGTTTGGATGTGTTTTTCTATTTGTGTCTGTTTTTGTGCGCATTCAGCAGGGATACGGCTGTTTTCTGATTTTTTTCATTTTTCTACTGTCCCATAACATAAACCTCTCAAATGAAGTAAAAATCTTATAAGCTATAGTTATATACCTTCAGTGTTTGATTTTGCAAGGATTTCACTGTTTAGATGTGTTTTTCTATTTGTGTCTGTTTTTGTGCGCATTCAGCAGGGATACTGCTGTTTTCTGATTTTTTTCATTTTTCTACTGTCCCATAACATAAACCTCACAAATAAAATTAAAATCTTATAAGATATAGTTATATACCTTCAGTGTTTTATTTTGCAATGATTTCACTGTTTGGATGTGTTTTTCTATTTGTGTCTGTTTTTGTGCGTATTCAGCAGGCTGTTTTCTGATTTTTTTCATTTTTCTACTGTCCCATAACATAAACCTCACAAATAAAGTTAACATCTTTCAAGATATAGTTATATACCTTCAGTGTTTGATTTTACAATGATTTCACTGTTTAGATGTGTTTTTCTATTTGTGTCTGTTTTTGTGCGCATTCAGCAGGGATACGGCTTTTTTCAGATTTTCTTTCATTTTTCTACTGTCCCATAACATAAACCTCACAAATAAAGTTAAAATCTTATAAGATATAGTTATATACCTTCAGTGTTTGATTTTGCAATGATTTCACTGTTTGGATGTGTTTTTCTATTTGTGTCTGTTTTTGTGCGCGCGTTAAGCAGGGATACGGCTGTTTTCTAATTTTTTTTTCATTTTTCTACTGTCCCATAACATAAACCTCACAAATAAAGTTAAAATCTTATAAGATATAGTTATATACCTTCAGTGTTGATTTTGCAATGATTTCACTGTTTAGATGTGTTTTTCTATTTGTGTCTGTTTTTGTGCGCATTCAGCAGGGATACGGCTGTTTTCTGATTTTTTTAAATGTTTCTACTGTCCCATAACATAAACCTCACAAATAAAGTTAACATCTTATACGATATAGTTATATACCTTCAGTGTTTGATTTTGCAATGATTTCACGTTTGGATGTGTTTTTCTATTTGTGACTTTTTTTGTGCGCGTTCAGCAGGGATACGGCTGTTTTCTGATTTTTTTCATTTTTCTACTGTCCCATAACATAAACCTCACAAATAAAATTAAAATCTTATAAGATATAGTTATATACCTTCAGTGTTTTATTTTGCAATGATTTCACTGTTTGGATGTGTTTTTCTATTTGTGTCTGTTTTTGTGCGCATTCAGCAGGGATACGGCTTTTTTCAGATTTTCTTTCATTTTTCTACTGTCCCATAACATAAACCTCACAAATAAAGTTAAAATCTTATAAGATATAGTTATATACCTTCAGTGTTTGATTTTGCAATGATTTCACTGTTTGGATGTGTTTTTCTATTTGTGTCTGTTTTTGTGCGCGCGTTAAGCAGGGATACGGCTGTTTTCTGATTTTTTTCATTTTTCTACTGTCCCATAACATAAACCTCACAAATAAAGTTAAAATCTTATAAGCTATAGTTATATACCTTCAGTGTTTGATTTTGCAATGATTTCACTGTTTAGATGTGTTTTTCTATTTGTGTCTGTTTTTGTGCGCATTCAGCAGGGATACGGCTGTTTTCTAATTTTTTTTTCATTTTTCTACTGTCCCATAACATAAACCTCAAAAATAAAGTTAAAATCTTATAAGATATAGTTATATACCTTCAGTGTTTGATTTTGCAATGATTTCACTGTTTAGATGTGTTTTTCTATTTGTGTCTGTTTTTGTGCGCATTCAGCAGGGATACGGCTGTTTTCTGATTTTTTTCATTTTTCTACTGTCCCATAACATAAACCTCACAAATAAAGTTAACATCTTACAAGATATAGTTATATACCTTCAGTGTTTGATTTTACAATGATTTCACTGTTTAGATGTGTTTTTCTATTTGTGTCAGTTTTTGTGCGCGTTAAGCAGGGATACGGGTGTTTTCTGATTTTTTTCATTTTTCTACTGTCCCATAACATAAACCTCACAAATAAAGTTAACGTCTTACAAGATATAGTTATATACCTTCAGTGTTTGATTTTGCAATGATTTCACTGTTTGGATGTGTTTTTCTATTTGTGCTTGTTTTTGTGCGCGTTAAGCGGGGAAACGGCTGATTTCAGATTTTTTTAAAATTTTTCTACTGTCCCATAACATAAACCTCACAAATAAAGTTAACATCTTACAAGATATAGTTATATACCTTCAGTGTTTGATTTTACAATGATTTCACTGTTTGGATGTGTTTTTCTATTTGTGTCTGTTTTTGTGCGCGTTCAGCAGGGATACGGCTGTTATCTGATTTTTTTAATTTTTCTACTGTCCCATAACATTAACCTCACAAATGAAGTTAAGATCTTGTAAGATATAGTTATATACCTTCAGTGTTTGATTTTGCAATGATTTCACTGTTTGGATGTGTTTTTCTATTTGTGTCTGTTTTTGTGCGCATTCAGCAGGCTGTTTTCTGATTTTTTTCATTTTTCTACTGTCCCATAACATAAACCTCACAAATAAAGTTAACATCTTATAAGATATACTTCTGTACCCTCAGTGTTTGATTTTGCAATGATTTCACTGTTTGGATGTGTTTTTCTATTTGTGTCTGTTTTTGTGCGCGTTCAGCAGGGATACGGCTGTTATCTGATTTTTTTAATTTTTCTACTGTCCCATAACATAAACCTCACAAATAAAGTTAAAATCTTATAAGATATAGTTATATACCTTCAGTGTTTGATTTTGCAATGATTTCACTGTTTGGATGTGTTTTTCTATTTGTGTCTGTTTTTGTGCGCATTCAGCAGGCTGTTTTCTGATTTTTTTCATTTTTCTACTGTCCCATAACATAAACCTCACAAATAAAGTTAACATCTTATAAGATATACTTCTGTACCCTCAGTGTTTTATTTTGCAATGATTTCACTGTTTGGATGTGTTTTTCTATTTGTGTCTGTTTTTGTGTGCGCGTTAAGCAGGGATACGGCTGTTTTCTGATTTTTTTCATTTTTCTACTGTCCCGTAACATAAACCTCACAAATAAAGTTAACATCTTTCAAGATATAGTTATATACCTTCAGTGTTTGATTTTACAATGATTTCACTGTTTGGATGTGTTTTTCTATTTGTGTCTGTTTTTGTGCGCATTCAGCAGGGATACGGCTGTTTTCTGATTTTTTTCATTTTTCTACTGTCCCATAACATAAACCTCTCAAATGAAGTAAAAATCTTATAAGCTATAGTTATATACCTTCAGTGTTTGATTTTGCAAGGATTTCACTGTTTAGATGTGTTTTTCTATTTGTGTCTGTTTTTGTGCGCATTCAGCAGGGATACTGCTGTTTTCTGATTTTTTTCATTTTTCTACTGTCCCATAACATAAACCTCACAAATAAAATTAAAATCTTATAAGATATAGTTATATACCTTCAGTGTTTTATTTTGCAATGATTTCACTGTTTGGATGTGTTTTTCTATTTGTGTCTGTTTTTGTGCGTATTCAGCAGGCTGTTTTCTGATTTTTTTCATTTTTCTACTGTCCCATAACATAAACCTCACAAATAAAGTTAACATCTTTCAAGATATAGTTATATACCTTCAGTGTTTGATTTTACAATGATTTCACTGTTTAGATGTGTTTTTCTATTTGTGTCTGTTTTTGTGCGCATTCAGCAGGGATACGGCTTTTTTCAGATTTTCTTTCATTTTTCTACTGTCCCATAACATAAACCTCACAAATAAAGTTAAAATCTTATAAGATATAGTTATATACCTTCAGTGTTTGATTTTGCAATGATTTCACTGTTTGGATGTGTTTTTCTATTTGTGTCTGTTTTTGTGCGCGCGTTAAGCAGGGATACGGCTGTTTTCTAATTTTTTTTTCATTTTTCTACTGTCCCATAACATAAACCTCACAAATAAAGTTAAAATCTTATAAGATATAGTTATATACCTTCAGTGTTGATTTTGCAATGATTTCACTGTTTAGATGTGTTTTTCTATTTGTGTCTGTTTTTGTGCGCATTCAGCAGGGATACGGCTGTTTTCTGATTTTTTTAAATGTTTCTACTGTCCCATAACATAAACCTCACAAATAAAGTTAACATCTTATACGATATAGTTATATACCTTCAGTGTTTGATTTTGCAATGATTTCACGTTTGGATGTGTTTTTCTATTTGTGACTTTTTTTGTGCGCGTTCAGCAGGGATACGGCTGTTTTCTGATTTTTTTCATTTTTCTACTGTCCCATAACATAAACCTCACAAATAAAATTAAAATCTTATAAGATATAGTTATATACCTTCAGTGTTTTATTTTGCAATGATTTCACTGTTTGGATGTGTTTTTCTATTTGTGTCTGTTTTTGTGCGCATTCAGCAGGGATACGGCTTTTTTCAGATTTTCTTTCATTTTTCTACTGTCCCATAACATAAACCTCACAAATAAAGTTAAAATCTTATAAGATATAGTTATATACCTTCAGTGTTTGATTTTGCAATGATTTCACTGTTTGGATGTGTTTTTCTATTTGTGTCTGTTTTTGTGCGCGCGTTAAGCAGGGATACGGCTGTTTTCTGATTTTTTTCATTTTTCTACTGTCCCATAACATAAACCTCACAAATAAAGTTAAAATCTTATAAGCTATAGTTATATACCTTCAGTGTTTGATTTTGCAATGATTTCACTGTTTAGATGTGTTTTTCTATTTGTGTCTGTTTTTGTGCGCATTCAGCAGGGATACGGCTGTTTTCTAATTTTTTTTTCATTTTTCTACTGTCCCATAACATAAACCTCAAAAATAAAGTTAAAATCTTATAAGATATAGTTATATACCTTCAGTGTTTGATTTTGCAATGATTTCACTGTTTAGATGTGTTTTTCTATTTGTGTCTGTTTTTGTGCGCATTCAGCAGGGATACGGCTGTTTTCTGATTTTTTTCATTTTTCTACTGTCCCATAACATAAACCTCACAAATAAAGTTAACATCTTACAAGATATAGTTATATACCTTCAGTGTTTGATTTTACAATGATTTCACTGTTTAGATGTGTTTTTCTATTTGTGTCAGTTTTTGTGCGCGTTAAGCAGGGATACGGGTGTTTTCTGATTTTTTTCATTTTTCTACTGTCCCATAACATAAACCTCACAAATAAAGTTAAAATCTTATAAGATATAGTTTTATACCTTCAGTGTTTGATTTTGCAATGATTTCACTGTTTGGATGTGTTTTTCTATTTGTGACTGTTTTTGTGCGCGTTCAGCAGGGATACGGCTGTTTTCTAATTTTTTTCATTTTTCTACTGTCCCATAACATAAACCTCACAAATAAAGTTAACGTCTTACAAGATATAGTTATATACCTTCAGTGTTTGATTTTGCAATGATTTCACTGTTTGGATGTGTTTTTCTATTTGTGTCTGTTTTTGTGCGCATTCAGCAGGCTGTTTTCTGATTTTTTTCATTTTTCTACTGTCCCATAACATAAACCTCACAAATAAAGTTAACATCTTATAAGATATACTTCTGTACCCTCAGTGTTTGATTTTGCAATGATTTCACTGTTTGGATGTGTTTTTCTATTTGTGTCCGTTTTTGTGTGCGTGTTAAGCAGGGATACGGCTGTTTTCTGATTTTTTTCATTTTTCTAGTGTCCCATAACATAAACCTCACAAATAAAGTTAACATCTTACAAGATATAGTTATATACCTTCAGTGTTTGATTTTACAATGATTTCAGTGTTTGGATGTGTTTTTCTATTTGTGACTGTTTTTGTGCGCGTTCAGCAGGGATACGGCTGTTTTCTAATTTTTTTCATTTTTCTACTGTCCCATAACATAAACCTCACAAATAAAGTTAAAATCTTATAAGATATAGTTATATACCTTCAGTGTTTGATTTTGCAATGATTTCACTGTTTGGATGTGTTTTTCTATTTGTGTCTGTTTTTGTGCACATTCAGCAGGCTGTTTTCTGATTTTTTTTCATTTTTCTACTGTCCCATAACATAAACCTCACAAATAAAGTTAACATCTTATAAGATATACTTCTGTACCCTCAGTGTTTGATTTTGCAATGATTTCACTGTTTAGATGTGTTTTTCTATTTGTGTCTGTTTTTGTGCGCATTCAGCAGGGATACGGCTGTTTTCTGATTTTTTAAAATTTTTCTACTGTCCCATAACATAAACCTCACAAATAAAGTTAACGTCTTACAAGATATAGTTATATACCTTCAGTGTTTGATTTTGCAATGATTTCACTGTTTGGATGTGTTTTTCTATTTGTGTCTGTTTTTGTGCGCATTCAGCAGGAATACGGCTGTTTTTTGATTTTTTAAAATTTTTCTACTGTCCCATAACATAAACCTCACAAATAAAGTTAACGTCTTACAAGATATAGTTATATACCTTCAGTGTTTGATTTTGCAATGATTTCACTGTTTGGATGTGTTTTTCTATTTGTGTCTGTTTTTGTGCGCGTTAAGCGGGGAAACGGCTGATTTCAGATTTTTTTAAAATTTTTCTACTGTCCCATAACATAAACCTCACAAATAAAGTTAACATCTTACAAGATATAGTTATATACCTTCAGTGTTTGATTTTACAATGATTTCACTGTTTGGATGTGTTTTTCTATTTGTGTCTGTTTTTGTGCGCGTTCAGCAGGCTGTTTTCTGATTTTTTTCATTTTTCTACTGTCCCATAACATAAACCTCACAAATAAAGTTAACATCTTATAAGATATACTTCTGTACCCTCAGTGTTTGATTTTGCAATGATTTCACTGTTTGGATGTGTTTTTCTATTTGTGTCTGTTTTTGTGCGCGTTCAGCAGGGATACGGCTGTTATCTGATTTTTTTAATTTTTCTACTGTCCCATAACATAAACCTCACAAATAAAGTTAAAATCTTATAAGATATAGTTATATACCTTCAGTGTTTGATTTTGCAATGATTTCACTGTTTGGATGTGTTTTTCTATTTGTGTCTGTTTTTGTGCGCATTCAGCAGGCTGTTTTCTGATTTTTTTCATTTTTCTACTGTCCCATAACATAAACCTCACAAATAAAGTTAACATCTTATAAGATATACTTCTGTACCCTCAGTGTTTTATTTTGCAATGATTTCACTGTTTGGATGTGTTTTTCTATTTGTGTCTGTTTTTGTGTGCGCGTTAAGCAGGGATACGGCTGTTTTCTGATTTTTTTCATTTTTCTACTGTCCCGTAACATAAACCTCACAAATAAAGTTAACATCTTTCAAGATATAGTTATATACCTTCAGTGTTTGATTTTACAATGATTTCACTGTTTGGATGTGTTTTTCTATTTGTGTCTGTTTTTGTGCGCATTCAGCAGGGATACGGCTGTTTTCTGATTTTTTTCATTTTTCTACTGTCCCATAACATAAACCTCTCAAATGAAGTAAAAATCTTATAAGCTATAGTTATATACCTTCAGTGTTTGATTTTGCAAGGATTTCACTGTTTAGATGTGTTTTTCTATTTGTGTCTGTTTTTGTGCGCATTCAGCAGGGATACTGCTGTTTTCTGATTTTTTTCATTTTTCTACTGTCCCATAACATAAACCTCACAAATAAAATTAAAATCTTATAAGATATAGTTATATACCTTCAGTGTTTTATTTTGCAATGATTTCACTGTTTGGATGTGTTTTTCTATTTGTGTCTGTTTTTGTGCGTATTCAGCAGGCTGTTTTCTGATTTTTTTCATTTTTCTACTGTCCCATAACATAAACCTCACAAATAAAGTTAACATCTTTCAAGATATAGTTATATACCTTCAGTGTTTGATTTTACAATGATTCCACTGTTTAGATGTGTTTTTCTATTTGTGTCTGTTTTTGTGCGCATTCAGCAGGGATACGGCTTTTTTCAGATTTTCTTTCATTTTTCTACTGTCCCATAACATAAACCTCACAAATAAAGTTAAAATCTTATAAGATATAGTTATATACCTTCAGTGTTTGATTTTGCAATGATTTCACTGTTTGGATGTGTTTTTCTATTTGTGTCTGTTTTTGTGCGCGCGTTAAGCAGGGATACGGCTGTTTTCTAATTTTTTTTTCATTTTTCTACTGTCCCATAACATAAACCTCACAAATAAAGTTAAAATCTTATAAGATATAGTTATATACCTTCAGTGTTGATTTTACAATGATTTCACTGTTTGGATGTGTTTTTCCATTTGTGGCTGTTTTTGTGCGCGTTAAGCAGGGATCCAGCTGTTTTCTGATTTTTTTAATTTTTCTACTGTCCCGTAACATAAACCTCACAAATAAAGTTAAAATCTTATAAGATATAGTTATAAACCTTCAGTGTCTGATTTTGCAATGATTTCACTGTTTGGATGTGTTTTTCTATTTGTGTCTGTTTTTGTGCGCATTCAGCAGGGATATGGCTGTTTTCTGATTTTTTTCATTTTTCTACTGTCCCATAACATAAACCTCACAAATAAAGTTAACATCTTTCAAGATATAGTTATATACCTTCAGTGTTTGATTTTACAATGATTTCACTGTTTGGATGTGTTTTTCTATTTGTGTCTGTTTTTGTGCGCATTCAGCAGGGATACGGCTGTTTTCTGAATTTTTTCATTTTTCTACTGTCCCATAACATAAACCTCTCAAATGAAGTAAAAATCTTATAAGCTATAGTTATATACCTTCAGTGTTTGATTTTGCAAGGATTTCACTGTTTAGATGTGTTTTTCTATTTGTGTCTGTTTTTGTGCGCATTCAGCAGGGATACGGCTGTTTTCTGATTTTTTTTAAATTTTTCTACTGTCCCATAACATAAACCTCACAAATAAAGTTAACATCTTATAAGATATAGTTATATACCTTCAGTGTTTGATTTTGCAATGATTTCACTGTTTGGATGTGTTTTTCTATTTGTGTCTGTTTTTGTGCACATTCAGCAGGGATACGGCTGTTTTCTGATTTTTTTCATTTTTCTACTGTCCCATAACATAAACCTCACAAATAAAGTTCACATCTTATAAGATATAGTTATATACCTTCAATGTTTTATTTTGCAATGATTTCACTGTTTAGATGTGTTTTTCTATTTGTGTCTGTTTTTGTGCGCATTCAGCAGGGATACGGCTTTTTTCAGATTTTCTTTAATTTTTCTACTGTCCCATAACATAAACCTCACAAATAAAGTTAACATCTTATAAGATATAGTTATATACCTTCAGTGTTTGATTTTGCAATGATTTCACTGTTTGGATGTGTTTTTCTATTTGTGTCTGTTTTTGTGCACATTCAGCAGGGATACGGCTGTTTTCTGATTTTTTTCATTTTTCTACTGTCCCATAACATAAACCTCACAAATAAAGTTCACATCTTATAAGATATAGTTATATACCTTCAATGTTTTATTTTGCAATGATTTCACTGTTTAGATGTGTTTTTCTATTTGTGTCTGTTTTTGTGAGTATTCAGCAGGGATACGGCTTTTTTCAGATTTTCTTTCATTTTTCTACTGTCCCATAACATAAACCTCACAAATAAAGTTAAAATCTTATAAGATATAGTTATATACCTTCAGTGTTTGATTTTGCAATGATTTCACTGTTTGGATGTGTTTTTCTATTTGTGTCTGTTTTTGTGCGCGCGTTAAGCAGGGATACGGCTGTTTTCTGATTTTTTTTCATTTTTCTACTGTCCCATAACATAAACCTCACAAATAAAGTTAAAATCTTATAAGCTATAGTTATATACCTTCAGTGTTTGATTTTGCAATGATTTCACTGTTTAGATGTGTTTTTCTATTTGTGTCTGTTTTTTTGCGCATTCAGCAGGGATACGGCTGTTTTCTAATTTTTTTTTCATTTTTCTACTGTCCCATAACATAAACCTCACAAATAAAGTTAACGTCTTACAAGATATAGTTATATACCTTCAGTGTTTGGCTGTGTTTTTCTATTTGTGTCTGTTTTTGTGCGCATTCAGCAGGGATACGGCTGTTTTCTGATTTTTTTCATTTTTCTACTGTCCCATAACATAAACCTCACAAATAAAGTTAAAATCTTATAAGATATAGTTATATACCTTCAGTGTTTGATTTTACAATGATTTCACTGTTTGGATGTGTTTTTCCATTTGTGTCTGTTTTTGTGCGCGTTAAGCAGGGATACAGCTGTTTTCTGATTTTTTTCATGTTTCTATTGTCCCATAACATAAACCTCACAAATAAAGTTAAAATCTTATAAGATATAGTTATATACATTCAGTGTTGATTTTACAATGATTTCACTGTTTGGATGTGTTTTTCCATTTGTGGCTGTTTTTGTGCGCGTTAAGCAGGGATCCGGCTGTTTTCTGATTTTTTTAATTTTTCTACTGTCCCGTAACATAAACCTCACAAATAAAGTTAAAATCTTATAAGATATAGTTATATACCTTCAGTGTCTGATTTTGCAATGATTTCACTGTTTGGATGTGTTTTTCTATTTGTGTCTGTTTTTGTGCGCATTCAGCAGGGATATGGCTGTTTTCTGATTTTTTTAATTTTTCTACTGTCCCATAACATAAACCTCACAAATAAAGTTAAAATCTTATAAGATATAGTTATATACCTTCAGTGTTTGATTTTGCAATGATTTCACTGTTTGGATGTGTTTCTCTATTTGTGTCTGTTTTTGTGTGCGCGTTAAGCAGGGATACGGCTGTTTTCTGATTTTTTTCATTTTTCTACTGTCCCATAACATAAACCTCAAAAATAAAGTTAAAATCTTATAAGATATAGTTATATACCTTCAGTGTTTGATTTTGCAATGATTTCACTGTTTAGATGTGTTTTTCTATTTGTGTCTGTTTTTGTGCGCATTCAGCAGGGATACGGCTGTTTTCTGATTTTTTAAAATTTTTCTACTGTCCCATAACATAAACCTCACAAATAAAGTTAACATCTTACAAGATATAGTTATATACCTTCAGTGTTTGATTTTACAATGATTTCAGTGTTTGGATGTGTTTTTCTATTTGTGACTGTTTTTGTGCGCGTTCAGCAGGGATACGGCTGTTTTCTAATTTTTTTCATTTTTCTACTGTCCCATAACATAAACCTCACAAATAAAGTTAAAATCTTATAAGATATAGTTATATACCTTCAGTGTTTGATTTTGCAATGATTTCACTGTTTGGATGTGTTTTTCTATTTGTGTCTGTTTTTGTGCGCATTCAGCAGGCTGTTTTCTGATTTTTTTTCATTTTTCTACTGTCCCATAACATAAACCTCACAAATAAAGTTAACATCTTATAAGATATACTTCTGTACCCTCAGTGTTTGATTTTGCAATGATTTCACTGTTTAGATGTGTTTTTCTATTTGTGTTTGTTTTTGTGCGCATTCAGCAGGGATACGGCTGTTTTCTGATTTTTTAAAATTTTTCTACTGTCCCATAACATAAACCTCACAAATAAAGTTAACGTCTTACAAGATATAGTTATATACCTTCAGTGTTTGATTTTGCAATGATTTCACTGTTTGGATGTGTTTTTCTATTTGTGTCTGTTTTTGTGCACATTCAGCAGGGATACGGCTGTTTTTTGATTTTTTAAAATTTTTCTACTGTCCCATAACATAAACCTCACAAATAAAGTTAACGTCTTACAAGATATAGTTATATACCTTCAGTGTTTGATTTTGCAATGATTTCACTGTTTGGATGTGTTTTTCTATTTGTGTCTGTTTTTGTGCGCGTTAAGCGGGGAAACGGCTGATTTCAGATTTTTTTTAAATTTTTCTACTGTCCCATAACATTAACCTCACAAATGAAGTTAAGATCTTGTAAGATATAGTTATATACCTTCAGTGTTTGATTTTGCAATGATTTCACTGTTTGGATGTGTTTTTCTATTTGTGTCTGTTTTTGTGCGCATTCAGCAGGCTGTTTTCTGATTTTTTTCATTTTTCTACTGTCCCATAACATAAACCTCACAAATAAAGTTAACATCTTATAAGATATACTTCTGTACCCTCAGTGTTTGATTTTGCAATGATTTCACTGTTTGGATGTGTTTTTCTATTTGTGTCCGTTTTTGTGTGCGCGTTAAGCAGGGATACGGCTGTTTTCTGATTTTTTTCATTTTTCTACTGTTGTCGTTTTTGTCAGGCTTCCTTCTTCTTCTGAACGATAGGTGATGAGTTGATGATGCAGGAAAAAGACCTCACTGACACAGGACTTGTACTGAACAAAGGGATTTTATTTAGTTACAAGTCAGGCGTCAGAACCAAGCCGCCACAGCAGCTTGGGAGAATGTGCTCCTGCCGAATCTCCGAACAATTCTGCCTCAGAAAAGTAAAAACCAACACTATATAGATTCTCTAACACTCCTATTTGCAGGCATCACATGTTTTGACCCCCGCCTTTCTCCTTTTTCTATAATACAACAACTTGGAAAACAAGTTGGGTCCAGATATTCCATACTGTCCCATGATCTTTAAATTGGACAATATCACCATTTAGTCAAACAAGAGACATCTATATTTCCTAACTAACCATATCCAAGACAGACCCTCAAGCTTCCTGTCCTATACAGGATGCCTATTGTACAACGTATGGTCTGACTTGTCATGTGTCCAAGAGACCCTCTTGTCTCATGTTTACTTATTAATGTCAATCTTCAATACATTTAAGTATTAGACATTAGCTGTGTTAATGTGTTCTTCTTAGTTCATATACTTCATCAGATACTACACTGTCCCATAACATAAACCTCACAAATAAAGTTAACATCTTACAAGATATAGTTATATACCTTCAGTGTTTGATTTTACAATGATTTCAGTGTTTGGATGTGTTTTTCTATTTGTGTCTGTTTTTGTGCGCATTCAGCAGGGATACGGCTGTTTTCTGATTTTTTTCATGTTTCTATTGTCCCATAACATAAACCTCACAAATAAAGTTAAAATCTTATAAGATATAGTTATATACCTTCAGTGTTGATTTTACAATGATTTCACTGTTTGGATGTGTTTTTCCATTTGTGGCTGTTTTTGTGCGCGTTAAGCAGGGATCCGGCTGTTTTCTGATTTTTTTAATTTTTCTACTGTCCCGTAACATAAACCTCACAAATAAAGTTAAAATCTTATAAGATATAGTTATATACCTTCAGTGTCTGATTTTGCAATGATTTCACTGTTTGGATGTGTTTTTCTATTTGTGTCTGTTTTTGTGCGCATTCAGCAGGGATATGGCTGTTTTCTGATTTTTTTAATTTTTCTACTGTCCCATAACATAAACCTCACAAATAAAGTTAACATCTTATAAGATATACTTCTGTACCCTCAGTGTTTGATTTTGCAATGATTTCACTGTTTGGATGTGTTTTTCTATTTGTGTCCGTTTTTGTGTGCGTGTTAAGCAGGGATACGGCTGTTTTCTGATTTTTTTCATTTTTCTACTGTCCCATAACATAAACCTCACAAATAAAGTTAAAATCTTATAAGATATAGTTATATACCTTCAGTGTTTGATTTTGCAATGATTTCACTGTTTGGATGTGTTTTTCTATTTGTGTCTGTTTTTGTGCGCATTCAGCAGGCTGTTTTCTGATTTTTGTCATTTTTCTACTGTCCCATAACATAAACCTCACAAATAAAGTTAACATCTTATAAGATATACTTCTGTACCCTCAGTGTTTGATTTTGCAATGATTTCACTGTTTAGATGTGTTTTTCTATTTGTGTCTGTTTTTGTGCGCATTCAGCAGGGATACGGCTGTTTTCTGATTTTTTAAAATTTTTCTACTGTCCCATAACATAAACCTCACAAATAAAGTTAACGTCTTACAAGATATAGTTATATACCTTCAGTGTTTGATTTTGCAATGATTTCACTGTTTGGATGTGTTTTTCTATTTGTGTCTGTTTTTGTGCGCATTCAGCAGGCTGTTTTCTGATTTTTTTCATTTTTCTACTGTCCCATAACATAAACCTCACAAATAAAGTTAACATCTTATAAGATATACTTCTGTACCCTCAGTGTTTGATTTTGCAATGATTTCACTGTTTGGATGTGTTTTTCTATTTGTGTCTGTTTTTGTGTGCGCGTTAAGCAGGGATACGGCTGTTTTCTGATTTTTTTCATTTTTCTACTGTCCCATAACATAAACCTCAAAAATAAAGTTAAAATCTTATAAGATATAGTTATATACCTTCAGTGTTTGATTTTGCAATGATTTCACTGTTTAGATGTGTTTTTCTATTTGTGTCTGTTTTTGTGCGCATTCAGCAGGGATACGGCTGTTTTCTGATTTTTTAAAATTTTTCTACTGTCCCATAACATAAACCTCACAAATAAAGTTAACGTCTTACAAGATATAGTTATATACCTTCAGTGTTTGATTTTGCAATGATTTCACTGTTTGGATGTGTTTTTCTATTTGTGTCTGTTTTTGTGCGCATTCAGCAGGGATACGGCTGTTTTTTGATTTTTTAAAATTTTTCTACTGTCCCATAACATAAACCTCACAAATAAAGTTAACGTCTTACAAGATATAGTTATATACCTTCAGTGTTTGATTTTGCAATGATTTCACTGTTTGGATGTGTTTTTCTATTTGTGTCTGTTTTTGTGCGCATTCAGCAGGCTGTTTTCTGATTTTTTTCATTTTTCTACTGTCCCATAACATAAACCTCACAAATAAAGTTAACATCTTATAAGATATACTTCTGTACCCTCAGTGTTTGATTTTGCAATGATTTCACTGTTTGGATGTGTTTTTCTATTTGTGTCCGTTTTTGTGTGCGTGTTAAGCAGGGATACGGCTGTTTTCTGATTTTTTTCATTTTTCTACTGTCCCATAACATAAACCTCACAAATAAAGTTAAAATCTTATAAGATATAGTTATATACCTTCAGTGTTTGATTTTGCAATGATTTCACTGTTTGGATGTGTTTTTCTATTTGTGTCTGTTTTTGTGCGCATTCAGCAGGCTGTTTTCTGATTTTTGTCATTTTTCTACTGTCCCATAACATAAACCTCACAAATAAAGTTAACATCTTATAAGATATACTTCTGTACCCTCAGTGTTTGATTTTGCAATGATTTCACTGTTTAGATGTGTTTTTCTATTTGTGTCTGTTTTTGTGCGCATTCAGCAGGGATACGGCTGTTTTCTGATTTTTTAAAATTTTTCTACTGTCCCATAACATAAACCTCACAAATAAAGTTAACGTCTTACAAGATATAGTTATATACCTTCAGTGTTTGATTTTGCAATGATTTCACTGTTTGGATGTGTTTTTCTATTTGTGTCTGTTTTTGTGCGCATTCAGCAGGCTGTTTTCTGATTTTTTTCATTTTTCTACTGTCCCATAACATAAACCTCACAAATAAAGTTAACATCTTATAAGATATACTTCTGTACCCTCAGTGTTTGATTTTGCAATGATTTCACTGTTTGGATGTGTTTTTCTATTTGTGTCCGTTTTTGTGTGCGCGTTAAGCAGGGATACGGCTGTTTTCTGATTTTTTTCATTTTTCTACTGTCCCATAACATAAACCTCACAAATAAAGTTAACATCTTACAAGATATAGTTATATACCTTCAGTGTTTGATTTTACAATGATTTCACTGTTTGGATGTGTTTTTCTATTTGTGTCTGTTTTTGTGCGCATTCAGCAGGGATACGGCTGTTTTTTGATTTTTTAAAATTTTTCTACTGTCCCATAACATAAACCTCACAAATAAAGTTAACGTCTTACAAGATATAGTTATATACCTTCAGTGTTTGATTTTGCAATGATTTCACTGTTTGGATGTGTTTTTCTATTTGTGTCTGTTTTTGTGCGCATTCAGCAGGCTGTTTTCTGATTTTTTTCATTTTTCTACTGTCCCATAACATAAACCTCACAAATAAAGTTAACATCTTATAAGATATACTTCTGTACCCTCAGTGTTTGATTTTGCAATGATTTCACTGTTTGGATGTGTTTTTCTATTTGTGTCCGTTTTTGTGTGCGTGTTAAGCAGGGATACGGCTGTTTTCTGATTTTTTTCATTTTTCTACTGTCCCATAACATAAACCTCACAAATAAAGTTAAAATCTTATAAGATATAGTTATATACCTTCAGTGTTTGATTTTGCAATGATTTCACTGTTTGGATGTGTTTTTCTATTTGTGTCTGTTTTTGTGCGCATTCAGCAGGCTGTTTTCTGATTTTTGTCATTTTTCTACTGTCCCATAACATAAACCTCACAAATAAAGTTAACATCTTATAAGATATACTTCTGTACCCTCAGTGTTTGATTTTGCAATGATTTCACTGTTTAGATGTGTTTTTCTATTTGTGTCTGTTTTTGTGCGCATTCAGCAGGGATACGGCTGTTTTCTGATTTTTTAAAATTTTTCTACTGTCCCATAACATAAACCTCACAAATAAAGTTAACGTCTTACAAGATATAGTTATATACCTTCAGTGTTTGATTTTGCAATGATTTCACTGTTTGGATGTGTTTTTCTATTTGTGTCTGTTTTTGTGCGCATTCAGCAGGCTGTTTTCTGATTTTTTTCATTTTTCTACTGTCCCATAACATAAACCTCACAAATAAAGTTAACATCTTATAAGATATACTTCTGTACCCTCAGTGTTTGATTTTGCAATGATTTCACTGTTTGGATGTGTTTTTCTATTTGTGTCTGTTTTTGTGTGCGCGTTAAGCAGGGATACGGCTGTTTTCTGATTTTTTTCATTTTTCTACTGTCCCATAACATAAACCTCAAAAATAAAGTTAAAATCTTATAAGATATAGTTATATACCTTCAGTGTTTGATTTTGCAATGATTTCACTGTTTAGATGTGTTTTTCTATTTGTGTCTGTTTTTGTGCGCATTCAGCAGGGATACGGCTGTTTTCTGATTTTTTAAAATTTTTCTACTGTCCCATAACATAAACCTCACAAATAAAGTTAACGTCTTACAAGATATAGTTATATACCTTCAGTGTTTGATTTTGCAATGATTTCACTGTTTGGATGTGTTTTTCTATTTGTGTCTGTTTTTGTGCGCATTCAGCAGGGATACGGCTGTTTTTTGATTTTTTAAAATTTTTCTACTGTCCCATAACATAAACCTCACAAATAAAGTTAACGTCTTACAAGATATAGTTATATACCTTCAGTGTTTGATTTTGCAATGATTTCACTGTTTGGATGTGTTTTTCTATTTGTGTCTGTTTTTGTGCGCATTCAGCAGGCTGTTTTCTGATTTTTTTCATTTTTCTACTGTCCCATAACATAAACCTCACAAATAAAGTTAACATCTTATAAGATATACTTCTGTACCCTCAGTGTTTGATTTTGCAATGATTTCACTGTTTGGATGTGTTTTTCTATTTGTGTCCGTTTTTGTGTGCGCGTTAAGCAGGGATACGGCTGTTTTCTGATTTTTTTCATTTTTCTACTGTCCCATAACATAAACCTCACAAATAAAGTTAAAATCTTATAAGATATAGTTATATACCTTCAGTGTTTGATTTTGCAATGATTTCACTGTTTGGATGTGTTTTTCTATTTGTGTCTGTTTTTGTGCGCATTCAGCAGGCTGTTTTCTGATTTTTGTCATTTTTCTACTGTCCCATAACATAAACCTCACAAATAAAGTTAACATCTTATAAGATATACTTCTGTACCCTCAGTGTTTGATTTTGCAATGATTTCACTGTTTAGATGTGTTTTTCTATTTGTGTCTGTTTTTGTGCGCATTCAGCAGGGATACGGCTGTTTTCTGATTTTTTAAAATTTTTCTACTGTCCCATAACATAAACCTCACAAATAAAGTTAACGTCTTACAAGATATAGTTATATACCTTCAGTGTTTGATTTTGCAATGATTTCACTGTTTGGATGTGTTTTTCTATTTGTGTCTGTTTTTGTGCGCATTCAGCAGGCTGTTTTCTGATTTTTTTCATTTTTCTACTGTCCCATAACATAAACCTCACAAATAAAGTTAACATCTTATAAGATATACTTCTGTACCCTCAGTGTTTGATTTTGCAATGATTTCACTGTTTGGATGTGTTTTTCTATTTGTGTCCGTTTTTGTGCGCATTCAGCAGGCTGTTTTCTGATTTTTTTCATTTTTCTACTGTCCCATAACATAAACCTCACAAATAAAGTTAACATCTTACAAGATATAGTTATATACCTTCAGTGTTTGATTTTACAATGATTTCACTGTTTGGATGTGTTTTTCTATTTGTGTCTGTTTTTGTGCGCATTCAGCAGGGATACGGCTGTTTTTTGATTTTTTAAAATTTTTCTACTGTCCCATAACATAAACCTCACAAATAAAGTTAACGTCTTACAAGATATAGTTATATACCTTCAGTGTTTGATTTTGCAATGATTTCACTATTTGGATGTGTTTTTCTATTTGTGTCTGTTTTTGTGCGCATTCAGCAGGCTGTTTTCTGATTTTTTTCATTTTTCTACTGTCCCATAACATAAACCTCACAAATAAAGTTAACATCTTATAAGATATACTTCTGTACCCTCAGTGTTTGATTTTGCAATGATTTCACTGTTTAGATGTGTTTTTCTATTTGTGTCTGTTTTTGTGCGCATTCAGCAGGGATACGGCTGTTTTATGATTTTTTAAAATTTTTCTACTGTCCCATAACATAAACCTCACAAATAAAGTTAACATCTTACAAGATATAGTTATATACCTTCAGTGTTTGATTTTGCAATGATTTCACTGTTTGGATGTGTTTTTCTATTTGTGTCTGTTTTTGTGCGCATTCAGCAGGGATATGGCTGTTTTCAGATTTTTTTCATTTTTCTACTGTCCCATAACATAAACCTCTCAAATAAAGTTAAAATCTTATAAGATATAGTTATATACCTTCAGTGTTTGATTTCGCAATGATTTCACTGTTTGGATGTGTTTTTCTATTTGTGTCTGTTTTTGTGCGCGTTAAGCGGGGATACGGCTGTTTTCTGATTTCCTTCATTTTTCTACTGTCCCATAACATATACCTCACAAATAAAGTTAACATCTTATAAGATATACTTCTGTACCCTCAGTGTTTGATTTTGCAATGATTTCACTGTTTGGATGTGTTTTTCTATTTGTGTCTGTTTTTGTGCGCGTTAAGCAGGGATACGACTGTTTTCTGATTTTTTTCATTTTTCTGCTGTCCCATAACATAAACCTCACAAATAAAGTTAACATCTTATAAGATATACTTCTGTACCCTCAGTGTTTGATTTTGCAATGATTTCACTGTTTGGATGTGTTTTTCTATTTGTGTCTGTTTTTGTGCGCGTTAGGCAGGGATACGGCTGTTTTCTGATTTTTTTCATTTTTCTACTGTCCCGTAACATAAACCTCACAAATAAAGTTAAAATCTTATAAGATATAGTTATATACCTTCAGTGTTTGATTTTGCAATGATTTCACTGTTTGGATGTGTTTTTTTATTTGTGTCTGTTTTTGTGCGCATTCAGCAGGGATACGGCTGTTTTCTGATTTTTTTCATGTTTCTATTGTCCCATAACATAAACCTCACAAATAAAGTTAAAATCTTATAAGATATAGTTATATACCTTCAGTGTTGATTTTACAATGATTTCACTGTTTGGATGTGTTTTTCCATTTGTGGCTGTTTTTGTGCGCGTTAAGCAGGGATCCGGCTGTTTTCTGATTTTTTTAATTTTTCTACTGTCCCGTAACATAAACCTCACAAATAAAGTTAAAATCTTATAAGATATAGTTATATACCTTCAGTGTCTGATTTTGCAATGATTTCACTGTTTGGATGTGTTTTTCTATTTGTGTCTGTTTTTGTGCGCATTCAGCAGGGATATGGCTGTTTTCTGATTTTTTTAATTTTTCTACTGTCCCATAACATAAACCTCACAAATAAAGTTAACATCTTATAAGATATACTTCTGTACCCTCAGTGTTTGATTTTGCAATGATTTCACTGTTTGGATGTGTTTTTCTATTTGTGTCTGTTTTTGTGCGCGTTAAGCAGGGATACGACTGTTTTCTGATTTTTTTCATTTTTCTACTGTCCCATAACATAAACCTCACAAATAAAGTTAACATCTTATAAGATATACTTCTGTACCCTCAGTGTTTGATTTTGCAATGATTTCACTGTTTGGATGTGTTTTTCTATTTGTGTCTGTTTTTGTGCGCGTTAGGCAGGGATACGGCTGTTTTCTGATTTTTTTCATTTTTCTACTGTCCCGTAACATAAACCTCACAAATAAAGTTAAAATCTTATAAGATATAGTTATATACCTTCAGTGTCTGATTTTGCAATGATTTCACTGTTTGGATGTGTTTTTCTATTTGTGTCTGTTTTTGTGCGCATTCAGCAGGGATATGGCTGTTTTCTGATTTTTTTAATTTTTCTACTGTCCCATAACATAAACCTCACAAATAAAGTTAAAATCTTATAAGATATATTTATATACCTTCAGTGTTTGATTTTGCAATGATTTCACTGTTTGGATGTGTTTCTCTATTTGTGTCTGTTTTTGTGTGCGCGTTAAGCAGGGATACGGCTGTTTTCTGATTTTTTTCATTTTTCTACTGTCCCATAACATAAACCTCAAAAATAAAGTTAAAATCTTATAAGATATAGTTATATACCTTCAGTGTTTGATTTTGCAATGATTTCACTGTTTAGATGTGTTTTTCTATTTGTGTCTGTTTTTGTGCGCATTCAGCAGGGATACGGCTGTTTTCTGATTTTTTAAAATTTTTCTACTGTCCCATAACATAAACCTCACAAATAAAGTTAACATCTTATAAGATATACTTCTGTACCCTCAGTGTTTGATTTTGCAATGATTTCACTGTTTGGATGTGTTTTTCTATTTGTGTCCGTTTTTGTGTGCGCGTTAAGCAGGGATACGGCTGTTTTCTGATTTTTTTCATTTTTCTACTGTCCCATAACATAAACATCACAAATAAAGTTAACATCTTACAAGATATAGTTATATACCTTCAGTGTTTGATTTTACAATGATTTCAGTGTTTGGATGTGTTTTTCTATTTGTGACTGTTTTTGTGCGCGTTCAGCAGGGATACGGCTGTTTTCTAATTTTTTTCATTTTTCTACTGTCCCATAACATAAACCTCACAAATAAAGTTAAAATCTTATAAGATATAGTTATATACCTTCAGTGTTTGATTTTGCAATGATTTCACTGTTTGGATGTGTTTTTCTATTTGTGTCTGTTTTTGTGCGCATTCAGCAGGCTGTTTTCTGATTTTTGTCATTTTTCTACTGTCCCATAACATAAACCTCACAAATAAAGTTAACATCTTATAAGATATACTTCTGTACCCTCAGTGTTTGATTTTGCAATGATTTCACTGTTTAGATGTGTTTTTCTATTTGTGTCTGTTTTTGTGCGCATTCAGCAGGGATACGGCTGTTTTCTGATTTTTTAAAATTTTTCTACTGTCCCATAACATAAACCTCACAAATAAAGTTAACGTCTTACAAGATATAGTTATATACCTTCAGTGTTTGATTTTGCAATGATTTCACTGTTTGGATGTGTTTTTCTATTTGTGTCTGTTTTTGTGCGCATTCAGCAGGCTGTTTTCTGATTTTTTTCATTTTTCTACTGTCCCATAACATAAACCTCACAAATAAAGTTAACATCTTATAAGATATACTTCTGTACCCTCAGTGTTTGATTTTGCAATGATTTCACTGTTTGGATGTGTTTTTCTATTTGTGTCCGTTTTTGTGTGCGCGTTAAGCAGGGATACGGCTGTTTTCTGATTTCCTTCATTTTTCTACTGTCCCATAACATATACCTCACAAATAAAGTTAACATCTTATAAGATATACTTCTGTACCCTCAGTGTTTGATTTTGCAATGATTTCACTGTTTGGATGTGTTTTTCTATTTGTGTCTGTTTTTGTGCGCGTTAAGCAGGGATACGACTGTTTTCTGATTTTTTTCATTTTTCTACTGTCCCGTAACATAAACCTCACAAATAAAGTTAAAATCGTATAAGATATAGTTATATACCTTCAGTGTTTGATTTTACAAGGATTTCACTGTTTGGATGTGTTTTTCTATTTGTGTCTGTTTTTGTGCGCATTCAGCAGGGATACGGCTGTTTTCTGATTTTTTTTAAATTTTTCTACTGTCCCATAACATAAACCTCACAAATAAAGTTAACATCTTATAAGATATACTTCTGTACCCTCAGTGTTTGATTTTGCAATGATTTCACTGTTTGGATGTGTTTTTCTATTTGTGTCTGTTTTTGTGCGCGTTAAGCAGGGATACGACTGTTTTCTGATTTTTTTCATTTTTCTACTGTCCCATAACATAAACCTCACAAATAAAGTTAACATCTTACAATATATAGTTATATACCTTCAGTGTTTGATTTTACAATGATTTCACTGTTTGGATGTGTTTTTCTATTTGTGTCTGTTTTTGTGCGCATTCAGCAGGGATCCGGCTGTTTTCTGATTTTTTTCAATTTTCTACTGTCCCGTAACATAAACCTCACAAATAAAGTTAAAATCTTATAAGATATACTTATATACCTTCAGTGTTTGATTTTGAAATGATTTCACTGTTTGGATTTGTTTTTCTATTTGTGTCTGTTTTTGTGTGCATTCAGCAGGGATACGGCTGTTTTCTGATTTTTTTTTAATTTTTCTACTGTCCCATAACATAAACCTCACAAATAAAGTTAACATCTTATAAGATATACTTCTGTACCCTCAGTGTTTGATTTTGCAATGATTTCACTGTTTGGATGTGTTTTTCTATTTGTGTCTGTTTTTGTGCGCGTTAGGCAGGGATACGGCTGTTTTCTGATTTTTTTCATTTTTCTACTGTCCCGTAACATAAACCTCACAAATAAAGTTAAAATCTTATAAGATATAGTTATATACCTTCAGTGTTTGATTTTGCAATGATTTCACTGTTTGGATGTGTTTTTCTATTTGTGTCTGTTTTTGTGCGCATTCAGCAGGCTGTTTTCTGATTTTTTTCATTTTTCTACTGTCCCATAACATAAACCTCACAAATAAAGTTAACATCTTATAAGATATACTTCTGTACCCTCAGTGTTTGATTTTGCAATGATTTCACTGTTTGGATGTGTTTTTCTATTTGTGTCCGTTTTTGTGTGCGCGTTAAGCAGGGATACGGCTGTTTTCTGATTTCCTTCATTTTTCTACTGTCCCATAACATATACCTCACAAATAAAGTTAACATCTTATAAGATATACTTCTGTACCCTCAGTGTTTGATTTTGCAATGATTTCACTGTTTGGATGTGTTTTTCTATTTGTGTCTGTTTTTGTGCGCGTTAAGCAGGGATACGACTGTTTTCTGATTTTTTTCATTTTTCTACTGTCCCGTAACATAAACCTCACAAATAAAGTTAAAATCTTATAAGATATAGTTATATACCTTCAGTGTTTGATTTTACAAGGATTTCACTGTTTGGATGTGTTTTTCTATTTGTGTCTGTTTTTGTGCGCATTCAGCAGGGATACGGCTGTTTTCTGATTTTTTTTAAATTTTTCTACTGTCCCATAACATAAACCTCACAAATAAAGTTAACATCTTATAAGATATACTTCTGTACCCTCAGTGTTTGATTTTGCAATGATTTCACTGTTTGGATGTGTTTTTCTATTTGTGTCTGTTTTTGTGCGCGTTAAGCAGGGATACGACTGTTTTCTGATTTTTTTCATTTTTCTACTGTCCCATAACATAAACCTCACAAATAAAGTTAACATCTTACAATATATAGTTATATACCTTCAGTGTTTGATTTTACAATGATTTCACTGTTTGGATGTGTTTTTCTATTTGTGTCTGTTTTTGTGCGCATTCAGCAGGGATCCGGCTGTTTTCTGATTTTTTTCAATTTTCTACTGTCCCGTAACATAAACCTCACAAATAAAGTTAAAATCTTATAAGATATACTTATATACCTTCAGTGTTTGATTTTGAAATGATTTCACTGTTTGGATTTGTTTTTCTATTTGTGTCTGTTTTTGTGTGCATTCAGCAGGGATACGGCTGTTTTCTGATTTTTTTTTAATTTTTCTACTGTCCCATAACATAAACCTCACAAATAAAGTTAACATCTTATAAGATATACTTCTGTACCCTCAGTGTTTGATTTTGCAATGATTTCACTGTTTGGATGTGTTTTTCTATTTGTGTCTGTTTTTGTGCGCGTTAGGCAGGGATACGGCTGTTTTCTGATTTTTTTCATTTTTCTACTGTCCCGTAACATAAACCTCACAAATAAAGTTAAAATCTTATAAGATATAGTTATATACCTTCAGTGTTTGATTTTGCAATGATTTCACTGTTTGGATGTGTTTTTTTATTTGTGTCTGTTTTTGTGCGCATTCAGCAGGGATACGGCTGTTTTCTGATTTTTTTCATGTTTCTATTGTCCCATAACATAAACCTCACAAATAAAGTTAAAATCTCATAAGATATATTTATATACCTTCAGTGTTGATTTTACAATGATTTCACTGTTTGGATGTGTTTTTCCATTTGTGGCTGTTTTTGTGCGCGTTAAGCAGGGATCCGGCTGTTTTCTGATTTTTTTAATTTTTCTACTGTCCCGTAACATAAACCTCACAAATAAAGTTAAAATCTTATAAGATATAGTTATATACCTTCAGTGTCTGATTTTGCAATGATTTCACTGTTTGGATGTGTTTTTCTATTTGTGTCTGTTTTTGTGCGCATTCAGCAGGGATATGGCTGTTTTCTGATTTTTTTAATTTTTCTACTGTCCCATAACATAAACCTCACAAATAAAGTTAAAATCTTATAAGATATAGTTATATACCTTCAGTGTTTGATTTTGCAATGATTTCACTGTTTGGATGTGTTTCTCTATTTGTGTCTGTTTTTGTGTGCGCGTTAAGCAGGGATACGGCTGTTTTCTGATTTTTTTCATTTTTCTACTGTCCCATAACATAAACCTCAAAAATAAAGTTAAAATCTTATAAGATATAGTTATATACCTTCAGTGTTTGATTTTGCAATGATTTCACTGTTTAGATGTGTTTTTCTATTTGTGTCTGTTTTTGTGCGCATTCAGCAGGGATAAGGCTGTTTTCTGATTTTTTAAAATTTTTCTACTGTCCCATAACATAAACCTCACAAATAAAGTTAACATCTTATAAGATATACTTCTGTACCCTCAGTGTTTGATTTTGCAATGATTTCACTGTTTGGATGTGTTTTTCTATTTGTGTCCGTTTTTGTGTGCGCGTTAAGCAGGGATACGGCTGTTTTCTGATTTTTTTCATTTTTCTACTGTCCCATAACATAAACATCACAAATAAAGTTAACATCTTACAAGATATAGTTATATACCTTCAGTGTTTGATTTTACAATGATTTCAGTGTTTGGATGCACTGTAACAAATTTCCTGTAGAATTTACAGTAAAGAACAGGCAAAAAAGTTGCCAATAAAGTGCTGTAAAAGTGTTGTTAATTACTGTAAACATTAATTACAACATATTACTGGATACGTTTTACAGGTTTTTGCCGTATATAAAACACAACAATGTATTGTTTTATATGATAAACAACCATTTATTGTATTTTAATTTACAATATTATCTTGTATCCCATTCAAATTACATGAGTTACCTGCCAACTATTTTTGCCACTAAATAGCTGTTACTTGTTCATAATTCATTATTTTATTGTAGAATGTTTTTACAGCTAATATAGGTTTGCTTGTCATGTTTTGCAAATTAAGCACTGTCATTTTTTTGTAATTGTAATTATTTTCAGCTATTAACAATAATAATAAAACAAGAGTCAGTGCTGCAACAATACAAAACATTTATTAACACTCAATACCCGATGTGTATATTTTCAAACTCACACAGACATGAACAAACTCACATAAACATACACCAGACTGCACAAGACTTGCAGCCACACAGTGTAACTTTAAATTAACTACTGTAATTTGCAGCAACAAAGTCAAATGTGTAAAAAATAACCACATCTTGGAACCATTGTTTTTTTGTTTTTTTTATACAAAACAGTGTGCCATTATTGTTTCTTTTGCAAACGGGCTCAAAGCCATTCAAAGTCCATTAACCTTTTTAGAAGTGCAGAGACATGAAGGTTGACATTGCTGTTCCACTTCTCTTGCACCTTCCCACTTCTTGGACTGATCCACTTTGTGGCCTTTGTGCCAGACGTTGGGTTGATCCCCAGGAAGCATCTGAAGTCACAAAATCAGGAAAAAGACACTTAATGAAATACATTGTTTACAAAAGACAAAACCCATAGATCTCCCCTGCGTTCCCCAACCACCGCTTTAGCTTAAGTCATCAAAAGCTGTGCAGGCTAGGCTAGTGACGAGTTTAAGACGAGACCCAGACTCTATCAGCGGTAGTGATTGGGTCTCGTCTTTCACTTGTCACCCAACGGTGCGTAGCATTACAGCCTCTGAACCAGCCCATAGACAACGCAGCGGCTACCGGAAAAAAAAAAATCGAAATAGCAGAACAGATTGACTGCATTTTCGCGGTGACATGACACACAAATATTTAAGACCCATGCCATCTGAATTTAAGACAATTTAATACTTTTTAAGGCCTTATTTTTAGGAAAATTGATTTACGACTTTTTAAGGACCTGCGGCCACCCTGAGTTCATGGACGATTCGTGAACGATAGGAAGTTTCTGACTAACTACCTTCACCAGATAAATGATGATAGTGGTCGATATTACTGTGAAACTGTTACTGTTACTGTTTTGTGCACATAACACACTGCTCCAAAGCCTACTGCACTGAAACATCTGATGTATTCTTGGTCTGAAAGTAGTTACAGAAGTGAACCAGACGAAGCAGTCAGAGAATGGCTCATTCGTGATTCGCAAGTCCTTTTAATGAACTGAACGAGGAGAACTAGTTCGCGACAAAGAATCGTAATAATAATTCCCATAATACTAAATTGTACCACATAAATCTTCATAATACAATCCAGCAGTTACAACACTCTAGTGTATCTTGCTGTTCTGTGGTTTTTGCTGGTTAACATCTTCAAAAAACAGTGCAGTTTTGAGTCCCACACCCCGTATATTCCAACTAAGGCGAATAAAATGATGCCAAATGCTGTTAGTCACACAAATAAATAAGGAAACATTATTCTTAGCAAAATGTTGTTTTTGCAGCTTTCTCTCCTCACCTCACTTCAAGGTTGATTCGATCCTGTCGGCGACACACGTAACTTTCTCACACCGAGTTTAGACAACATACAGTAGCACCTAACTACCTTAGCTAGCGGCATGTTAGCCTAACATTTTAGCCTTCCATTAAACTGCAGAGCCTGGGATTACACTCGTTTGAAAAATATTCTTGAGCTAACTTTATTTTTAGTTGTGCAAACCAGGCTGACACACGATTAAATCATATTTCATGTTATTACTTGAATCACATTTTGAAGAGAAACTAGCAAGGTTGGTTTCCAGCCATGATATGCCAGGTGAAAGGCATAGCCTCAAAAAAGGTTACTAAAGTCATATTGTTAAAAACTAAAATAATTACTGTTTAATTCGGGTAAAATGTAACATAACCATGCATACAATCTTGGCTAGTTTCTCTTTAATAGTTTAGACTAATAACATAATACTTACTCTTTATTGAGTGGATGAATGCTGGGTTCGCTCTCCTCCTCCCGCCATCAAATGCCTCTCCTCTTGCAAACTGCCAATATTAGCCTAACAGTGTTTAACTGTAAATGTATCATTTACAGTCAGAACCAAGTGAAAACATAACCATGCTGTAATTTTAAAATGTGTTACAGCTTTAAATTTCTGTAATTATTTTTTACCCATAATACATTGCAATTTACAGTTACACCTTGTAAAAGGATAGGACAACAAGCTTCTGTAATTTTTTACTGTAGAAATTACAGAAATTTGTTACAGTGTGTGTTTTTCTATTTGTGACTGTTTTTGTGCGCGTTCAGCAGGGATACGGCTGTTTTCTAATTTTTTTCATTTTTCTACTGTCCCATAACATAAACCTCACAAATAAAGTTAAAATCTTATAAGATATAGTTATATACCTTCAGTGTTTGATTTTGCAATGATTTCACTGTTTGGATGTGTTTTTCTATTTGTGTCTGTTTTTGTGCGCATTCAGCAGGCTGTTTTCTGATTTTTGTCATTTTTCTACTGTCCCATAACATAAACCTCACAAATAAAGTTAACATCTTATAAGATATACTTCTGTACCCTCAGTGTTTGATTTTGCAATGATTTCACTGTTTAGATGTGTTTTTCTATTTGTGTCTGTTTTTGTGCGCATTCAGCAGGGATACGGCTGTTTTCTGATTTTTTAAAATTTTTCTACTGTCCCATAACATAAACCTCACAAATAAAGTTAACGTCTTACAAGATATAGTTATATACCTTCAGTGTTTGAATTTACAATGATTTCACTGTTTGGATGTGTTTTTCTATTTGTGTCTGTTTTTGTGCGCATTCAGCAGGCTGTTTTCTGATTTTTTTCATTTTTCTACTGTCCCATAACATAAACCTCACAAATAAAGTTAACATCTTATAAGATATACTTCTGTACCCTCAGTGTTTGATTTTGCAATGATTTCACTGTTTGGATGTGTTTTTCTATTTGTGTCCGTTTTTGTGTGCGCGTTAAGCAGGGATACGGCTGTTTTCTGATTTTTTTCATTTTTCTACTGTCCCATAACATAAACCTCACAAATAAAGTTAACATCTTACAAGATATAGTTATATACCTTCAGTGTTTGATTTTACAATGATTTCAGTGTTTGGATGTGTTTTTCTATTTGTGTCTGTTTTTGTGCGCATTCAGCAGGGATATGGCTGTTTTCAGATTTTTTTCATTTTTCTACTGTCCCATAACATAAACCTCTCAAATAAAGTTAAAATCTTATAAGATATAGTTATATACCTTCAGTGTTTGATTTCGCAATGATTTCACTGTTTGGATGTGTTTTTCTATTTGTGTCTGTTTTTGTGCGCGTTAAGCGGGGATACGGCTGTTTTCTGATTTCCTTCATTTTTCTACTGTCCCATAACATATACCTCACAAATAAAGTTAACATCTTATAAGATATACTTCTGTACCCTCAGTGTTTGATTTTGCAATGATTTCACTGTTTGGATGTGTTTTTCTATTTGTGTCTGTTTTTGTGCGCATTCAGCAGGGATACGGCTGTTTTCTGATTTTTTTTAAATTTTTCTACTGTCCCATAACATAAACCTCACAAATAAAGTTAACATCTTATAAGATATACTTCTGTACCCTCAGTGTTTGATTTTGCAATGATTTCACTGTTTGGATGTGTTTTTCTATTTGTGTCTGTTTTTGTGCGCGTTAAGCAGGGATACGACTGTTTTCTGATTTTTTTCATTTTTCTACTGTCCCATAACATAAACCTCACAAATAAAGTTAACATCTTACAATATATAGTTATATACCTTCAGTGTTTGATTTTACAATGATTTCACTGTTTGGATGTGTTTTTCTATTTGTGTCTGTTTTTGTGCGCATTCAGCAGGGATCCGGCTGTTTTCTGATTTTTTTCAATTTTCTACTGTCCCGTAACATAAACCTCACAAATAAAGTTAAAATCTTATAAGATATACTTATATACCTTCAGTGTTTGATTTTGAAATGATTTCACTGTTTGGATTTGTTTTTCTATTTGTGTCTGTTTTTGTGTGCATTCAGCAGGGATACGGCTGTTTTCTGATTTTTTTTTAATTTTTCTACTGTCCCATAACATAAACCTCACAAATAAAGTTAACATCTTATAAGATATACTTCTGTACCCTCAGTGTTTGATTTTGCAATGATTTCACTGTTTGGATGTGTTTTTCTATTTGTGTCTGTTTTTGTGCGCGTTAGGCAGGGATACGGCTGTTTTCTGATTTTTTTCATTTTTCTACTGTCCCGTAACATAAACCTCACAAATAAAGTTAAAATCTTATAAGATATAGTTATATACCTTCAGTGTTTGATTTTGCAATGATTTCACTGTTTGGATGTGTTTTTTTATTTGTGTCTGTTTTTGTGCGCATTCAGCAGGGATACGGCTGTTTTCTGATTTTTTTCATGTTTCTATTGTCCCATAACATAAACCTCACAAATAAAGTTAAAATCTCATAAGATATAGTTATATACCTTCAGTGTTGATTTTACAATGATTTCACTGTTTGGATGTGTTTTTCCATTTGTGGCTGTTTTTGTGCGCGTTAAGCAGGGATCCGGCTGTTTTCTGATTTTTTTAATTTTTCTACTGTCCCGTAACATAAACCTCACAAATAAAGTTAAAATCTTATAAGATATAGTTATATACCTTCAGTGTCTGATTTTGCAATGATTTCACTGTTTGGATGTGTTTTTCTATTTGTGTCTGTTTTTGTGCGCATTCAGCAGGGATATGGCTGTTTTCTGATTTTTTTAATTTTTCTACTGTCCCATAACATAAACCTCACAAATAAAGTTAAAATCTTATAAGATATAGTTATATACCTTCAGTGTTTGATTTTGCAATGATTTCACTGTTTGGATGTGTTTCTCTATTTGTGTCTGTTTTTGTGTGCGCGTTAGGCAGGGATACGGCTGTTTTCTGATTTTTTTCATTTTTCTACTGTCCCATAACATAAACCTCAAAAATAAAGTTAAAATCTTATAAGATATAGTTATATACCTTCAGTGTTTGATTTTGCAATGATTTCACTGTTTAGATGTGTTTTTCTATTTGTGTCTGTTTTTGTGCGCATTCAGCAGGGATAAGGCTGTTTTCTGATTTTTTAAAATTTTTCTACTGTCCCATAACATAAACCTCACAAATAAAGTTAACATCTTATAAGATATACTTCTGTACCCTCAGTGTTTGATTTTGCAATGATTTCACTGTTTGGATGTGTTTTTCTATTTGTGTCCGTTTTTGTGTGCGCGTTAAGCAGGGATACGGCTGTTTTCTGATTTTTTTCATTTTTCTACTGTCCCATAACATAAACATCACAAATAAAGTTAACATCTTACAAGATATAGTTATATACCTTCAGTGTTTGATTTTACAATGATTTCAGTGTTTGGATGTGTTTTTCTATTTGTGACTGTTTTTGTGCGCGTTCAGCAGGCTGTTTTCTAATTTTTTTCATTTTTCTACTGTCCCATAACATAAACCTCACAAATAAAGTTAAAATCTTATAAGATATAGTTATATACCTTCAGTGTTTGATTTTGCAATGATTTCACTGTTTGGATGTGTTTTTCTATTTGTGTCTGTTTTTGTGCGCATTCAGCAGGCTGTTTTCTGATTTTTGTCATTTTTCTACTGTCCCATAACATAAACCTCACAAATAAAGTTAACATCTTATAAGATATACTTCTGTACCCTCAGTGTTTGATTTTGCAATGATTTCACTGTTTAGATGTGTTTTTCTATTTGTGTCTGTTTTTGTGCGCATTCAGCAGGGATATGGCTGTTTTCAGATTTTTTTCATTTTTCTACTGTCCCATAACATAAACCTCTCAAATAAAGTTAAAATCTTATAAGATATAGTTATATACCTTCAGTGTTTGATTTCGCAATGATTTCACTGTTTGGATGTGTTTTTCTATTTGTGTCTGTTTTTGTGCGCGTTAAGCGGGGATACGGCTGTTTTCTGATTTCCTTCATTTTTCTACTGTCCCATAACATATACCTCACAAATAAAGTTAACATCTTATAAGATATACTTCTGTACCCTCAGTGTTTGATTTTGCAATGATTTCACTGTTTGGATGTGTTTTTCTATTTGTGTCTGTTTTTGTGCGCGTTAAGCAGGGATACGACTGTTTTCTGATTTTTTTCATTTTTCTACTGTCCCGTAACATAAACCTCACAAATAAAGTTAAAATCTTATAAGATATAGTTATATACCTTCAGTGTTTGATTTTACAAGGATTTCACTGTTTGGATGTGTTTTTCTATTTGTGTCTGTTTTTGTGCGCATTCAGCAGGGATACGGCTGTTTTCTGATTTTTTTTAAATTTTTCTACTGTCCCATAACATAAACCTCACAAATAAAGTTAACATCTTATAAGATATACTTCTGTACCCTCAGTGTTTGATTTTGCAATGATTTCACTGTTTGGATGTGTTTTTCTATTTGTGTCTGTTTTTGTGCGCGTTAAGCAGGGATACGACTGTTTTCTGATTTTTTTCATTTTTCTACTGTCCCATAACATAAACCTCACAAATAAAGTTAACATCTTACAATATATAGTTATATACCTTCAGTGTTTGATTTTACAATGATTTCACTATTTGGATGTGTTTTTCTATTTGTGTCTGTTTTTGTGCGCATTCAGCAGGGATCCGGCTGTTTTCTGATTTTTTTCAATTTTCTACTGTCCCGTAACATAAACCTCACAAATAAAGTTAAAATCTTATAAGATATACTTATATACCTTCAGTGTTTGATTTTGCAATGATTTCACTGTTTGGATGTGTTTTTGTATTTGTGTCTGTTTTTGTGCGCGTTAGGCAGGGATACGGCTGTTTTCTGATTTTTTTCATTTTTCTACTGTCCCGTAACATAAACCTCACGAATAAAGTTAACATCTTATAAGATATAGTTTTATACCTTAAGTGTTTGATTTTGCAATGATTTCACTGCATACGGCTGTTTTCTGATTTTTTGTAATAATTCCTAAAGGCCTTGAGCCAGGAGTAAGATTTTCCGTATGTGTATCAAGGACTAAGACTGATCTAGGGTGCCGAGTTTTAGACCTGTGCAACCCTGGGAAAGGTCAAAGGTCAGCCGTTCTGGTGTGTTTTGTGTCATAATTCCCAAAGGCATTGAGTCAGGAGTCTGATTTTTTCCGTATGTGTATCAGGGACGAAGGCTGATCTAGGGTGCTGAGTTTCAGACCTGTGCAACCTTCGGAAAGGTCAAAGGTCAGCTGTTCTGGTGTGTTTTTTGTAATAATTCCTAAAGGCATTAAGCCAGGAGTCTAATTTTTCCGTTTGTGTATCAGGGACTGAGGCAAATCCAGGGTGCTGAGTTTCAGATCTGTGCAACCTTCGGAAAGGTCAAAGGTCAGCCGTTCGGGTGTGTTTTTTGTAATAATTCCTAAAGGCATTAAGCCAGGAGTCTAATTTTTCGGTATGTGTATCAGGGACTAAGACTGATCCCGGGTGCCGAGTTTCAGACCTGTGCAACCTTCGTTGAGGTCAAAGGTCAGCCGTTCGGGTGTGTTTTTTGTAATAATTCCTAAAGACATTGAGCCAGGGGTCTGATTTTTCAGTTTGTGTAGTAGGGACTAAGGCTGATCGAGGGTATTTTAATCTTTTTTCTACTGTCCTATAATATGAAGTTAACATCTTATAAGATATACTTCAGTCCCCTCAGTGTTTGATTTTGCAATGATTTCACTGTTTGGATGTGTTTTTCTATTTGTGTCTGTTTTTGTGCGCATTCAGCAGGGATACGGCTGTTTTCTGATTTTCTTCATTTTTCTACTGTCCCATAACATAAACCTCACAAATAAAGTTAACATCTTATAAGATATACTTCTGTACCCTCAGTGTTTGATTTTGCAATGATTTCACTGTTTGGATGTGTTTTTCTATTTGTGTCTGTTTTTGTGTGCGCGTTAAGCAGGGATACGGCTGTTTTCTGATTTTTTTCATTTTTCTACTGTCCCATAACATAAACCTCACAAATAAAGTTAACATCTTACAAGTTATAGTTATATACCTCCAGTGTTTGATTTTACAATGATTTCAGTGTTTGGATGTGTTTTTCTATTTGTGACTGTTTTTGTGCGCGTTCAGCAGGGATACGGCTGTTTTCTAATTTTTTTCATTTTTCTACTGTCCCATAACATAAACCTCACAAATAAAGTTAAAATCTTATAAGATATAGTTATATACCTTCAGTGTTTGATTTTGCAATGATTTCACTGTTTGGATGTGTTTTTCTATTTGTGTCTGTTTTTGTGCGCATTCAGCAGGCTGTTTTCTGATTTTTTTCATTTTTCTACTGTCCCATAACATAAACCTCACAATTAAGTTAACATCTTATAAGATATACTTCTGTACCCTCAGTGTTTGATTTTGCAATGATTTCACTGTTTAGATGTGTTTTTCTATTTGTGTCTGTTTTTGTGCGCATTCAGCAGGGATACGGCTGTTTTCTGATTTTTTAAAATTTTTCTACTGTCCCATAACATAAACCTCACAAATAAAGTTAACGTCTTACAAGATATAGTTATATACCTTCAGTGTTTGATTTTGCAATGATTTCACTGTTTGGATGTGTTTTTCTATTTGTGTCTGTTTTTGTGCGCATTCAGCAGGCTGTTTTCTGATTTTTTTCATTTTTCTACTGTCCCGTAACATAAACCTCACAAATAAAGTTAAAATCTTATAAGATATAGTTATATACCTTCAGTGTTTGATTTTACAAGGATTTCACTGTTTGGATGTGTTTTTCTATTTGTGTCTGTTTTTGTGCGCATTCAGCAGGGATACGGCTGTTTTCTGATTTTTTTTAAATTTTTCTACTGTCCCATAACATAAACCTCACAAATAAAGTTAACATCTTACAATATATAGTTATATACCTTCAGTGTTTGATTTTACAATGATTTCACTGTTTGGATGTGTTTTTCTATTTGTGTCTGTTTTTGTGCGCATTCAGCAGGCTGTTTTCTGATTTTTTTCATTTTTCTACTGTCCCATAAGATAAACCTCACAAATAAAGTTAACATCGTATAAGATATACTTCTGTACACTCAGTGTTTGATTTTGCAATGATTTCACTGTTTGGATGTGTTTTTCTATTTGTGTCTGTTTTTGTGTGCGCGTTAAGCAGGGATACGGCTGTTTTCTGATTTTTTTCATTTTTCTACTGTGCCATAACATAAACCTCACAAATAAAGTTAACATCTTATAAGATATAGTTTTATACCTTAAGTGTTTGATTTTGCAATGATTTCACTGCATACGGCTATTTTCTGATTTTTTGTAATAATTCCTAAAGGCCTTGAGCCAGGAGTCAGATTTTTCCGTATGTGTATCAGGGACTAAGACTGATCTAGGGTGCCGAGTTTTAGACCTGTGCAACCTTGGGAAAGGTCAAAGGTCAGCCGTTCTGGTGTGTTTTTTGTCATAATTCCTAAAGGCATTAAGTCAGGAGTCAGATTTTTCCGTATGTGTATCAGGGACTAAGACTGATCTAGGGTGCCGATTTTTAGACCTGTGCAATCTTCGGAAAGGTCAAAGGTCAGCCGTTCTGGTGTGTTTTTTGTAATAATTGCTAAAGGCATTAAGCCAGGAGTCAGATTTTTCCTTATGTGTATTAGGGACTAAGGCTGATCTAGGGTGCCGAGTTTCAGACCTGTGCAACCTTCGGAAAGGTCAAAGGTCAGCCGTTCAGTTTGTGTTTTTTGTAATAATTCCTAAAGGCATTGAGCCAGGAGTAAGATTTTTCCGTATGTGTATCAGGGACTAAGACTGATCTAGGGTGCCAAGTTTTAGACCTGTGCACCCTTGGAATAGGTCAAAGGTCAGCCGTTTGGGTGTGTTTTTTGTAATTATTCCTAAAGGCATCGAGACAGGAGTCAGATTTTTTCGTATGTATATCAGGGACTAAGGCTGATCTAGGGTGCTGAGTTTCAGACCTGTGCAACCTTCGGAAAGGTCAAAGGTCAGCCGTTCTGGTGTGTTTTTTGTAATAATTCCTAAAGGCATTAAGCCAGGAGTCTAATTTTTCCGTATGTGTATCAGGGACTAAGGCAAATCCAGGGTGCTGAGTTTCATATTTGTGCAACCTTCGGAAAGGTCAAAGGTCAGCCGTTCGGGTGTGTTTTTTGTAATAATTCCTAAAGGCATTAAGCCAGGAGTCTAATTTTTCCGTATGTGTATCAGGGACTAAGGCAAATCCAGGGTGCTGAGTTTCATATCTGTGCAACCTTCGGAAAGGTCAAAGGTCAGCCGTTCGGGTGTGTTTTTTGTAATAATTCCTAAAGACATTGAGCCAGGAGTCAGATTTTTTCGTATGTGTATCAGGCACTAAGACTGATCCCGGGTGCCGAGTTTCAGACCTGTGCAACCTTTGTTGAGGTCGAAGGTTAGCCGTTCGGGTGTGTTTTTTGTAATAATTCCTAAAGGCATTAAGCCAGGAGTCAGATTTTTCCGTATTTGTATCAGGGACTAAGACTGATCTAGGGTGCAGAGTTTCAGACCTGTGCAACCTTCGGAAAGGTCAAACGTCAGGCTAAAATTGCACCAAATATTTTTCTAGAGGACTTTATTAATTTATCCATCCTTTATCCATTGTTTAGTGGCTCCGGAGGATCCTCTGTTCCAAATATGGGGTCTCTAGGGCCAAAGGTCACCGTGTAGGGGCCAAAAGGACAGTCTGTAAAATTCAAATGTAAAAAAGGCGGGAAACTGTCTTTTCTTCAATAATAAATAAAGGAATTGAGCCAGGGGTCTGATTTTTCAGTTTGTGTAGTAGGGACTAAGGCTGATCGAGGGTATTTTAATCTTTTTTCTACTGTCCTATAATATGAAGTTAACATCTTATAAGATATACTTCAGTCCCCTCAGTGTTTGATTTTGCAATGATTTCACTGTTTGGATGTGTTTTTCTATTTGTGTCTGTTTTTGTGCGCATTCAGCAGGGATACGGCTGTTTTATGATTTTCTTCATTTTTCTACTGTCCCATAACATAAACCTCACAAATAAAGTTCACATCTTATAAGATATACTTCTGTACCCTCAGTGTTTGATTTTGCAATGATTTCACTGTTTGGATGTGTTTTTCTATTTGTGTCTGTTTTTGTGTGCGCGTTAAGCAGGGATACAGCTGTTTTCCGATTTTTTTCATTTTTCTACTGTCCCATAACATAAACCTCACAAATAAAGTTAACATCTTACAAGATAAAGTTATATACCTTCAGTGTTTGATTTTACAATGATTTCACTGTTTGTATGTGTTTTTCTATTTGTGTCTGTTTTTGTGCGCATTCAGCAGGCTGATTTCTGATTTTTTTCATTTTTCTACTGTCCCATAACATAAACCTCACAAATAAAGTTAACATCTTACAAGATATAGTTATATACCTTAAGTGTTTGATTTTGCAATGATTTCAATGCATACGGCTATTTTCTGATTTTTTGTAATAATTCCTAAAGGCCTTGAGCCAGGAGTCAGATTTTTCCGTATGTGTATCAGGGACTAAGACTGATCTAGGGTGCCGAGTTTTAGACCTGTGCAACCTTGGGAAAGGTCAAAGGTCAGCCGTTCGGGTGTGTTTTTTGTAATAATTCCTAAAGGCATTAAGCCAGGAGTCAGATTTTTCCGTATTTGTATCAGGGACTAAGACTGATCTAGGGTGCAGAGTTTCAGACCTGTGCAACCTTCGGAAAGGTCAAACGTCAGGCTGAAATTGCACCAAATATTTTTCTAGAGGACTTTATTAATTTATCCATCCTTTATCCATTGTTTAGTGGCTCCGGAGGATCCTCTGTTCCAAATATGGGGTCTCTAGGGCCAAAGGTCAGAGGGTAGGGGCCAAAAGCACAGTCTGTAAAATTCAAATGTAAAAAAGGCAGGAAACTGTCTTTTCTTCAATAATAAATAAAGGCATTGAGCCAGGGGTCTGATTTTTCAGTTTGTGTAGTAGGGACTAAGGCTGATCGAGGATATTTTAATCTTTTTTCTACGGTCCTATAATATGAAGTTAACATCTTATAAGATATACTTCTGTCCCCTCAGTGTTTGATTTTGCAATGATTTCACTGTTTGGATGTGTTTTTCTATTTGTGTCTGTTTTTGTGCGCGTTAAGCAGGGATACGGCTGTTTTCTGATTTTTTTCATTTTTCTACTGTCCCATAACATAAACCTCACAAATAAAGTTAACATCTTACAAGATATAGTTATATACCTTCAGTGTTTGATTTTGCAATGATTTCACTGTTTGGATGTGTTTTTCTATTTGTGTCTGTTTTTGTGCGCATTCAGCAGGGATATGACTGTTTTCTGATTTTTTTCATTTTTCTACTGTCCCATAACATAAACCTCACAAATAAAGTTAAAATCTTATAAGATATAGTTATATACCTTCAGTGTTTGATTTTGCAATGATTTCACTGTTTGGATGTGTTTTTCTATTTGTTTCTGTTTTTGTGCGCATTCAGCAGGGATACGGCTGTTTTCTGATTTTTTCATTTTTCTTCTGTCCCATAACATAAACCTCACAAATAAAGTTAAAATCTTATAAGCTATAGTTATATACCTTCAGTGTTTGATTTTGCAATGATTTCACTGTTTGGATGTGTTTTTCTATTTGTGTCTGTTTTTGTGCGCGTTAAGTAGGGATACGGCTGTTTTCAGATTTTTTTCATTTTTCTACTGTCCCATAACATAAACCTCACAAATAAAGTTAAAATCTTATAAGATATAGTTATATACTTTCAGTGTTTGATTTTGCAATGATTTCACTGTTTGGATGTGTTTTTCTATTTGTGTCTGTTTTTGTGCACGTTAAGCGGGGATACGGCTGTTTTATGATTTTCTTCATTTTTCTACTGTCCCATAACATAAACCTCACAAATAAAGTTAACATCTTATAAGATATACTTCTGTACCCTCAGTGTTTGATTTTGCAATGATTTCACTGTTTGGATGTGTTTTTCTATTTGTGTCTGTTTTTGTGCGCATTCAGCAGGGATACGGCTGTTTTCTGATTTTTTTCATTTTTCTACTGTCCCGTAACATAAACCTCACAAATAAAGTTAAAATCTTATAAGATATAGTTATATACCTTCAGTGTTTGATTTTACAATGATTTCACTGTTTGGATGTGTTTTTCTATTTGTGTCTGTTTTTGAGCGCGTTAAGCAGGGATACGGCTGTTTTCTGATTTTTTTCATTTTTCTACTGTCCCATGACATAAACCTCAAAAATAAAGTTAAAATCTTATAAGATATAGTTATATACCTTCAGTGTTTGATTTTGCAATGATTTCACTGTTTAGATGTGTTTTTCTATTTGTGTCTGTTTTTGTGCGCATTCAGCAGGGATACGGCTGTTTTCTGATTTTTTTAAATTTTTCTACTGTCCCATAACATAAACCTCACAAATAAAGTTAAAATCTTATAAGCTATAGTTATATACCTTCAGTGTTTGATTTTGCAATGATTTCACTGTTTGGATGTGTTTTTCTATTTGTGTCTGTTTTTGTGCGCGTTAAGCAGGGATACGGCTGTTTTCTGATTTTTTTTAATTTTCTACTGTCCCATAACATAAACCTCACAAATAAAGTTAAAATCTTATAAGCTATAGTTATATACCTTCAGTGTTTGATTTTGCAATGATTTCACTGTTTGGATGTGTTTTTCTATTTGTGTCTGTTTTTGTGCGCGTTAAGCAGGGATACGGCTGTTTTCTGATTTTTTTCATTTTTCTGCTGTCCCATAACATAAACCTCACAAATAAAGTTAAAATCTTATAAGATATAGTTATATACCTTCAGTGTTTGATTTTACAATGATTTCACTGTTTGGATGTGTTTTTCCATTTGTGTCTGTTTTTGTGCGCGTTAAGCAGGGATACGGCTGTTTTCTGATTTTTTTCATTTTTCTACTGTCCCATAACATAAACCTCAAAAATAAAGTTAAAATCTTATAAGATATAGTTATATACCTTCAGTGTTTGATTTTGCAATGATTTCACTGTTTAGATGTGTTTTTCTATTTGTGTCTGTTTTTGTGCGCATTCAGCAGGGATATGGCTGTTTTCTGATTTTTTTCATTTTTCTACTGTCCCATAACATAAACCTCACAAATAAAGTTAAAATCTTATAAGATATAGTTATATACCTTCAGTGTTTGATTTTGCAATGATTTCACTGTTTGGATGTGTTTTTCTATTTGTTTCTGTTTTTGTGCGCATTCAGCAGGGATACGGCTGTTTTCTGATTTTTTCATTTTTCTTCTGTCCCATAACATAAACCTCACAAATAAAGTTAAAATCTTATAAGCTATAGTTATATACCTTCAGTGTTTGATTTTGCAATGATTTCACTGTTTGGATGTGTTTTTCTATTTGTGTCTGTTTTTGTGCGCGTTAAGTAGGGATACGGCTGTTTTCAGATTTTTTTCATTTTTCTACTGTCCCATAACATAAACCTCACAAATAAAGTTAAAATCTTATAAGATATAGTTATATACTTTCAGTGTTTGATTTTGCAATGATTTCACTGTTTGGATGTGTTTTTCTATTTGTGTCTGTTTTTGTGCACGTTAAGCGGGGATACGGCTGTTTTATGATTTTCTTCATTTTTCTACTGTCCCATAACATAAACCTCACAAATAAAGTTAACATCTTATAAGATATACTTCTGTACCCTCAGTGTTTGATTTTGCAATGATTTCACTGTTTGGATGTGTTTTTCTATTTGTGTCTGTTTTTGTGCGCATTCAGCAGGGATACGGCTGTTTTCTGATTTTTTTCATTTTTCTACTGTCCCGTAACATAAACCTCACAAATAAAGTTAAAATCTTATAAGATATAGTTATTTACCTTCAGTGTTTGATTTTGCAATGATTTCACTGTTTAGATGTGTTTTTCTATTTGTGTCTGTTTTTGTGCGCATTCAGCAGGGATACGGCTGTTTTCTGATTTTTTTAAATTTTTCTACTGTCCCATAACATAAACCTCACAAATAAAGTTAAAATCTTATAAGCTATAGTTATATACCTTCAGTGTTTGATTTTGCAATGATTTCACTGTTTGGATGTGTTTTTCTATTTGTGTCTGTTTTTGTGCGCGTTAAGCAGGGATACGGCTGTTTTCTGATTTTTTTCATTTTTCTACTGTCCCATAACATAAACCTCACAAATAAAGTTAAAATCTTATAAGCTATAGTTATATACCTTCAGTGTTTGATTTTGCAATGATTTCACTGTTTGGATGTGTTTTTCTATTTGTGTCTGTTTTTGTGCACGTTAAGCAGGGATACGGCTGTTTTCTGATTATTTTTATTTTTTTGCTGTCCCATAACATAAACCTCACAAATAAAGTTAAAATCTTACAAGATATAGTTATATACCTTCAGTGTTTGATTTTGCAATGATTTCACTGTTTGGATGTGTTTTTCTATTTGTGTCTGTTTTTGTGCGCATTCAGCAGGGATGTGGCTGTTTTCTGATTTTTTTCATTTTTCTACTGTCCCATAACATAAACCTCACAAATAAAGTTAAAATCTTATAAGATATAGTTATATACCTTCAGTGTTTGATTTTGCAATGATTTCACTGTTTGGATGTGTTTTTCTATTTGTGTCTGTTTTTGTGTGCGCGTTAAGCAGGGATACGGCTGTTTTCTGATTTTTTTCATTTTTCTACTGTCCCATAACATAAACCTCACAAATAAAGTTAAAATCTTATAAGATATAGTTATATACCTTCAGTGTTTGATTTTACAATGATTTCACTGTTTGGATGTGTTTTTCTATTTGTGTCTGTTTTTGTGCGCGTTAAGCAGGGATACGGCTGTTTTCTGATTTTTTTCATTTTTCTACTGTCCCGTAACATAAACCTCACAAATAAAGTTAAAATCTTATAAGATATAGTTATATACCCTCAGTGTTTGATTTTGCAATGATTTCACTATTTGGATGTGTTTTTCTATTTGTGTCTGTTTTTGTGTGCGCGTTAAGCAGGGATACGGCTGTTTTCTGATTTTTTTCATTTTTCTACTGTCCCATAACATAAACCTCACAAATAAAGTTAAAATCTTATAAGACATAGTTATATACCTTCAGTGTTTGATTTTACAATGATTTCACTGTTTGGATGTGTTTTTCTATTTGTGTCTGTTTTTGTGCGCGTTAAGCAGGGATACGGCTGTTTCTGATTTTTTTCATTTTTCTACTGTCCCGTAACATAAACCTCACAAATAAAGTTAAAATATTATAAGATATAGTTATATACCTTCAGTGTTTGATTTTGCAATGATTTCACTGTTTGGATGTGTTTTTCGATTTGTGTCTGTTTTTGTGCGCGTTAAGCAGGGATACGGCTGTTTTCTGATTTTCTTCATTTTTCTACTGTCCCATAACATAAACCTCACAAATAATGTTAAAATCTTATAAGATATAGTTATATACCTTCAGTGTTTGATTTTACAATGATTTCACTGTTTGGATGTGTTTTTCTATTTGTGTCTGTTTTTGTGCACGTTAAGCAGGGATACAGCTGTTTTCTGATTTTTTTCATTTTTCTACTGTCCCATAACATAAACCTCAAAAATAAAGTTAAAATCTTATAAGATATAGTTATATACCTTCAGTGTTTGATTTTGCAATGATTTCACTGTTTAGATGTGTTTTTCTATTTGTGTCTGTTTTTGTGCGCATTCAGCAGGGATACTGCTGTTTTCTGATTTTTTTAAATTTTTCTACTGTCCCATAACATAAACCTCACAAATAAAGTTAACGTCTTACAAGATATAGTTATATACCTTCAGTGTTTGATTTTGCAATGATTTCACTGTTTGGATGTGTTTTTCTATTTGTGTCTGTTTTTGTGCGCGTTAAGCAGGGATACGGCTGTTTTCTGATTTTTTTCATTTTTCTACTGTCCCATAACATAAACCTCAAAAATAAAGTTAAAATCTTATAAGATATAGTTATATACCTTCAGTGTTTGATTTTGCAATGATTTCACTGTTTAGATGTGTTTTTCTATTTGTGTCTGTTTTTGTGCGCATTCAGCAGGGATACTGCTGTTTTCTGATTTTTTTAAATTTTTCTACTGTCCCATAACATAAACCTCACAAATAAAGTTAACGTCTTACAAGATATAGTTATATACCTTCAGTGTTTGATTTTGCAATGATTTCACTGTTTGGATGTGTTTTTCTATTTGTGTCTGTTTTTGTGCGCGTTAAGCAGGGATACGGCTGTTTTCTGATTTTTTTCATTTTTCTACTGTCCCGTAACATAAACCTCACAAATAAAGTTAAAATCTTATAAGATATAGTTATATACCTTCAGTGTTTGATTTTGCAATGATTTCACTGTTTGGATGTGTTTTTCTATTTGTGTCTGTTTTTGTGCGCATTCAGCAGGGATACGGCTGTTTTCTGATTTTTTTCATTTTTCTACTGTCCCGTAACATAAACCTCACAAATAAAGTTAAAATCTTATAAGATATAGTTATATACCTTCAGTGTTTGATTTTACAATGATTTCACTGTTTGGATGTGTTTTTCTATTTGTGTCTGTTTTTGAGCGCGTTAAGCAGGGATACGGCTGTTTTCTGATTTTTTTCATTTTTCTACTGTCCCATAACATAAACCTCAAAAATAAAGTTAAAATCTTATAAGATATAGTTATATACCTTCAGTGTTTGATTTTGCAATGATTTCACTGTTTAGATGTGTTTTTCTATTTGTGTCTGTTTTTGTGCGCATTCAGCAGGGATACGGCTGTTTTCTGATTTTTTTAAATTTTTCTACTGTCCCATAACATAAACCTCACAAATAAAGTTAAAATCTTATAAGCTATAGTTATATACCTTCAGTGTTTGATTTTGCAATGATTTCACTGTTTGGATGTGTTTTTCTATTTGTGTCTTTTTTTGTGCGCGTTAAGCAGGGATACGGCTGTTTTCTGATTTTTTTTAATTTTCTACTGTCCCATAACATAAACCTCACAAATAAAGTTAAAATCTTACAAGATATAGTTATATACCTTCAGTGTTTGATTTTGCAATGATTTCACTGTTTGGATGTGTTTTTCTATTTGTGTCTGTTTTTGTGCGCATTCAGCAGGGATGTTGCTGTTTTCTGATTTTTTTCATTTTTCTACTGTCCCATAACATAAACCTCACAAATAAAGTTAAAATCTTATAAGATATAGTTATATACCTTCAGTGTTTGATTTTGCAATGATTTCACTGTTTGGATGTGTTTTTCTATTTGTGTCTGTTTTTGTGTGCGCGTTAAGCAGGGATACGGCTGTTTTCTGATTTTTTTCATTTTTCTACTGTCCCATAACATAAACCTCACAAATAAAGTTAAAATCTTATAAGATATAGTTATATACCTTCAGTGTTTGATTTTACAATGATTTCACTGTTTGGATGTGTTTTTCTATTTGTGTCTGTTTTTGTGCGCGTTAAGCAGGGATACGGCTGTTTTCTGATTTTTTTCATTTTTCTACTGTCCCGTAACATAAACCTCACAAATAAAGTTAAAATCTTATAAGATATAGTTATATACCCTCAGTGTTTGATTTTGCAATGATTTCACTATTTGGATGTGTTTTTCTATTTGTGTCTGTTTTTGTGTGCGCGTTAAGCAGGGATACGGCTGTTTTCTGATTTTTTTCATTTTTCTACTGTCCCATAACATAAACCTCACAAATAAAGTTAAAATCTTATAAGACATAGTTATATACCTTCAGTGTTTGATTTTACAATGATTTCACTGTTTGGATGTGTTTTTCTATTTGTGTCTGTTTTTGTGCGCGTTAAGCAGGGATACGGCTGTTTTCTGATTTTTTTCATTTTTCTACTGTCCCGTAACATAAATCTCACAAATAAAGTTAAAATATTATAAGATATAGTTATATACCTTCAGTGTTTGATTTTGCAATGATTTCACTGTTTGGATGTGTTTTTTGATTTGTGTCTGTTTTTGTGCACGTTAAGCAGGGATACGGCTGTTTTCTGATTTTCTTCATTTTTCTACTGTCCCATAACATAAACCTCACAAATAAAGTTAAAATCTTATAAGATATAGTTATATACCTTCAGTGTTTGATTTTACAATGATTTCACTGTTTGGATGTGTTTTTCTATTTGTGTCTGTTTTTGTGCACGTTAAGCAGGGATACAGCTGTTTTCTGATTTTTTTCATTTTTCTACTGTCCCATAACATAAACCTCACAAATAAAGTTAATATCGTATAAGATATAGTTATATACCTTCAGTGTTTCATTTTGCAATGATTTCACTGTTTGGATGTGTTTTTCTATTTGTGTCTGTTTTTGTGCGCGTTAAGCAGGGATACGGCTGTTTTCTAATTTTTTTCATTTTTCTACTGTCCCGTAACATAAACCTCACAAATAAAGTTAACGTCTTACAAGATATAGTTATATACCTTCAGTGTTTGATTTTGCAATGATTTCACTGTTTGGATGTGTTTTTCTATTTGTGTCGGTTTTTGTGCGCATTCAGCAGGGATACGGCTGTTTTCTGATTTTTTTCATTTTTCTACTGTCCCATAACATAAACCTCACAAATAAAGTTAACATCTTATAAGATATAGTTATATACCTTCAGTGTTTGATCTGCAATGATTTCACTGTTTGGATGTGTTTTTCTATTTGTGTCTGTTTTTGTGCGCGTTAAGCAGGGATACGGCTGTTTTCAGATTTTTTTCATTTTTCTACTGTCCCATGACATAAACCTCACAAATAAAGTTAAAATCTTATAAGATATAGTAATATACCTTAAGTGTTTGATTTTGCAATGATTTCACTGCATACGGCTGTTTTCTGATTTTTTGTAATAATTCCTAAAAGGCATTAAGTCAGGAGTCTAATTTTTCCGTATGTGTATCAGTGACTAAGGCTGATCTAGGGTGCTGAGTTTCAGACCTGTGCAACCTTCGGAAAGGTCAAAGGTCAGCCGTTCTGGTGTGTTTTTTGTAATAATTCCTAAAGGCATTAAGTCAGGAGTCTAATTTTTCCGTATGTGTATCAGTGACTAAGGCTGATCTAGGGTGCTGAGTTTCATATCTGTGCAACCTTCGGAAAGGTCAAAGGTCAGCCGTTCGGGTGTGTTTTTTGTAATAATTCCTAAAGACATTGAGCCAGGAGTCAGATTTTTTCGTATGTGTATCAGGCACTAAGACTGATCCCGGGTGCCGAGTTTCAGACCTGTGCAACCTTCGTTGAGGTCAAAGGTCAGCCGTTCGGGTGTGTTTTTTGTAATAATTCCTAAAGGCATTAAGCCAGGAGTCAGATTTGTCCGTATTTGTATCAGGGACTAAGACTGATCTAGGGTGCAGAGTTTCAGACCTGTGCAACCTTCGGAAAGGTCAAACGTCAGGCTGAAATTGCACCAAATATTTTTCTAGAGGACTTTATTAATTTATCCATCCTTTATCCATTGTTTAGTGGCAATGGAGTGGAGAATCCTCTGTTCCAAATATGGGGTCTCTAGGGCCAAAGGTCACCGTGTAGAGGCCAAAAGGACAGTCTGTAAAATTCAAATGTAAAAAGGGCGGGAAACTGTCTTTTCTTCAATAATAAATAAAGGCATTGAGCCAGGGGTCTGATTTTTCAGTTTGTGTAGTAGGGACTAAGGCTGATCGAGGGTATTTTAATCTTTTTTCTACTGTCCTATAATATGAAGTTAACATCTTATAAGATATACTTCAGTCCCCTCAGTGTTTGATTTTGCAATGATTTCACTGTTTGGATGTGTTTTTCTATTTGTGTCTGTTTTTGTGCGCATTCAGCAGGGATACGGCTGTTTTCAGATTTTCTTCATTTTTCTACTGTCCCATAACATAAACCTAACAAATAAAGTTAACATCTTATAAGATATACTTCTGTACCCTCAGTGTTTGATTTTGCAATGATTTCACTGTTTGGATGTGTTTTTCTATTTGTGTCTGTTTTTGTGTGCGCGTTAAGCAGGGATACGGCTGTTTTCTGATTTTTTTCATTTTTCTACTGTCCCATAACATAAACCTCACAAATAAAGTTAACATCTTACAAGATATAGTTATATACCTTCAGTGTTTGATTTTACAATGATTTCACTGTTTGGATGTGTTTTTCTATTTGTGTCTGTTTTTGTGCGCATTCAGCAGGCTGTTTTTTGATTTTTTTCATTTTTCTACTGTCCCATAACATAAACCTCACAAATAAAGTTAACATCGTATAAGATATACTTCTGCACACTCAGTGTTTGATTTTGCAATGATTTCACTGTTTGGATGTGTTTTTCTATTTGTGTCTGTTTTTGTGTGCGCGTTAAGCAGGGATACGGCTGTTTTCTGATTTTTTTCATTTTTCTACTGTCCCATAACATAAACCTCACAAATAAAGTTAACATCTTATAAGATATAGTTTTATACCTTAAGTGTTTGATTTTGCAATGATTTCACTGCATACGGCTATTTTCTGATTTTTTGTAATAATTCCTAAAGGCCTTGAGCCAGGAGTCAGATTTTTCCGTATGTGTATCAGGGACTAAGACTGATCTAGGGTGCCGAGTCTTAGACCTGTGCAACCTTGGGAAAGGTCAAAGGTCAGCCATTTTGGTGTGTTTTTTGTCATAATTCCTAAAGGCATTAAGTCAGGAGTCTGATTTTTTCCGTATGTGTATCAGGGACTAAGGCTGATCTAGGGTGCTGAGTTTCAGACCTGTGCAACCTTCGGAAAGGTCAAAGGTCAGCCGTTCTGGTGTGTTTTTTGTAATAATTCCTAAAGGCATTAAGCCAGGAGTCTAATTTTTCAGTATGTGTATCAGGGACTGAGGCAAATCCAGGGTGCTGAGTTTCAGATCTGTGCAACCTTTGGAAAGGTCAAAGGTCAGCCGTTCGGCTGTGTTTTTTGTTATAATTCCTAAAGGCATTAAGCCAGGGGTCGGATTTTTCCTTGTGTGTATCAGTGACTAAGGCTGATCTAGGGTGCCGAGTTTCAGACCTGTGCAAACTTCGTAAAGGTCAAAGGTCAGCCGTTCAGGTGTGTTTTTTGTAATAATTGCTAAAGGCATTAAGCCAGGAGTCAGATTTTTTCTTATGTGTATCAGTGACTAAGGCTGATCTAGGGTGCCGAGTTTCAGACCTGTGCAACCTTCGGAAAGGTCAAAGGTCAGCCGTTCAGGTGTGTTTTTTGTAATAATTGCTAAAGGCATTAAGCCAGGAGTCAGATTTTTCCTTATGTGTATTAGGGACTAAGGCTGATCTAGGGTGCCGAGTTTCAGACCTGTGCAACCTTCGGAAAGTTCAAAGGTCAGCCGTTCTGGTGTGTTTTTTGTAATAATTGCTAAAGGCATTGAGCCAGGAGTCAGATTTTTCCGTATGTGTATCAGGGACTAAGACTGATCTAGGGTGCCAAGTTTTAGACCTGTGCACCCTTGGAATAGGTCAAAGGTCAGCCGTTTGGGTGTGTTTTTTGTAATTATTCCTAAAGGCATTGAGCCAGGAGTCAGATTTTTTCGTATGTATATCAGGGACTAAGGCTGATCTAGGGTGCTGAGTTTCAGACCTGTGCAACCTTCGGAAAGGTCAAAGGTCAGCCGTTCTGGTGTGTTTTTTGTAATAATTCCTAAAGGCATTAAGCCAGGAGTCTAATTTTTCTGTATGTGTATCAGGGACTAAGGCAAATCCAGGGTGCTGAGTTTCATATCTGTGCAACCTTCGGAAAGGTCAAAGGTCAGCCGTTCGGGTGTGTTTTTTGTAATAATTCCTAAAGACATTGAGCCAGGAGTCAGATTTTTTCGTATGTGTATCAGGCACTAAGACTGATCCCGGGTGCCGAGTTTCAGACCTGTGCAACCTTCGTTGAGGTCAAAGGTCAGCCGTTCGGGTGTGTTTTTTGTAATAATTCCTAAAGGCATTAAGCCAGGAGTCAGATTTTTCCGTATTTGTATCAGGGACTAAGACTGATCTAGGGTGCAGAGTTTCAGACCTGTGCAACCTTCGGAAAGGTCAAACGTCAGGCTGAAATTGCACCAAATATTTTTCTAGAGGACTTTATTAATTTATCCATCCTTTATCCATTGTTTAGTGGCTCCGGAGGATCCTCTGTTCCAAATATGGGGTCTCTAGGGCCAAAGGTCACTGTGTAGGGGCCAAAAGGACAGTCTGTAAAATTCAAATGTAAAAAGGGCGGGAAACTGTCTTTTCTTCAATAATAAATAAAGGCATTGAGCCAGGGGTCTGATTTTTCAGTTTGTGTAGTAGGGACTAAGGCTGATCGAGGGTATTTTAATCTTTTTTCTACTGTCCTATAATATGAAGTTAACCTCTTATAAGATATACTTCAGTCCCCTCAGTGTTTGATTTTGCAATTATTTCACTGTTTGGATGTGTTTTTCTATTTGTGTCTGTTTTTGTGCGCATTCAGCAGGCTGTTTTTTGATTTTTTTCATTTTTCTACTGTCCCATAACATAAACCTCACAAATAAAGTTAACATCGTATAAGATATACTTCTGCACACTCAGTGTTTGATTTTGCAATGATTTCACTGTTTGGATGTGTTTTTCTATTTGTGTCTGTTTTTGTGTGCGCGTTAAGCAGGGATACGGCTGTTTTCTGATTTTTTTCATTTTTCTACTGTCCCATAACATAAACCTCACAAATAAAGTTAACATCTTATAAGATATAGTTTTATACCTTAAGTGTTTGTTTTTGCAATGATTTCACTGCATACGGCTATTTTCTGATTTTTTGTAATAATTCCTAAAGGCCTTGAGCCAGGAGTCAGATTTTTCCGTATGTGTATCAGGGACTAAGACTGATCTAGGGTGCCGAGTCTTAGACCTGTGCAACCTTGGGAAAGGTCAAAGGTCAGCCGTTTTGGTGTGTTTTTTGTCATAATTCCTAAAGGCATTCAGTCAGGAGTCTGATTTTTTCCGTATGTGTATCAGGGACTAAGGCTGATCTAGGGTGCTGAGTTTCAGACCTGTGCAACCTTTGGAAAGGTCAAAGGTCAGCCGTTCGGCTGTGTTTTTTGTTATAATTCCTAAAGGCATTAAGCCAGGAGTCGGATTTTTCCTTATGTGTATCAGGCACTAAGACTGATCCCGGGTGCCGAGTTTCAGACCTGTGCAACCTTCATTGAGGTCAAAGGTCAGCCGTTCGGGTGTGTTTTTTGTAATAATTCCTAAAGGCATTAAGCCAGGAGTCAGATTTGTCCGTATTTGTATCAGGGACTAAGACTGATCTAGGGTGCAGAGTTTCAGACCTGTGCAACCTTCGGAAAGGTCAAACGTCAGGCTGAAATTGCACCAAATATTTTTCTAGAGGACTTTATTAATTTATCCATCCTTTATCCATTGTTTAGTGGCTCCGGAGGATCCTCTGTTCCAAATATGGGGTCTCTAGGGCCAAAGGTCAGAGGGTAGGGGCCAAAAGGACAGTCTGTAAAATTCAAATGTAAAAAAGGCGGGAAACTGTCTTTTCTTCAATAATAAATAAAGGCATTGAGCCAGGGGTCTGATTTTTCAGTTTGTGTAGTAGGGACTAAGGCTGATCGAGGATATTTTAATCTTTTTTCTACGGTCCTATAATATGAAGTTAACATCTTATAAGATATACTTCTGTCCCCTCAGTGTTTGATTTTGCAATGATTTCACTGTTTGGATGTGTTTTTCTATTTGTGTCTGTTTTTGTGCGCATTCAGCAGGGATACGGCTGTTTTCTGATTTTTTTTTAATTTTTCTACTGTCCCATAACATAAACCTCACAAATAAAGTTAACATCTTACAAGATATAGTTATATACCGTCAGTGTTTGATTTTGCAATGATTTCACTGTTTGGATGTGTTTTTCTATTTGTGTCTGTTTTTGTGCGCGTTAAGCAGGGATACGGCTGTTTTCAGATTTTTTTCATTTTTTTACTGTCCCATAACATAAACCTCACAAATAAAGTTAACATCTTACAAGATATAGTTATATACCTTCAGTGTTTGATTTTACAATGATTTCACTGTTTGGATGTGTTATTCTATTTGTGTCTGTTTTTGTGCGCATTCAGCAGGGATATGGCTGTTTTCTGATTTTTTCAATTTTTCTACTGTCCCATAACATAAACCTCACAAATAAAGTTAAAATCTTATAAGATATACTTATATACCTTCAGTGTTTGATTTTGCAATGATTTCACTGTTTGGATGTGTTTTTCTATTTGTGTCTGTTTTTGTGTGCGCGTTAAGCAGGGATACGGCTGTTTTCTGATTTTTTTCATTTTTCTACTGTCCCGTAACATAAACCTCACAAATAAAGTTAAAATCTTATAAGCTATAGTTATATACCTTCAGTGTTTGATTTTGCAATGATTTCACTGTTTGGATGTGTTTTTCTATTTGTGTCTGTTTTTGTGCGCATTCAGCAGGGATACGGCTGTTTTCTGATTTTTTCATTTTTCTACTGTCCCATAACATAAACCTCACAAATAAAGTTAAAATCTTATAAGCTATGGTTATATACCTTCAGTGTTTGATTTTGCAATGATTTCACTGTTTGGATGTGTTTTTCTATTTGTGTCTGTTTTTGTGTGCGCGTTAAGCAGGGATACGGCTGTTTTCTGATTTTTTTCATTTTTCTACTGTCCCATAACATAAACCTCACAAATAAAGTTAACATCTTATAAGATATAGTTTTATACCTTAAGTGTTTGATTTTGCAATGATTTCACTGCATACGGCTATTTTCTGATTTTTTGTAATAATTCCTAAAGGCCTTGAGCCAGGAGTCAGATTTTTCCGTATGTGTATCAGGGACTAAGGCTGATCTAGGGTGCTGAGTTTCAGACCTGTGCAACCTTCGGAAAGGTCAAAGGTCAGCCGTTCTGGTGTGTTTTTTGTAATAATTGCTAAAGGCATTAAGCCAGGAGTCAGATTTTTTCTTATGTGTATCAGTGACTAAGGCTGATCTAGGGTGCCGAGTTTCAGACCTGTGCAACCTTCGGAAAGGTCAAAGGTCAGCCGTTCAGGTGTGTTTTTTGTAATAATTGCTAAAGGCATTAAGCCAGGAGTCAGATTTTTCCTTATGTGTATTAGGGACTAAGGCTGATCTAGGGTGCCGAGTTTCAGACCTGTGCAACCTTCGGAAAGTTCAAAGGTCAGCCGTTCCGGTGTGTTTTTTGTAATAATTGCTAAAGGCATTAAGCCAGGAGTCAGATTTTTCCTTATGTGTATTAGGGACTAAGGCTGATCTAGGGTGCCGAGTTTCAGACCTGTGCAACCTTCGGAAAGGTCAAAGGTCAGCCGTTCAGGTGTGTTTTTTGTAATAATTCCTAAAGGCATTGAGCCAGGAGTCAGATTTTTCCATATGTGTATCAGGGACTAAGACTGATCTAGGGTGCCGAGTTTTAGACCTGTGCACCCTTGGAATAGGTCAAAGGTCAGCCGTTTGGGTGTGTTTTTTGTAATTATTCCTAAAGGCATTGAGCCAGGAGTCAGATTTTTTCGTATGTGTATCAGGCACTAAGACTGATCCCGGGTGCCGAGTTTCAGACCTGTGCAACCTTCATTGAGGTCAGAGGTCAGCCGTTCGGGTGTGTTTTTTGTAATAATTCCTAAAGGCATTAAGCCAGGAGTCAGATTTTTCCGTATTTGTATCAGGGACTAAGACTGATCTAGGGTGCAGAGTTTCAGACCTGTGCAACCTTCGGAAAGGTCAAACGTCAGGCTGAAATTGCACCAAATTTTTTTCTAGAGGACTTTATTAATTTATCCATCCTTTATCCATTGTTTAGTGGCTCCGGAGGATCCTCTGTTCCAAATATGGGGTCTCTAGGGCCAAAGGTCAGAGGGTAGGGGCCAAAAGGACAGTCTGTAAAATTCAAATGTAAAAAAGGCGGGAAACTGTCTTTTCTTCAATAATAAATAAAGGCATTGAGCCAGGGGTCTGATTTTTCAGTTTGTGTAGTAGGGACTAAGGCTGACCGAGGATATTTTAATCTTTTTTCTACGGTCCTATAATATGAAGTTAACATCTTATAAGATATACTTCTGTCCCCTCAGTGTTTGATTTTGCAACGATTTCACTGTTTGGATGTGTTTTTCTATTTGTGTCTGTTTTTGTGCGCATTCAGCAGGGATACGGATGTTTTCTGATTTTTTTTAAATTTTTCTACTGTCCCATAACATAAACCTCACAAATAAAGTTAACATCTTACAAGATATAGTTATATACCGTCAGTGTTTGATTTTGCAATGATTTCACTGTTTGGATGTGTTTTTCTATTTGTGTCTGTTTTTGTGCGCGTTAAGCAGGGATACGGCTGTTTTCAGATTTTTTTAATTTTTTTACTGTCCCATAACATAAACCTCACAAATAAAGTTAACATCTTACAAGATATAGTTATATACCTTCAGTGTTTGATTTTACAATGATTTCACTGTTTGGATGTGTTTTTCTATTTGTGTCTGTTTTTGTGCGCTGTTACATGCCCAGTAGGGGCATTATGTCAGTTTCCTGTTCTCTTCTCCCCACTCTCCCTCCCCTATCCTTCCACCAGGTGCTGATCAAGATGAGCTGCACCTGGGAGGACATGAGGCCACCGCCTTGACTTCAGCCATGGCCAATCACCTGACGGGAGGCTCAATAAAGGGGAGCCTGTTGAGGAGCTCTCTCTCTCTCTCTCTCTCATTTTGTCTACACTCGATGAAATTGCTGGAAGACAACAACAGTCGTGGTAAATGGTGTGTGGTGGGGAAGGGAGTTAGTTCAGCTTGGGGTACCCTGTACATGGCAGCACGTAGTTAACACTGTGTCTATATACACTAGTTTAGCGGTGGAGCGTTGCCACCCATGTAACATTTTGACAATCATTTTTGAACTCTTGTTTTTAGAGAGGACAGGGTTTTTTGTTTGGTAACGAAGGTTTAGAGTAGGACTGGTTTTGTTTTATTGATTTCATTTATTTGGCACTCCACCTCCCTCCTTTCCTCCCCCACCATGTGTAAACCTGGCTGTTGTATTTAAGTTACTCATTATTAAATATTATTTCTTTAAACATCAACTTTGCCTCAGTTAAAATCCTTGGTTTGTCGTGGTGCTGTTCTGATTTTTCCAACGAACAACATAAGAACGTAACACAAATGGGGGCTCGTCCGGGATCTTGTGTTCTCTGAGCTAAAAGACAACCTAGAGGTTTGATGAGACATTGTTTTGTTACCATATTTAACTATGGGTTTTGAGTTGGAGGAGTTTATTGAAAATCCAAGCTTTGATAAACTAGAGTTGTGTCGCAAGGATGATTTACTGGCTATTGCAGCGCACTTTAATATTCCAGTGCAAAAATATGGCGTAAAAAGGGAGATTAAAAACAAAGTATTGGAGAAGTTACTTGAGTTGAATGTTCTCTCAATGTCTGTGTCATTTGGTGATAATCCTTCTGCTCAAGGGGGTCTCTTTCCTAAAGATGACCAAGTTGAGTCAGTTATACTGGCTACACCCCCAGCTGAAACGGCTGACGGTGGGCCTGCTCCTACTACTTTGCCTCGTTTTGTGCCTTTCTCCCCAGAGTCACATGGATCCAGTATGGATGCTAAAATCAGGATACGCCTAGCTCGTCTTCAGCTGGAGGCGCAGGAAAAGGAAAATGTGCGTAAGGCAGAGTATGACCTCCGATTACAGGTACGCAAGCTTGAAATAGAAGCTGAAAAGGAAGTTAAATTAAGGCAGCTTGAAGTAGAGGCCCAGAGAATATCTTCTAGCCAAATATTACAACAATCAGAAACGTTTACACAGGCAACCCATATTAAGCAAGTTTTTAATGTTGGTTAAAATGTAGCTTTGGTGCCAACATTTAGGGAGTCAGAGGTCGACTCTTATTTCAACGCATTTGAGAGAATTGCTACTGCATTAGATTGGCCTAAAGACATGTGGCCCATCTTGCTTCACTGCAAGCTGGTAGGCAAAGCGCAAGAAGTGGTAGCATCTCTTTCTTTAGAAGAAAGCTTGAAATATGATATTCTTAAAGAATCAATATTACGTGCGTATGAGCTTGTGCCAGAGGCCTACAGGCAGAAGTTCAGGACCCATAAGAAGCCTAGTGGACAAACCTTTGTCGAGTTTGCACGAGAAAAAGGGGTTCTGTTTGATAAATGGTGCAATGCTAGTGGGGTTCAAAGTCATTTTGAGTCCCTACGTCAGTTAATGCTACTGGAAGATTTTAAGAATGCTTTGCCAGAGAAACTTGTAGTGTTCTTGAATGAGCAAAAAGTTACCACGTTATCTAAGGCTGCTGTCTTAGCCGATGAATTAGTTTTAACCCACAAAAACGTGTTCGTGTCCTCCTCCCGTCCAGAAAGGAATCCAGTATCGGGTCCTGTGAGGTCTAATCCTGGCTATACTCCCTTTGAGAAGGCTAAGGGCCCACAGTCTCCACCACGAGAGACTCGTGAATGTTTCTACTGCCATAAGAAAGGTCATGTTCTTGTTGATTGTTTATCTCTGAAGGGTAAACAGTTACAACCTCACATGCCACAGCCCAAAAGCATGGGCCTGATTAAAAGTAAGTTGCCGGATATTGAGATCTCACAAACTGCCAGTGACCCTGATCCCTGTTTTAAGCCCTTCATTTTTGAAGGCTCTGTTTCAGTTACAGGAGATCCGAAAGACCAGCAACTAGTAAAAATGCTGCGTGACACAGGGGGCTCTCAGTCCATTATTAGAGAAGGCATATTGCCTTTGTCCCATGAAACATCCTGTCAATCAAGCGCCATCATTCAGGGGGTTGGGATGAGATTCATACCTGTCCCTTTACATCGAATACACATTTGTTCTTCCTTGATCAATGGATTCTTTAAAGTCGCAGTGCGTCCTGCTTTGCCAATTCATGGCGTAGATATTATTGTGGGTAATGACTTAGCTGGGGGCAAGGTTATGCCTGTCCCTGAGGTACTGGACAGTCCTGATTTAACGTTAGAATCAGCAAGCATCACACACCCACTTTCTGAGATTTTTCCTGCTTGTGCGGTTACAAGAGCTCAGTCAAAGAAATATGGCATTGACATTTCTGATTCTTTTCTGGGTTCGGAACAGTTTCCTGATGTGTTGACTGAGTCCAACCATCAACCCGACGCCCAGCAAGGAGACATGAGATCGTCCCTCCCTGGTCCAGGGGTTGGAAACTTGCCAGCTACTAGGGAAGAGTTCATTGCGGCACAACAAGCTGATGTCACACTCTTAAAATGTCGCTCAACAATTGTTGGCCAGGAAGAAGCTAAGCAGAAGAAAATAGCCTATGTCCTTGATAATGGCCTGTTGATGCGCAGCTGGACTGGCGGTGTCTCAGAGAACGAGGATTGGGGTGGGATTTATCAGGTTGTAGTGCCTATGGTTTTTCGTTCCCAGGTATTGTCCTTAGCTCATGACCACCCATGGTCAGGACACCTGGGGGTCACAAAGACCTATAACCGAGTCCTTAAACATTTCTTTTGGCCAGGACTTAAATCTGATGTAGTGCAGTACTGTCGTTCTTGTCATGTATGTCAGATGGTTGGTAAACCAAATCAGGTAATTCCCCCCGCTCTTCTCCGTCCCATTCCAGTAACAGGTGAACCATTTGATCGGGTTATTGTAGATTGTGTGGGGCCACTACCAAAAACTAAAGCTGGGAATCAGTTTCTCTTAACCATCATGTGTGCTTCCACCAGGTTCCCAGAAGCTGTACCCCTGCGGAAGATTACAGCTCCAGTGATCACCAAAGCCCTGGTAAAGTTTTTTTCGCTATTCGGTCTGCCAAAAGTGGTTCAAACGGACCAAGGTACAAATTTTAAATCCAATCTGTTTGCTCAGGCCCTGAAATCCTTAGGTGTTAAACACATAACATCTAGCCCTTACCATCCCGAAAGCCAGGGGGCACTTGAGCGATTTCATCAGACTATGAAATCCATGTTGAGGAAGCACTGTTTTGACTCCCAGAAGGATTGGGATGATGGTGTTCCCCTAGTTTTGTTTGCTGCCCGTGACGCAGTACAGGAGTCACTAGGTTTCAGTCCGGCTGAACTAGTGTTTGGACGTGAGGTTAGGGGTCCTTTAAAAGTCCTGAAGGAGCATTTGATCAGCCCAGAATTAAAGGTAAAAAGCATTCCTGAGTATGTGGCCAAGCTCAAAGAGCGCCTCCAGCGGGCTTGCTTGTTGGCTAGGAATGCACTGACCTCTTCCCAAAGGAAGATGAAGAAACATCATGACCGGAGAGCAGTTACATGCCTGTTTAATACCGGAGATAAGGTATTGATTCTTTTACCTGTACTTGGTTCTGCTCTCTCACATAAATTTTCAGGTCCTTATGTGGTGGAGAGCAAATTGAGTGATACCAACTACGTCATCAAAACCCCTGACCGCCGGCGGCAGACCAGAGTATGTCATGTCAACATGATGAAACTGTACCGCCCAAGAGAGAATGAAAAGGGGCCACGTTCAACCCAAACGTTTTCACCTATGGCTTCACTCTCGGAGGTGACGACTTCCGCGGCTGCTGATGGCCTGGTGATGCGTAACGCTACACCAGGACTTGGCAACACTGAGGTATTATCTGATTTGCCTCACTATTTGTCTCATCTCCATAGTGACCAGAGTATTGACATCACCAAACTCATACATGACTTTCCGAGTCTTTTCAGTGATATTCCCTCCCAGACCTCGGTCATCACACATGACATCGTCCTGACGAACCCTAGACCAATCAAACAGCGGGCCTATCGGGTTAGTCCAGCTAAGAGAGAGATGATGAAAAGGGAGGTTGACTATTTGTTGCTGAATGGATTTGCAGTACCGAGTTGTAGTTCCTGGAGTTCTCCTTGTGTCCTAGATGTCAAGTCTGATGGAAGTCCGAGATTCTGTACTGACTTCCGAAAGGTAAACTCAATTACTGTCCCTGATGCACACCCTTTACCTCGTATTGACGATTGTATTGATGAGATTGGACCTGCGAGGTATGTTAGCAAACTAGACATGTTAAAGGGGTACTGGCAAGTTCCTTTAACCCCACAGGCTTCTGAAATTTCAGCCTTTGCAACCCCTGACAGCTTCCTCCAATACACAGTTATGCCTTTCGGACTATGCAATGCTCCTGCTACCTTCCAGAGGCTAGTAAGCAAGGTTTTAGGAGATGTTTCAAACTGTAAGGCCTATTTAGATGACATTGTGGTGTCTTCGAATGACTGGGCTAGCCACATAACCACACTGAGAGAGGTTTTTTGGCGCTTATCTGCTGCATCTCTTACACTAAACCTTGCCAAATGTGAGTTTGGGAAAGGTACTGTTCTTTATCTGGGTCAGCAGGTTGGTCAAGGTAAAGTGTGTCCAGCAAATGTGAAAACCACCGCCATTTCCGAGTTTCCAGTACCAACTACCAGAAGAGAGCTGCGCCGCTTCTTAGGGATGGCTGGCTACTATCGCAGGTTTTGCCGAAACTTTTCCTCTGTGGCAGCACCACTGACCACCTTAACCAGTCCTTCCAAGCCCTTTGTCTGGACTGGTGAGTGTCAACAGTCATTCGACAGCCTGAAAGGTCTTCTTAGTTGCTCTCCAGTTCTGTCTGCTCCAGATTTCACCTCCCCCTTTAAGCTGGAAGTAGATGCCTGTGCAGTTGGTGCTGGGGCAGTGCTTCTGCAGGAGGATGACCAGGGCATCGACCACCCAGTGAGTTACTTTTCTCGCAAGTTTGATAAGCATCAACTTAAGTATTCCACTATTGAGAAAGAAACTCTTGCACTCTTGTTTGCTTTGCAGCATTTCGAAGTTTACCTAGGAGCAAGTGAAAAGCCTATCAAGGTTTTTACAGATCATAACCCCCTTGTATTCCTTCATCGCATGTACAACCATAACCATCGTCTTATGCGTTGGTCACTTATTGTTCATAATAACAATCTGGAAATCAGCCATAAGAAGGGATCTGAAAATATTATTGCTGACGCACTGTCACGTGCAGCATAGTTAGTAGGGTGGAGATTTTGTTGTTTCGTTCCAAACAAGGTGTTTGGACTTGTATGGGTGGGGGTGTTACATGCCCAGTAGGGGCATTATGTCAGTTTCCTGTTCTCTTCTCCCCACTCTCCCTCCCCTATCCTTCCACCAGGTGCTGATCAAGATGAGCTGCACCTGGGAGGACATGAGGCCACCGCCTTGACTTCAGCCATGGGCAATCACCTGACGGGAGGCTCAATAAAGGGGAGCCTGTTGAGGAGCTCTCTCTCTCTCTCTCATTTTGTCTACACTCGATGAAATTGCTGGAAGACGACAACAGTCGTGGTAAATGGTGTGTGGTGGGGAAGGGAGTTAGTTCAGCTTGGGGTACCCTGTACATGGCAGCACGTAGTTAACACTGTGTCTATATACACTAGTTTAGTGGTGGAGCGTTGCCACCCATGTAACATTTTGACAATCATTTTTGAACTCTTGTTTTTAGAGAGGACAGGGTTTTTTGTTTGGTAACGAAGGTTTAGAGTAGGACTGGTTTTGTTTTATTGATTTCATTTATTTGGCACTCCACCTCCCTCCTTTCCTCCCCCACCATGTGTAAACCTGGCTGTTGTATTTAAGTTACTCATTATTAAAAATTATTTCTTTAAACATCAACTTTGCCTCAGTTAAAATCCTTGGTTTGTCGTGGTGCTGTTCTGATTTTTCCAACAAACAACATAAGAACGTAACATGCGCATTCAGCAGGGATCCCCGGGATTTTTCTACTGTCCCGTAACATAAACCTCACAAATAAAGTTAAAATCTTATAAGATATGGTTATATACCTTCAGTGTTTGATTTTGCAATGATTTCACTGTTTGGATGTGTTTTTCTATTTGTGTCTGTTTTTGTGCGCATTCAGTAGGGATACGGCTGTTTTCTGATTTTTTTAAAACCTTTTCTACTGTCCCATAACATAAACCTCACAAATAAAGTTAACATCTTATAAGCTATACTTCTGTACCCTCAGTGTTTGATTTTGCAATGATTTCACTGTTTGGATGTGTTTTTCTATTTGTGTCTGTTTTTGTGCGCGTTAAGAAGGGATGCGGCTGTTTTCTGATTTTTTTTCATTTTTCTACTGTCCCATAACATAAACCTCACAGATAAAGTTAACATCTTATAAGATATACTTCTGTACCCTCAGTGTTTGATTTTGCAATGATTTCACTGTTTGGATGTGTTTTTCTATTTGTGTCTGTTTTTGTGCGCATTCAGCAGGCTGTTTTCTGATTTTTTTCATTTTTCTACTGTCCCATAACATAAACCTCACAAATAAAGTTAACATCTTATAAGATATACTTCTGTACCCTCAGTGTTTTATTTTGCAATGATTTCACTGTTTGGATGTGTTTTTCTATTTGTGTCTGTTTTTGTGCGCATTCAGCAGGGATATGGCTGTTTTCTGATTTTTTTTCATTTTTCTACTGTCCCATAACATAAACCCCACAAATAAAGTTAAAATCTTATAAGATATAGTTATATACCTTCAGTGTTTGATTTTGCAATGATTTCACTGTTTGGATGTGTTTTTCTATTTGTGTCTGTTTTTGTGCGCATTCAGCAGGCTGTTTTCTGATTTTTTTCATTTTTCTACTGTCCCATAACATAAACCTCACAAATAAAGTTAACATCTTATAAGATATACTTCTGTACCCTCAGTGTTTGATTTTGCAATGATTTCACTGTTTGGATGTGTTTTTCTATTTGTGTCTGTTTTTGTGCGCGGTAAGAAGGGATGCGGCTGTTTTCTGATTTTTTTCATTTTTCTACTGTCCCATAACATAAACCTCACAGATAAAGTTAAAATTTTATAAGATATACTTCTGTACCTTCAGTGTTTGATTTTACAATGATTTCACTGTTTGGATGTGTTTTTCTATTTGTGTCTGTTTTTGTGCGCATTCAGCAGGGATACGGCTGTTTTCTGATTTTTTTCATTTTTCTACTGTCCCATAACATAAACCTCACAAATAAAGTTAAAATCTTATAAGATATAGTTTTATACCTTCAGTGTTTGATTTTTCAATGATTTCACTGTTTGAATGTGTTTTTCTATTTGTGACTTTTTTTGTGCGCGTTCAGCAGTGATAGGGCTGTTTTCTGATTTTCTTCATTTTTCTACTGTCCCATAACATAAACCTCACAAATAAAGTTAAAATCTTATAAGATATAGTTATATACCTTCAGTGTTTGATTTTACAATGATTTCACTGTTTGGATGTGTTTTTCTATTTGTGTCTGTTTTTGTGCGCATTCAGCAGGGATCCGGCTGTTTTCTGATTTTTTTCATTTTTCTACTGTCCCGTAACATAAACCTCACAAATAGAGTTAAAATCTTATAAGATATACTTATATACCTTCAGTGTTTGATTTTGCAATGATTTCACTTTTTGGATGTGTTTTTCTATTTGTGTCTGTTTTTGTGCGCATTCAGCAGGGATATGGCTGTTTTCTGATTTTTTTCATTTTTCTACTGTCCCATAACATAAACCTCACAAATAAAGTTAAAATCTTATAAGATATAGTTATATACCTTTAGTGTTTGATTTTACAATGATTTCACTGTTTGTATGTGTTTTTCCATTTGTGTCTGTTTTTGTGCGCGTTAAGCAAGGATACGGCTGTTTTCTGATTTTTTTCATTTTTCTACTGTCCCGTAACATAAACCTCACAAATAAAGTTAACATCTTACAAGATTTAGTTATATACCTTCAGTGTTTGATTTTGCAATGATTTCCCTGTTTGGATGTGTTTTTCTATTTGTGTCTGTTTTTGTGCGCATTCAGCAGGGATACGGCTGTTTTCTGATTTTTTTCATTTTTCTACTGTCCCATAACATAAACCTCACAAATAAAGTTAACATCTTATAAGACATAATTATATACCTTCAGTGTTTGATTTTGCAATGATTTCACTGTTTGGATGTGTTTTTCTATTTGTGTCTGTTTTTGTGCGCATTCAGCAGGGATACGGCTGTTTTCTGATTTTTTCATTTTTCTACTGTCCCATAACATAAACCTCACAAATAAAGTTAAAATCTTATAAGCTATTGTTATATACCTTCAGTGTTTGATTTTGAAATGATTTCACTGTTTGGATGTGTTTTTCTATTTGTGTCTGTTTTTGTGCGCGTTAAGCAGGGATACGGCTGTTTTCAGATTTTTTTCATTTTTCTACTGTCCCATAACATAAACCTCACAAATAAAGTTAAAATCTTATAAGATATAGTTATATACCTTCAGTGTTTGATTTTGAAATGATTTCACTGTTTGGATGTGTTTTTCTATTTGTGTCTGTTTTTGTGCGCGTTAAGCAGGGATACGGCTGTTTTCAGATTTTTTTCATTTTTCTACTGTCCCATAACATAAACCTCACAAATAAAGTTAAAATCTTATAAGATATAGTTATATACCTTCAGTGTTTGATTTTACAATGATTTCACTGTTTGGATGTGTTTTTCCATTTGTGTCTGTTTTTGTGCGCGTTAAGCAGGGATACGGCTGTTTTCTGATTTTTTTCATTTTTCTACTGTCCCATAACATAAACCTCACAAATAAAGTTAAAATCTTATAAGATATAGTTATATACCTTCAGTGTTTGATTTTGCAATGATTTCACTGTTTTGGATGTGTTTTTCTATTTGTGTCTGTTTTTGTGCGCATTCAGCAGGGATACGGCTGTTTTCTGATTTTTTCATTTTTCTACTGTCCCATAACATAAACCTCACAAATAAAGTTAACATCTTATCAGATATACTTCTGTACCCTCAGTGTTTTATTTTGCAATGATTTCACTGTTTGGATGTGTTTTTCTATTTGTGTCTGTTTTTGTGCGCGTTAAGCGGGGATACGGCTGTTTTCTGATTTTCTTAATTTTTCTACTGTCCCATAACATAAACCTCACAAATAAAGTTAACATCTTATAAGATATACTTCTGTACCCTCAGTGTTTGATTTTGCAATGATTTCACTGTTTGGATGTGTTTTTCTATTTGTGTCTGTTTTTGTGCGCATTCAGCAGGGATACGGCTGTTTTCTGATTTTTTTCATTTTTCTACTGTCCCATAACATAAACCTCACAAATAAAGTTAAAATCTTATAAGATATAGTTTTATACCCTCAGTGTTTGATTTTGCAATGATTTCACTGTTTGGATGTGTTTTTCTATTTGTGTCTGTTTTTGTGCGCGTTAAGCAGGGATACGGCTGTTTTCTGATTTTTTTCATTTTTCTACTGTCCCGTAACATAAACCTCACAAATAAAGTTAAAATCTTATAAGAAATAGTTATATACCTTTAGGGTTTGATTTTGCAATAATTTCACTGTTTGGATGTGTTTTTCTATTTGTGTCTGTTATTGTGCACATTCAGCAAGGATACGGCTGTTTTCTTTTTTTTCTTCATTTTTCTACTGTCCCATAACATAAACCTCACAAATGAAGTTAACATCTTATAAGATATAGTTATATACCTTTAGCGTTTGATTTTGCAATAATTTCACTGTTTGGATGTGTTTTTCTATTTGTGTCTGTTTTTGTGCACATTCAGCAAGGATCTGGCTGTTTTCTTTTTTTTCTTCATTTTTCTACTGTCCCATAACATAAACCTCACAAATAAAGTTAAAATCTTATAAGATATAGTTATATACCTTCAGTGTTTGATTTTACAATGATTTCACTGTTTGGATGTGTTTTTCCATTTGTGTCTGTTTTTGTGCGCGTTAAGCAGGGATACGGCTGTTTTCTGATTTTTTTCATTTTTCTACTGTCCCATAACATAAATCTCACAAATAAAGTTAAAATCTTATAAGATATAGTTATATACCTTCAGTGTTTGATTTTGCAATGATTTCACTGTTTGGATGTGTTTTTCTATTTGTGTCTGTTTTTGTGCGCATTCAGCAGGGATACGGCTGTTTTCTGATTTTTTCATTTTTCTACTGTCCCATAACATAAACCTCACAAATAAAGTTAACGTCTTACAAGATATAGTTATACACCTTCAGTGTTTGATTTTGCAATGATTTCACTGTTTGGATGTGTTTTTCCATTTGTGTCTGTTTTTGTGCGCGTTAAGCAGGGATACGGCTGTTTTCGGATTTTTTTTTAATTTTTCTACTGTCCCATAACATAAACCTCACAAATAAAGTTGAAATCTTATAAGATATAGTTATTTACCTTCAGTGTTTGATTTTGCAATGATTTCACTGTTTGGATGTGTTTTTCTATTTGTGTCTGTTTTTGTGCGCGTTAAGCGGGGATACGGCTGTTTTCTGATTTTCTTCATTTTTCTACTGTCCCATAACATAAACCTCACAAATAAAGTTAACATCTTATAAGATATACTTCTGTACCCTCAGTGTTTGATTTTGCAATGATTTCACTGTTTGGATGTGTTTTTCTATTTGTGTCTGTTTTTGTGCGCGTTAAGCAGGGATACGGCTGTTTTCTGATTTTTTTCATTTTTCTACTGTCCCATAACATAAACCTCACAAATAAAGTTAACATCTTACAAGATATAGTTATATACCTTCAGTTTTTGATTTTACAATGATTTCACTGTTTGGATGTGTTTTTCTATTTGTGTCTGTTTTTGTGCGCATTCAGCAGGGATACGGCTGTTTTCTGTTTTTTTTCATTTTTCTACTGTCCCATAACATAAACCTCACAAATAAAGTTAAAAACTTATAAGATATAGTTTTATACCTTCAGTGTTTGATTTTGCAATGATTTCACTGTTTGGATGTGTTTTTCTATTTGTGTCTGTTTTTGTGCGCATTCAGCAGGGATACGGCTGTTTTCTGTTTTTTTTCATTTTTCTACTGTCCCATAACATAAACCTCACAAATAAAGTTAAAATCTTATAAGATATAGTTATATACCTTCAGTGTTTGATTTTGCAATGATTTCACTGTTTGGATGTGTTTTTCTATTTGTGTCTGTTTTTGTGCGCATTCAGCAGGGATACGGCTGTTTTCTGATTTTTTCATTTTTCTACTGTCCCATAACATAAACCTCACAAATAAAGTTAACGTCTTACAAGATATAGTTATATACCTTCAGTGTTTGATTTTGCAATGATTTCACTGTTTGGATGTGTTTTTCTATTTGTGTCTGTTTTTGTGCGCATTCAGCAGGGATACGGCTGTTTTCTGATTTTTTTTCATTTTTCTACTGTCCCATAACATAAACCTCACAAATAAAGTTAAAAACTTATGCGATATAGTTTTATACCTTCAGTGTTTGATTTTGCAATGATTTCACAGTTTGAATGTGTTTTTCTATTTGTGACTTTTTTTGTGCGCGTTCAGCAGGGATACGGCTGTTTTCTAATTTTTTTCATTTTTCTACTGTCCCAAAACATAAACCTCACAAATAAAGTTAAAATCTTATAAGATATAGTTATATACCTTCAGTGTTTGATTTTGCAATGATTTCACTGTTTGGATGTGTTTTTATATTTGTGTCTGTTTTTGTGCGCATTCAGCAGGCTGTTTTCTGATTTTTTTCATTTTTCTACTGTCCCATAACATAAACCTCACAAATAAAGTTAACATCTTATCAGATATACTTCTGTACCCTCAGTGTTTTATTTTGCAATGATTTCACTGTTTGGATGTGTTTTTCTATTTGTGTCTGTTTTTGTGCGCGTTAAGCGGGGATACGGCTGTTGTCTGATTTTCTTAATTTTTCTACTGTCCCATAACATAAACCTCACAAATAAAGTTAACATCTTATAAGATATACTTCTGTACCCTCAGTGTTTGATTTTCCAATGATTTCACTGTTTGGATGTGTTTTTCTATTTGTGTCTGTTTTTGTGCGCGTTAAGCAGGGATACGGCTGTTTTCTGATTTTTTTCATTTTTCTACTGTCCCGTAACATAAACCTCACAAATAAAGTTAAAATCTTATAAGAAATAGTTATATACCTTTAGGGTTTGATTTTGCAATAATTTCACTGTTTGGATGTGTTTTTCTATTTGTGTCTGTTATTGTGCACATTCAGCAAGGATACGGCTGTTTTCTTTTTTTTCTTCATTTTTCTACTGTCCCATAACATAAACCTCACAAATGAAGTTAACATCTTATAAGATATAGTTATATACCTTTAGCGTTTGATTTTGCAATAATTTCACTGTTTGGATGTGTTTTTCTATTTGTGTCTGTTTTTGTGCACATTCAGCAAGGATCTGGCTGTTTTCTTTTTTTTCTTCATTTTTCTACTGTCCCATAACATAAACCTCACAAATAAAGTTAACATCTTATAAGATATACTTCTGTCCCTTCAGTGTTTGATTTTGCAATGATTTCACTGTTTGGATGTGTTTTTCTATTTGTGTCTGTTTTTGTGCGCATTCAGCAGGCTGTTTTCTGATTTTTTTCATTTTTCTACTGTCCCATAACATAAACCTCACAAATAAAGTTAACATCTTATAAGATATACTTCTGTACCCTCAGTGTTTTATTTTGCAATGATTTCACTGTTTAGATGTGTTTTTCTATTGGTGTCTGTTTTTGTGCGCGTTAAGCGGGGATACGGCTGTTTTCTGATTTTCGTCATTTTTCTACTGTCCCATAACATAAACCTCACAAATAAAGTTAACATCTTACAAGATATAGTTATATACCTTCAGTTTTTGATTTTACAATGATTTCACTGTTTGGATGTGTTTTTCTATTTGTGTCTGTTTTTGTGCGCATTCAGCAAGGATCTGGCTGTTTTCTTTTTTTTCTTCATTTTTCTACTGTCCCATAACATAAACCTCACAAATAAAGTTAACATCTTATAAGATACACTTCTGTCCCTTCAGTGTTTGATTTTGCAATGATTTCACTGTTTGGATGTGTTTTTCTATTTGTGTCTGGTTTTGTGCACATTCAGCAAGAATACGGCTGTTTTCTGATTTTTTTCATTTTTCTACTGTCCCATAACATAAACCTCACAAATAAAGTTAAAATATTATAAGAAATAGTTATATACCTTTAGGGTTTGATTTTGCAATAATTTCACTGTTTGGATGTGTTTTTCTATTTGTGTCTGTTATTGTGCACATTCAGCAAGGATACGGCTGTTTTCTGATTTTTTTCATTTATCTACTGTCCCATAACATAAACCTCACAAATAAAGTTAACATCTTATAAGATACACTTCTGTCCCTTCAGTGTTTGATTTTGCAATGATTTCACTGCTTGGATGTGTTTTTCTATTTGTGTCTGTTTTTGTGCACATTCAGCAAGAATACTGCTGTTTTCTGATTTTTTTCATTTTTCTACTGTCCCATAACATGAACCTCACAAATAAAGTTAACATCTTATAAGATACACTTCTGTCCCTTCAGTGTTTGATTTTGCAATGATTTCACTGTTTGGATGTGTTTTTCTATTTGTGTCTGTTTTTGTGCACATTCAGCAAGGATACGGCTGTTTTTTGATTTTTTTCATTTTTCTAATGTCCCAAAACATAAACCGCACAAATGAAGTTAACATCTTATAAGATATACTTCTGTCCCCTCAGTGTTTGATTTTGCAATGATTTCACTGTTTGGATGTGTTTTTCTATTTGTGTCTGTTTTTGTGCGCATTCAGCAGGGATACGGCTGTTTTCTGATTTTTTCATTTTTCTACTGTCCCATAACATAAACCTCACAAATAAAGTTAAAATCTTATAAGCTATAGTTATATACCTTCAGTGTTTGATTTTGCAATGATTTCACTGTTTGGCTGTGTTTTTCTATTTGTGTCTGTTTTTGTGCGTGTTAAGCAAGGATACGGCTGTTTTCTGATTTTTTTCATTTTTCTACTGTCCCATAACATAAACCTCACAAATAAAGTTAAAATCTTATAAGATATAGTTATATACCTTCAGTGTTTGATTTTACAATAATTTCACCGTTTGGATGTGTTTTTCCATTTGTGTCTGTTTTTGTGCGCATTCAGCAGGGATACGGCTGTTTTCTGATTTATTCATTTTTCTACTGTCCCATAACATAAACCTCACAAATAAAGTTAACATCTTACAAGATATAGTTATATACCTTCAGTGTTTGATTTTACAATGATTTCACTGTTTGGATGTGTTTTTCTATTTGTGTCTGTTTTTGTGCGCATTCAGCAGGGATACGGCTGTTTTCTGATTTTTTCATTTTTCTACTGTCCCGTAACATAAACCTCACAAATAAAGTTAACATCTTATAAGATATACTTCTGTACCCTCAGTGTTTGATTTTGCAATGATTTCACTCTTTAGATGTGTTTTTCTATTTGTGTCTGTTTTTGTGCGCATTCAGCAGGGATACGGCTGTTTTGTAATTTTTTTAATTTTTCTACTGTCCCATAACATAAACCTCACAAATAAAGTTAACATCTTACAAGATATAGTTATATACCTTCAGTGTTTGATTTTACAATGATTTCACTGTTTGGATGTGTTTTTCTATTTGTGTCTGTTTTTGTGTGCATTCAGCAGTGATACGGCTGTTTTCAGATTTTTTCATTTTTCTACCGTCCCGTAACATAAACCTCACAAATAAAGTTAACATCTTATAAGATATTCTTCTGTACCCTCAGTGTTTGATTTTGCAATGATTTCACTGTTTGGATGTGTTTTTCTATTTGTGTCTGTTTTTGTGCGCGTTAAGCGGGGATACGGCTGTTTTCTGATTTTCGTCATTTTTCTACTGTCCCATAACATAAACCTCACAAATAAAGTTAACATCTTACAAGATATAGTTATATACCTTCAGTGTTTGATTTTACAATGATTTCACTGTTTGGATGTGTTTTTCTATTTGTGTCTGTTTTTGTGCGCATTCAGCAGGGATACGGCTGTTTTCTGATTTTTTCATTTTTCTACTGTCCCGTAACATAAACCTCACAAATAAAGTTAACATTTTATAAGATATTCTTCTGTACCCTCAGTGTTTTATTTTGCAATGATTTCACTGTTTGAATGTGTTTTTCTATTTGTGTCTTGTGCGCATTCAGCAGGGATACGGCTGTTTTCTGATTTTTTCATTTTTCTACTGTCCCGTAACATAAACCTCACAAATAAAGTTAACATCTTATAAGATATTCTTCTGTACCCTCAGTGTTTTATTTTGCAATGATTTCACTGTTTGAATGTGTTTTTCTATTTGTGTCTTGTGCGCATTCAGCAGGGATACGGCTGTTTTCTGATTTTTTTCATTTTTCTACTGTCCCATAACATAAACCTCACAAATAAAGTTAACATCTTATAAGATATACTTCTGTACCCTCAGTGTTTGATTTTGCAATGATTTCACTCTTTGGATGTGTTTTTCTATTTGTGTCTGTTTTTGTGCGCATTCAGCAGGGATACGGCTGTTTTGTAATTTTTTTAATTTTTCTACTGTCCCATAACATAAACCTCACAAATAAAGTTAACATCTTATAAGCTATACTTCTGTACCCTCAGTGTTTGATTTTGCAATGATTTCACTGTTTGGATGTGTTTTTCTATTTGTGTCTGTTTTTGTGCGCGTTAAGCGGGGATACGGCTGTTTTCTGATTTTCGTCATTTTTCTACTGTCCCATAACATAAACCTCACAAATAAAGTTAACATCTTACAAGATATAGTTATATACCTTCAGTGTTTGATTTTGCAATGATTTCACTGTTTGGATGTGTTTTTCTATTTGTGTCTGTTTTTGTGCGCATTCAGCAGGCTGTTTTGTAATTTTTTTAATTTTTCTACTGTCCCATAACATAAACCTCACAAATAAAGTTAAGATCTTATAAGATATACTTCTGTACCCTCGGTGTTTGATTCTGCAATGATTTCACTGTTTGGATGTGTTTTTCTGTTTTCTGATTTTCGTCATTTTTCTACTGTCCCATAACATAAACCTCACAAATAAAGTTAACATCTTACAAGATATAGTTATATACCTTCAGTGTTGATTTTACAATGATTTCACTGTTTGGATGTGTTTTTCTATTTGTGTCTGTTTTTGTGCGCATTCAGCAGGGATACGGCTGTTTTCAGATTTTTTCATTTTTCTACTGTCCCGTAACATAAACCTCACAAATGAAGTTAACATCTTATAAGATATTCTTCTGTACCCTCAGTGTTTTATTTTGCAATGATTTCACTGTTTGGATGTGTTTTTCTATTTGTGTCTGTTTTTGTGCGCATTCAGCAGGCTGTTTTCTGATTTTTTTCATTTTTCTACTGTCCCATAACATAAACCCCACAAATAAAGTTAACATCTTATAAGATATACTTCTGTACCCTCAGTGTTTGATTTTGCAATGATTTCACTGTTTGGATGTGTTTTTCTATTTGTGTCTGTTATTGTGCACATTCAGCAAGGATACGGCTGTTTTCTTTTTTTTCTTCATTTTTCTACTGTCCCATAACATAAACCTCACAAATAAAGTTAACATCTTATAAGATATAGTTATATACCATTAGTTTTTGATTTTGCAATAATTTCACTGTTTGGATGTGTTTTTCTATTTGTGTCTGTTTTTGTGCACATTCAGCAAGGATCTGGCTGTTTTCTTTTTTTTCTTCATTTTTCTACTGTCCCATAACATAAACCTCACAAATAAAGTTAAAATCTTATAAGATATACTTCTGTCCCCTCAGTTTTTGATTTTGCAATAATTTCACTGTTTGGATGTGTTTTTCTATTTGTGTCTGTTTTTGTGCGCATTCAGCAGGGATACGGCTGTTTTCTGATTTTTTCATTTTTCTACTGTCCCATAACATAAACCTCACAAATAAAGTTAAAATCTTATAAGCTATAGTTATATACCTTTAGTGTTTGATTTTGCAATGATTTCACTGTTTGGCTGTGTTTTTCTATTTGTGTCTGTTTTTGTGCGTGTTAAGCAGGGATACGGCTGTTTTCTGATTTTTTTCATTTTTCTACTGTCCCATAACATAAACCTCACAAATAAAGTTAAAATCTTATAAGATATAGTTATATACCTTCAGTGTTTGATTTTACAATAATTTCACTGTTTGGATGTGTTTTTCCATTTGTGTCTGTTTTTGTGCGCATTCAGCAGGGATACGGCTGTTTCTGATTTTTTCATTTTTCTACTGTCCCATAACATAAACCTCACAAATAAAGTTAATATCTTATAAGATATAGTTATATACCTTCAGTGTTTGATTTTGCAATGATTTCACTGTTTGGATGTGTTTTTCTATTTGTGTCTGTTTTTGTGCGCGTTAAGCAGGGATACGGCTGTTTTCTGATTTTTTTCATTTTTCTACTGTCCCGTAACATAAACCTCAAAAAAAAAAAGTTAACATCTTATAAGATATTCTTCTGTACCCTCAGTGTTTTATTTTGCAATGATTTCACTGTTTGGATGTGTTTTTCTATTTGTGTCTGTTTTTGTGCGCATTCAGCAGGGATACGGCTGTTTTGTAATTTTTTTAATTTTTCTACTGTCCCATAACATAAACTTCACAAATAAAGTTAAGATCTTATAAGATATACTTCTGTACCCTCGGTGTTTGATTTTGCAATGATTTCACTGTTTGGATGTGTTTTTCTGTTTACTGATTTTCGTAATTTTTCTACTGCCCGTAACATAAACCTCACAAATAAAGTTAACATCTTATAAGATATTCTTCTGTTCCCTCAGTGTTTTATTTTGCAATGATTTCACTGTTTGAATGTGTTTTTCTATTTGTGTCTTGTGCGCATTCAGCAGGGATACGGCTGTTTTCTGATTTTTTTCATTTTTCTACTGTCCCATAACATAAACCTCACAAATAAAGTTAACATCTTATAACATATACTTCTGTACCCTCAGTGTTTGATTTTGCAATGATTTCACTCTTTGGATGTGTTTTTCTATTTGTGTCTGTTTTTGTGCGCATTCAGCAGGGATACGGCTGTTTTGTAATTTTTTTAATTTTTCTACTGTCCCATAACATAAACCTCACAAATAAAGTTAACATCTTATAAGCTATACTTCTGTACCCTCAGTGTTTGATTTTGCAATGATTTCACTGTTTGGATGTGTTTTTCTATTTGTGTCTGTTTTTGTGCGCGTTAAGCGGGGATACGGCTGTTTTCTGATTTTCGTCATTTTTCTACTGTCCCATAACATAAACCTCACAAATAAAGTTAACATCATATAAGCTATACTTCTGTACCCTCAGTGTTTGATTTTGCAATGATTTCACTGTTTGGATGTGTTTTTCTATTTGTGTCTGTTTTTGTGCGCATTAAGCGGGGATACGGCTGTTTTCTGATTTTCGTCATTTTTCTACTGTCCCATAACATAAACCTCACAAATAAAGTTAACATCTTACAAGATATAGTTATATACCTTCAGTGTTTGATTTTACAATGATTTCACTGTTTGGATGTGTTTTTCTATTTGTGTCTGTTTTTGTGCGCGTTAAGCGGGGATACGGCTGTTTTCTGATTTTCGTCATTTTTCTACTGTCCCATAACATAAACCTCACAAATAAAGTTAACATCTTACAAGATATAGTTATATACCTTCAGTGTTTGATTTTACAATGATTTCACTGTTTGGATGTGTTTTTCTATTTGTGTCTGTTTTTGTGCGCATTCAGCAGGGATACGGCTGTTTTCTGATTTTTTCATTTTTCTACTGCCCGTAACATAAACCTCACAAATAAAGTTAACATCTTATAAGATATTCTTCTGTACCCTCAGTGTTTTATTTTGCAATGATTTCACTGTTTGAATGTGTTTTTCTATTTGTGTCTTGTGCGCATTCAGCAGGGATACGGCTGTTTTCTGATTTTTTCATTTTTCTACTGTCCCGTAACATAAACCTCACAAATAAAGTTCAAATCTTATAAGATATTCTTCTGTACCCTCAGTGTTTTATTTTGCAATGATTTCACTGTTTGGATGTGTTTTTCTATTTGTGTCTGTTTTTGTGCGCGTTAAGCAGGGATACGGCTGTTTTCTGATTTTTTTCATTTTTCTACTGTCCCATAACATAAACCTCACAAATAAAGTTAACATCTTATAAGATATACTTCTGTACCCTCAGTGTTTGATTTTGCAATGATTTCACTGTTTGGATGTGTTTTTCTATTTGTGTCTGTTTTTGTGCGCATTCAGCAGGGATACGGCTGTTTTCTGATTTTTTCATTTTTCTACTGTCCCATAACATAAACCTCACAAATAAAGTTAAAATCTCATAAGATATACTTCTGTACCCTTAGTGTTTGATTTTGCAATGATTTCACTGTTTGGATGTGTTTTTCTATTTGTGTCTGTTTTTGTGCGCATTCAGCAGGGATACGGCTGTTTTCTGATTTTTTTCATTTTTCTACTGTCCCATAACATAAACCTCTCAAATAAAGTTAAGATCTCATAAGATATAGTCATATACCTTCAGTGTTTAAGTTTGCAATGATTTCACTGTTTGGATGTGTTTTTCTATTTGTGTCTGTATTTGTGCGCATTCAGCAGGGATATGCTGTTTTCTGATTTTTTTCATTTTTCTACTGTCCCATAACATAAACCTCACAAATAAAGTTAAGATCTCATAAGATATAGTCATATACCTTCAGTGTTTAATTTTGCAATGATTTCACTGTTTGAATGTGTTTTTCTATTTGTGTCTGTATTTGTGCGCATTCAGCAGGGATATGCTGTTTTCTGATTTTTTTCATTTTTCTACTGTCCCATAACATAAACCTCAAAAATAAAGTTAACATCTTATAAGATATACTTCTGTACCCTCAGTGTTTTATTTTGCAATGATTTCACTGTTTGGATGTGTTTTTCTGTTTGTGTCTGTTTTTGTGCGCATTCAGCAGGGATACGGCTGTTTTCTGATTTTTTTCATTTTTCTACTGTCCCATAACTTAAACCTCACAAATAAAGTTAAAATCTTATAAGATATACTTCTGTACCCTCAGTGTTTGATTTTGCAATGATTTCACTGTTTGGATGTGTTTTTCTGTTTGTGTCCGTTTTTGTGCGCATTCAGCAGGGATACGGCTGTTTTCTGATTTTTTTCATTTTTCTACTGTCCCATAACATAAACCTCACAAATAAAGTTAAAATCTTATAAGATATAGTTATATACCTTCAGTGTTTGATTTTGCAATGATTTATCTGTTGGGATGTATTTTACTATTGGTGTCAGTTGACCTTTGACAATGGCAGCATTCAGTGTTTATTTTTTATTTTTTCTGGAGCCTTTAACTCCTCATTTTGACAAAATAATGCAATAATATATGTAGAATATTATCAAACCTCTAATAATGACCACCGTAGGCATGAATGATTGATTACAGTCAAAATAGTATAAGATGACATACAGCATAATATTTTCATGGGGGTTAATTCAAATATTTACCAATAAGAGTGACAGCTAACCAAATGTAAGCATCAGTAGTTTTAATCTCTACTGGCTCTCATCCTGGTCTGGAAGAGCTTCAGAGAATAAATCTCCATGGCAACCTAACTTTATCAATTGATCTTGTTTTGAGCAAAATAGTGGACAGCTTAATCCGTTCTGTGCATGGTCCTCTGATATTTTCAATCAGTAATCAGTAATAGATCAGTAGATCAGTAATACTGTGAAAATTAGAGGAAATATGAATATTTGCTTTGCAAGTCAATTTAAGGTGTGCTCCCCTAAATGTTTTGCTTGCTCTCCTAAAATCTTCAGTTAGGAGTTACTGTGCTCCTTGTAAAACGTTAGTCTGATGCCCTGCAAACATAGTTCTAAAGGGTTTATGGTCTTAGTTCCTCTTTGACAAGACGGATCAGAGAGGACTCAGACGCAGAGGCCTTTTATTGTCTTTATTGGCACTCTTAACAAAACACACAGGCAGATCCTCTTACTGAGGGAAATCAAAGCGTGGCTATAAAAAACTATAACCAATGGGGAGCGCAACGCTCCTCAAAAGAAACGTTGCGTCACTATATACGCGGAAACAAAAAATCACTCCGAAGAGGAAACAAAACTCAGACTATGGTTATCATTAAACACTTAAACAGAAAACTCTCCAAACGGAGGAAAAACAAGGCTCAAGGCACTTCAAAACGAAAACAAACTCAAAGCACAATCCTACTGATTGGCGATCTATAACTAACTAAGACGAGGTCAAACACAAAACGCAATCTAAATGATTGGATCTACTCAAAACATAAGTCACAATCCTAGTGATTGGAGTTTCCTAAAAAGCTGTGAAAATGAACAAACAGAAAATCTCTCACAAGGAGGAAAACAAAAGAGGCTATAAATCTTAACTAAGGTATTAACTTACAGGCTATGCTAAGAAAACTTACAAAGGAAAAGCGCCGCTCACAAAGAGGATCAAAACTTGTGGTATCTGTGGCTGTGACAAGGCGCTCGGGTGATCAGGCATGGGCTAAAACACACTGGCACTGACACAGGGGAACAGAGAGTTTTTAAAGTCCACATGGCTTAATTGTCAGCAGGTGTGTGTAATCAGGGCCGGCAGGCCGGCAGAGGAGGGGGCGGGGCAAACTGCCGGAGTGACACTCTTCAGTAGAGCTGCATGTCCACAATGTAAAAAAAAACCCTTCTCCACTAACTATGGTTGTTTCCATCCCTTCTCTTCTATTGTTTGTATTGTATTTGTATTTTATGTATTTAGGTGGTCTTATAAATGAAAGGATACATACTGTGAAGCAGCACTGTAATAAGCGACGGCCAGTTGATGAACCCATTAAAATATTCCATAACATGTCATTTAGCAGACACTTTTATCCAAAGTGACTAACAATGGAATTGAGTACAATTCATCCATTACTTGCGACCATTACGACCATGCTGTCTTTCGCACACAGGGTACCGGTCTTAACCACTGAGCCACTCTACCCCCGTATATATGAAATATGTCTTATTAACTTGTGATAGGATGTGGAATTTGAGACACGGCCTCATGACAGAATAGCCGGTTAATGTCTTTTTATTTTTTATTTCCCTTTTCATTGCTTAAGCAGGAATGCTGTTGTGACCTATGGCCTTTGTGGACCAAGTGAGGGTGGACCATGGAGGACAATTTTATCTCTCATCGTATGTGCAAGAAAAACTGTCAGGATACACAGAGACATTAACAAGGGTATTTAAAAGTGTTTCTAAACATTATTTCTCTCAACACCATATGTGATGTGTGTGTGGGTATGTATTTTTCAGTACTTGGACAGTGGAGTGTCTGGGTGGTTGTGTATATAGCTCCTGTGTGTCTATATTGATACATGTTACTAGATTATATCAGACAGTGGTCATGAATTATTTGCATTTCTTTTTCCCACAAATCTTTTCTGAGTTATATGGCATGTGAAAAGTAAAAGATAATCTTGGAATAACATTAATATTTCCTAAAATGTGTTCCATTGACTGGGCTTGAAACCTAAAAGCAACATAAAACCTTTTTTTAATTCCCTTCTGCTCTGCATTTTTACAGAACCATAGGAAGTGAAAGTGAAAAAAAAACAAAAAACAGCAAAAACTCAAGTAACAATACCGTTTCTCGCCAGTAGGTGTCAGCGTGAGGATGATGAATGAGTGACTGCCACTTGAAGTTCACAGTAAAGACAGCGCCACACAGATTATGGATGGTTATTCATGAACGTCTGAGAAGACGTTCATGCAAGAAACACTGTGAATCTGTGAATATAGTAGAGATACTATATTCACAGATTCACAGTGTTTCTTGCACAATAAAATCACTGGCACCAAGAAGAACATTGTTATCATTGTGCAAGTGTAAAAAAAAAAAAGAAGGGAAATTTGACTCAGGATTACTCAATAAGTATACAGTAAAAGTACTCCATACTACTAATATATGAATTAATTTTATACTTAAAACGGATGATTAAACAGGTCATACAATACATCTACCTTATGCTTGATTTGATGTAATTATTTTTCATGTATTCACTATAATGTGATAGACTTGGGGTTTGCTTTGATATATAATTAATATATAATCAGTACATTGTGACTGATAGTTGATGAGGTCGAGGGCTTCAGCGTCTCAGGCTGTGTCTTGACCGTCAGGGTGAATTGAGCCCCAAACAAAGTATTGTGTTTACCTATAATTGCAAACGAAAGTCAAAAATATTCACATTTAAGAAGCTGAAAAATGACAGAAACTAGAAAATATTCAACAATTATTTTACATGTAATCACTATAATGTGATATAATTGTTATATAATAAATTAAATTGACATATAATTTGAACATTTATTTTTCAGTATGTTGTAATCGCATCCGATAGGACTTTATTTTGAAAACCAGAAATAAGATTGCTTGGTGTGAAGGGAGCCCAGGTTACTCCAAAAGTATACATTAAAAGTACTTCATATTAATATCATATGAAGTACAAGAGGTACTGAATCCAGGGAAAGTAAAATCATAAACTACTGATAAAAAATAAGGATTTTATACTTCATCAAAAAATGTTACCCTATTGTTTGTTGCAAAAAGTGAACTTTGACCCTATATTCCTCCAAAACGTATACAGTAAAAGTACTCCATACTACTAGTATATGAAGTATAAGTGGTACTGAGTTCAGTGAAAGTGAAATCATACACTACTAATACAAATTATGGATTTTAAACTTCATCAAAAACGGATGATCACACAGGTCATACAAAACATCTAGCTTATGTTTGATTTGATGTAATTATTTGACATGTAATCACTATAATATGATAGGGTTAGGGTTAGTTTTGATAAATTATTTAACCTTTTTCTTTTTCAGTACATTGTGACTGATGTTGATGAGGTCGAGGTCTTCAGCGTCTGAGACTGTGTCTTTGACAGTCAGGATGAATTGAGCCCCAAACAAAGTGAAACATTGTGTTTACCTGTAATTGCACCTGTGTAAACAAAACCAGACTTTTGTTTGGGTTCACGTAGAGGGCAAGTCTTTGAAGTCTCTTAAGATGCCTGTTTGTTTTTTTGACTCAAAGGAGTGAATGTGTGTATGAGCCTCTTTGTAAGTGTATCATGTCGATTTGAACTTGATGTGAGAACAAGAAGTGCCTGGAGTTTCACATACACACAGACACACACACACACATTCATTCCTAAACCCACATTCCCACCATACTATGATATCCCTAAAATACACCCAAATCATTTTAGCTTCAGATATTGATTGAAATGGCCTGCTGTTTGTTATATGATAATGAAAAATGTTGATATTCCCTGACAGTGGTAGATTTATATTACATAAAAAAATAACTTCACCTACACCAAATTTGAAGCAATTTGCATCAACACAGCCAAATATATCCTCAAAAAAAAATCCAAAAGCACAAAGAATGCAGAGGATTAATCTGTAATGTTTTTATTACAAAAAATCTTGGAAGCAAACATTTCTGCCATGCATGTATGGTGAAACAAAGGGGCAGTTTATTTCAACAACTACTGTAGCTTTAAGATAATTATCGACCATTATCACACTCCAGCCAAGCAACATAGTTCCCCACCACAGCAGCAGCGGATTAATATCCAAAACGTTAACAGGTTAGTGTCTGCTCAGCAGGTGGATGAACATGTAATGGAGTTGCAGCATCAGTCGCTGACCAAGGAATTACTGGGGAAGTTGGTGGTAGAGGGAGGCTATTGACATGTGAAGTATATGAACTAAGAAGAACACATTAACACAGCTAATGTTTAATACTTAAATGTATTAAAGATTGACATTAATAAGTAAACATGAGACAAGAGGGTCTCTTGGACACATGACAAGTCAGACCATAGGTTGTACAATAGGCATCCTGTATAGGATAAGAAGCTTGAGGGTCTGTCTTGGATATGGTTAGTTAGGAAATATAGATGTCTCTTGTTTGACTAAATGGTGATATTGTCCAATTTAAAGATCATGGGACAGTATGGAATATCTGGACCCAACTTGTTTTTCAAGTTGTTGTATTATAGAAAAAGGAGAAAGGCGGGGGTCGAAACATGTGATGCCTGCAAATAGGAGTGTTAGAGAATCTATATAGTGTTGGTTTTTGCTTTTCTGAGGCAGAATTGTTCGGAGATTCGGCAGGAGCACATTCTCCCAAGCTGCTGTGGCGGCTTGGTTCTGACGCCTGACTTGTAACTAAATAAAATCCCTTTGTTCAGTACAAGTCCTGTGTCAGTGAGGTCTTTTCCTGCATCATCAACTCATCACCTATCGTTCAGAAGAAGAAGGAAGCCTGACAAAAACGACATTTTGGCGTCACGAACGGGGGGGTATTTTTGTTCCTGGTCGGCGGCGCCAGCGGCCTCTTTCTGTGGACCCACTCTCGCTCCCAGCCGGCATTTGAGAGGTGAGTGTTTTTCTCACATTGGGAGCCAGTGAGGGTTTGTTGATTTGGCTGTTGGTTTGCGGTTGTCCTGTGGGCACACTGTAAAGAATCATTTGTGTGGGGGAAAGGCTGCGATGTGTTGATGGTGCAGAGGCCTCATCTAAATTTGTTTTTATTTATGGATATAAATAAAAAGGGGGGGAGTAAGGTCCCCTCTAAGAAGTGTTAACATAATAAAGGCCTAAACATGACATGTTAAGAGAATTCAGAATAATGGATTAAACATGACATGATAAGAGAATTAAGAATTTACAAGATGTAAAGAAAGGACTTAGAAATCATGAATGTAAAATTAGGCTAGTAGATCGGGACAAGTGATCAAACGATTAACAAAAACAGTGTTGAATATGCGGTGCCAGATTTCGAAAGAAACTGTAAGTCATGGTATTCATCGACTATGTGAAAGTTTGAGCTAATGAGTAACAAAACAGTAAGTTGAGTATGCGGTGCCAGATTTCCAAAAGAAACTGTAAGTCATGGTACTCATCTACTTTGTGAAAATTGAGCGCAAATTCGGTAGGGACAATCTAAACGGTAGGGAACACTAAACGGTAGGGAAAAGGAAAAAACCTGTGCACAGGTGTATTTAGAGGACAAAAGGAAAAGCCCATGCATGGGTTTATTTAACTAAAGAAGTGAAACTGCAGATAATGATAAATAGCGTGGTCCGCATGATGTGTAGTATAGTGAGTAACGTGGGAGCCAGGCTAAATGGCCATGTGTGGGAATAACAGTACCTGCATGTGTGAATTAGATGGCAGCGTGAAAATTAATTTTGTGAAACGGCTAGATAATCGATAAAAGGCTGGTTAGGTTAGAAAATTCGGTAGGGATAGTCTTAGTTATCGGATCCGACCAGCAGACAAATTCGGTAGGGACAAAGATGAATAAATGTTAGTTAATCCACCAGGTCAGGCAACGAAATTCGGTAGGCAAAGGCGGACACGCTGTAGCAATCATTAAAGCCAGGACAGGTAACGAAATTCGGTAGGGAAACCGGTATATAAATAGATCGATCGTAGAGGACTGCGCGCAGAGGAAGAGAAGAAGAGAAAACGCTTTACAAAGATAAAAGAGAAAGTGTTAAAATTAAGATTAAAATCGAAATTTAAAAAAAAATCGAGATTGGGTAAAATTAAAAATTTGGACTGTGTTGTCTTGTGTTAGTTTGTGTTGTTCTGTGATGCTTTACTTTGTGTGCCATGGCTCTGTGTTGTTTTATGTGTGTGTGGACATAAGCTCGTCTTCAGAGTTTGTGTGAGGAGGAAAAGCTATTTTTGACATGTGGTCATTGAAGCCAGAAGGGCTGCAGGGGAGAGATGGTGTTTTCAATCTCATGAGCGATTACTGAAATTTATTAGGGATTTGATTGTTATATTGGATCCATTGGAAAATAAAATTAGTTTTAAAGTATGGTCTGGCTAGCAGACATTGTAGGTAGAATATTGGAGAAAATAAAAATAAAATGAGGAAAAATCCAGATTAATCCAGATTGAATTTGGGGGAATAAGAATAAAAATAATAATAATAATAACAACATTGATGAGAACAAAAGAAAGTTGAATAAAATAGAGTCAAAGGAGATAATTTAGTTTAGTCTCAAAGAAGAAACGTAGAGGAAAGAAGAAAGAATGCATTCGTGATAAAAAGATAAACCATGTTTGGAGCATTATCTCATTTAATGTCTGATCGTAGAGGGTAAAATTAATGTAGAGAAAAAGGGTTTGGTAGTTTGCATGAGACAAATTAGGTGTGGATGACCCTTGAAGAGTTGGAGAGACTTATATAAATAAAGGAAAATAAGTTAGTTAGTAAGTCAGAGCTTTTATTTTAGCTTAATTTATTATATCGTGTGTTAGGTTATAACTAGTGATATAATAGGATTAAGAAATAGTGAACAACGGGTTCTAAGAGTTGATTCATTGTGGTAAGAGAGCACAGTTGCTCTGCTGGGGAGAGCTGAATCTTTTACAGGCTAGATTCACACACACCCACACGCATCGTCAAATTAGTCAGGAAAAATTTAAGAAATGAGCGGGAACAAAAGAATAGGTTGAAGGTTTGATTAGTATGTTTTGAAATAAAATAAAAATTTGATAGATAAATAAATGACTACAGGAAAGCAACAGTACTAATAGATGAACGCATTTATTAAAGTAAATAATGGCTACTGGGTGTCTTGTAACCAAAATTACCTACCAACACACAAATTATTAATAATTATTAAATTAGGCTAAATAGAAAGGTTCTGATCAAGAGGAGGAGGAGGAGCCTGCTTTTCTGAAAAAGCCAAGCCGAGAGATTTTATTCTTTGAAAGAAGCAGGATTTCCTGTCACTATGGAGACGATGATGTATTGGTGGGGCAGAGTTAGTTGTGAAATCTTGATTTGTTTCTGTGTCTTGCTGTGTAATAATGCATGAGATAGTCAATGCGTTTATGTGAATTGTTGATGACGAAGTGTCCCTGATCAAGACACTAAGTCTTTGGCAACACCAAAAAAGAAAAAAAAAAAATGGTTAGTTTGTTCTAAGTGGTTGTATGTTTTATTGGAGTGTGAATGTGAAAGAATGAATGGGCTATTGTTTGTTTGAGCTATTCAAGAAGTGCTTTCAACAGCCCTAGCTGATAAATTATACGAAACGCTTTTGGATTCTGTTATCGTCTGTGAGACGTTGGGTGCATGTATGTGAATGGTTTATTTCATGAACAGTGAAATCTGCTCTGGAACACACCTTCCTGGAGCAAACAGTTAAATAAATACATGGGAAATCATGTATTTAAGATGAATATGTTTCATTAGAAATGTTTTTTATCTCATAATGTGGTTGATGTGATGAGAACATTACTGAAGTGGTCATTAACTAACACATAAATCCGTAACATGTATATTCCAGTCACTATGGGGCTGAAATAATCTGGGTGATCAATAATCATTTATGTCTTCATAGACTTCTTTAAGAGTGTATTTGACTGTATGAAGCAACATTTTGACACATGAATTAGGCTCAGGAGATATCAGAAGTCATAAGGAGAGACATAGGACGCTGTGTTCTCTTCAGGGATCCCATGGCAGAGAAGAAATGGGGGACGCTCTGTCTCTTCTCAGGCCTTAAGTAAACATAAGCACTGCCCAAATTGAATATCTCCTGAAAACATACAAACATACATACATTTAATATAGGTATAGTGGACTGACCTACTAAAAACTGTGTAAACATAAGAGTCTGTTCTGTGTGTGTGTCTCTGTGTGTAATGTGAAGAGTGTTTGGAAGAGTATGTGTTTGTGCTGAAAGTTGTCCAGAATGTGTTGCCAATCAAACTCATCTATGTTACAACTGAACCTTGCCATCTGAGATTCAATGTTTGAATGAAAAAGTACAAAGTCAAATGTGCTAATCTGGAAATGGTGTTCTGCTTCAAGGTGTTTATGATGGTGTTGACATTTATTCATTTTATTGGTAAAGTTAAGATACATAAAATGGTAATTTACAACTGATTGGAATAAAATAGAAAGATAAATTAATAGTGTCTCACTGTTTAGTGACTCAAGTTTTAGTGATGAAAAGTGGTGCAAATAGCAACTGGAAAATTAATGTAAAGTCACAATTTCTGTGATTTTGGGCGTGGCCTGGAGCAGTGTTCTCCTCGCTGTCTGAGATAGAAATGAGACTGGAGAAGTCCGTGTGAAGTAGGTGGGGCTATCTATGTAACCCTATCATCTTTTTCTCTGACATGCAGTCACCTCCCCCGGTTCCTCTGAGTAGGAGGAAACAGGATTAAAGCCACTGTATGTAAACTGCACACATACAATTCAAAAGTGGATAGTTACTAATAAGATTTGGCTAAAGAAATTTGAAATTTGGTAGATGAATTCAGATATTTAGGCGGTTTCTGAAAGTGTATTTTGCTGTAGCAGTAAAGTTGAAAATAAAATGAATAAAAGTTTAAAGTAACAAATCTCAAGATCTCAAGAGAATGTATATGACATCAGACATTGGTGTGGGGAGTAAGCATCCTGACCTTATGAAAGGCATTCAGATAAAGGATTAGAATGCCTGGTCATAAAGAGGAATGTCTGATTTAAATGTGTATGGGAACATGACAGTCCGAATTAGAGATCAGCAAACATAGGCCAAAAGTAGAAAACAACAAAAGAAAAGATGACTAGAATTAGTAATAATAGGTTTCTTCAAGACAGAGGGCCAACAATACAGAAATGATATGAGAATAGTGCTGGATGTACAAAAAAAATAAATGAATGAATAACTTAAAAACAAAACGGAGAAAATCAGAAGAGCTTGTTGAAGACTGCAGGGCTGTATCAATCACTTATAGGGTTCATCGACATTAATGGAGATTTAGATTTAAAGACAGAGCTAACATCACCTTAACTTACTGATTGTCTTACATGCTATTCTGAAATAACAGATTGCTTCAACTGTAGAAGTGACAGGTCACAATGTTTGATTCCAAATCTTTGCAGTGATGCTAAAAGGCCAAACACAGAAATGCTAAATTGCTATACAGCACGGGATGACACTTTACAGAGAAAGGCTAGGTAGATAGATAAATTGGGAAACTGCAGGCTAACAAACAGGGAAAGCTGCAGCAAGAAATTACATTCAAAGCCTGGATATGATCTAAAATGTAGACCCAACATGCACCCACCATATAGACTTTCTTGGGGTCAATATCCTATTTTGATTAAAGGCACTGAGTCACTGGTCGTAATGTATAACACACTTGACCTTGGGAGGCTGACGTCCAGACTGCCAGACATTCATGAAGGGGCTAGTGAGTGAATGAGAACATATGAGGAGAAAATAGTGAAAGAAAAGCTTGGCACTTTGAGACTCCAGGTCTTGGAACAGCAGCAGTGGAGAATCTACTGCATTCCAAATTCCGAAATGGATGGTGAATCCCAAGGCAGATGAAACTAAATTCGACGCTTATCAACAGATGATGTGGAGAACATTGCGGTGTGAATCTCCCACTACAACAGACCCAGAGGCGTTGAAAAGTGAACATATCCTTGAGATGGGAATTGAGACCATGACAAGAAAGCTGGCACAGATACAGCTTTGGGTGTTGAAAAGACCATGACGAGAAGACACAAGTTCCAGTGATGGACAGTGACGTTGACGAGGTCACTTACAGCGATGAACAATGACTTAAATGATGTTGCCACACCAGATGTGTGCTGTGGATGTGGTGAAACTGGACACATTGTGAGACATTGCACAAGTTCACAAGCTGACTCTGATTGTGTGGAACGTGGTTGTGGAGCTCAGCCTGGTCAAGGTGAAGGTGTGAATTCAGTAAATTTAAAGGGAGAATATTTTTACAAGGGGGGAACTTTTGAAAAAGTGACGACCAAGATGCCAAATTTGGCTTCTGCCTAAAGTTCCATTAATCAATTGGGAAGAATTATGTTGTGAACAAGCTTATGTCTATTATTAGACTATTAGACAATCAAATGTGAACATTTATTGATTAAGGAAAGTGGTGAGTTAGCAATGAAGACTATAAATCAATGATAAAAGATTATTTGATCTCAAAAGAGCAATTGATTGAAGTATTAACTCCCATTGCAATATGTATGTTGTTTCCCTGCACGACACTATGTTTAGAGTAACATGATGTAACGAGATATTAGCGGATTGGAATTAAGTTCAATGTGACTTGTCATTGATTAATCTAGTTTAGGACTCGCACAGTTAAAGTCTGTGCGAGGGGGGATTAATGGAAATACATTTTTGGAACAGTTTTGGAAAAATAAATTAAAAGGAAGTTATAAGAATGAACTTGCATTTGAGATAATGAAACAAAATTATATACATTTGTAATAGAAATTTGTGCATGGAAAATAATACATTTGTAAGCTTTGTATGAAAAGTAGTATCATTCCTAGATGGATTTAATTATGAACCCTGTAGACATTAGAAAAAATAAAACAATACATAGTGATAGTGCTGAACCGTTTTGGTCATTTGAATATAGTACCATCTGACAACCTTGGAGCAGAAAAAGCTGATGAAAAATGTTTTTGATTTGAATTGAATATTGGATTTGAACTGAATATTATTTAAACTAAATTTAATCTCCGAGTTGGGGATTAGGTAGATTGGATGCTCTAAATTGACTATAGGTGTGAGTATGAGAGTGAGTGGTTGTTTGTCTATATGTGACACTGCGATGGACTGACTGTCCATGGTGTACCTAACGCCTATGTCAGCTCAGATTGGGACAGCATCTCTGAGATCCTCACGTGGAGGATGGAGCAGTGAAAATGGATGGATTGTTTCTGAGTCAGTATTTGTGTTGACATGTATTAAATATCATAAAGGTAACTAAGAAACAAACAACATGTGAAAGTATCTATCATATCATATTCAAAGTCAAGGTTTGGTTAAAGAGAATTGATGCAATGTTGACAACTAAGTTAAATGAAATGTGTACTAACACTTCACTGAATTGAACGTATGTTGAGTCACTGCATGCTAATTCACACCAGTGCTAATGCCGCATGAAATGCTAACAGGTCGACCTATGCTAATATTGCTGCTGCATTGTTTTTAGCAAATAACCCACATTAGCTGACTGCCCTCCATAGTCTTGTCTGTAGGTCTGTTTACTTTCAGAAAAGATGGTGGTTTCCTGGCTCAAGACAAGGAAGTTGACTCATGCTGTCTGTGAACCCATGCACCAGAAGAGGGTCCAAAGGGAAGTGGAATGAGCCAGTGAAAGAAGAATCCTGTACTGCGATGAGACCAACATCATCAGCAATCCAGGCTAAAGAAACATGCCGTTGTGTCAATCGAACAAACTGGTTTGAATGGTTTTTCAAACTTGAACATCTTCAAGTACAAGGGAGCAACGGCTCAAAACAGCAGCAAAGGAAAGAATGGACTGGGGGCCCTGAACACGACAGTATGGATACACTGATTCAACGTACTCTGGACATTACATTATATTACATTGTATTAGGAGGCAACACTACTGAAGTTTGAAGTTCAAATAACACATGGAATGATATGATTGTGAATGGTTTACATACAGAAACCTGAATTTTGTTTTTGTGACATAATCTCTGACATTGATATAGATGTTTGAAATCTTTCTGTTGTACATCAATATTACTGTTTGATAACATCGATAGAGAAAATGTGAATTATATGACCAATTGGCAAAGGGTCATAAAATCAGAATATAGATGGTAATTGTTAAATTTCAATGGAGACTTCTTTTCCTGATTGGCTCAAGGATGGGAGTTTCTCCAATTTTATATTGGAAAAGGTCTCCTAGTCTTTTTCCCACCTTTTAGGAGGGGTGGTTTTTCTGATTGGGAGATAACAGCTGATCCTAGGTTCCCTTACACCTACACTTAAAGAGTATTTGTTTTAAAGAAGTGTGGCTGGAAGGAGATCGACGGATGTGGCTAAGTATAGCCGAATTTGATTTAAGTAAGGTAGATGATTAGTTTACCTAGTCTAAAATAGTTAAAATAATGTGCGAATAGGACATCAAATAGGAAATTACTCAATTAGCTGATTTGAAGTTTCAAACTGTTTCTCAAGTTAGATAAAAGACTGAATGAAGGGAATTTTGTTGAAGCAAGCAGGCAAGCGTTATTATGTCAATGCGACTAAGCGACATAGTTGTGTTAATTATTCTGCGTTTTCGAGACTCTACGGAGTCCCGAAGGGGGGAATGAAGTATATGAACTAAGAAGAACACATTAACACAGCTAATGTTTAATACTTAAATGTATTAAAGATTGACATTAATAAGTAAACATGAGACAAGAGGGTCTCTTGGACACATGACAAGTCAGACCATAGGTTGTACAATAGGCATCCTGTATAGGATAAGAAGCTTGAGGGTCTGTCTTGGATATGGTTAGTTAGGAAATATAGATGTCTCTTGTTTGACTAAATGGTGATATTGTCCAATTTAAAGATCATGGGACAGTATGGAATATCTGGACCCAACTTGTTTTTCAAGTTGTTGTATTATAGAAAAAGGAGAAAGGCGGGGGTCGAAACATGTGATGCCTGCAAATAGGAGTGTTAGAGAATCTATATAGTGTTGGTTTTTGCTTTTCTGAGGCAGAATTGTTCGGAGATTCGGCAGGAGCACATTCTCCCAAGCTGCTGTGGCGGCTTGGTTCTGACGCCTGACTTGTAACTAAATAAAATCCCTTTGTTCAGTACAAGTCCTGTGTCAGTGAGGTCTTTTCCTGCATCATCAACTCATCACCTATCGTTCAGAAGAAGAAGGAAGCCTGACAAAAACGACACATGTCACAGGAAGATGCTCAAAAATGTAGAGGTAAGTGAAATTTAACATTATTATAATGAGCAGGCCAGGTGGCTAAAGAGTTGTTGCTAAAATGTGTTCGTTAATTACAGTAACTACGTCTTTTCACTCATTGAAAATACATACATACACATGTATTTAAACACACACGCATTAATCGAAATATAGTTAATAATAATATATGCACATGTAAATGTTCCATGCTCTTTTTTTTCTTTTTCGCTTTGCTGTTTTTTGCGAAAGTTTAGTGTTTAAATGCAGTCAGTATCCTATCGCTGAGATGGTGTTGTCTGCGACGTTAAACGGGAGCCAGACTTTCTGTCTGAACAGTTCCGCTGTGAGAACCGATGTCCTCTCACCCGGACCCGCAGCTGCAAAGCTCCCGTTTTCGCGGAACCGCTTGCTGTGTTTCGGCTGCGTCTTCGGTTGTGAGGACTGTGGGTCACATTGCTGATCTGTTCAGAGAGCTTCGCTGGTGCTGCTGCTGCAGGTATCCTGTCTATTTAACAACTAGGCTATACACTAAATCTATCCCTCTATTCTTAAAAATTAGGTCCACTCTGAATGTTGATATAGTGTGGGTGTTGTAATTATTTTTTTTTTTTTATGACAGTCTTTTCCATTCTTACAACTCACAGTTAACGTGACTGGATTCTGCTTCATCCGGGGAAAGAGGTTGACCCTCAGGCTTTGGACACCTACAGTATTTAGTTGATGACAAACTGTTTCCTTAACCCTCAGGCTTCATTATGATTCATTTCCACTGTGTTAGTGCATATGGCACACTTTCTTGTAAGAAGGTCTCTTGGCAAATTGGAATTCAAATGAAAACATTTTATTAATAGATCAATAGAACACTGAACATTGTTTTCACCATACACTTGAGTATATGGCAGGAATGTTCACTCCCAAGAATTGTTGTCATAAAAGATTAATACTTTTGTCCTGCATCAGTCCTCCTCAAAACTACCACATATTCAGTCATTTCCATATAACAAATGTCCTCTTTTCAAATTAAGAGGGGAGGGAGTACATGTTTTATCTGATGCTACACACAACTAACAATGCTTCAAAGTTAATATTGTGGGTAATCTTTGACATATTCAAGACTGATTAAAAAAAAATCTCCCAGCCACCCAACATTTGTCATATCTGTTGTCAGTACAACCCATGAAATGCTCATTTGTACTTGTCAGGAAGTCACTGCAGCTCTGACCTTGTAACCTAAATATGTTTCTGCTTCAAAATTACTTTGATACATGAGGCTAATGTCTGGCAGATTATACCAATCTTAGCCAATCTTCATCACTAAGTTTTATGTTAAATCCTGATTCCCATCTTTTTTTTACGTATTTTGTAGCAATTTTTTATATAGTCCCAATATAATTCTAATTGTGGTTTCTTTGTATGCGTTGATTATGATGATCTGGATCACACTATTCACTTCTCAGGAGGGGTCCATCCTGATCTCTTTCATATAGTAGTCTCTAAGTTGCAGGAATCCACAGAATTCATGATTGATTATCTAAATCCTTTTTTTCTGTCATATTTTGGAAACTCTCAAGCTGTCCATCTTTCACCAAAACACACCATGCTGTGATTCCCTTGGTTGTCCACTGTTTAAATCCTATATCGTACCTAGTCGGTGTAAAATTGCTATCATATTCAATAAATTAGTGTCTTTCTGTATCTTATATTTTTTTATTATGCTGAACCATATTTTGTATGTGAACATCGTGATTGTGTCTATTTGGTTTTGAATCTTCTTGTATGTTTCTTTATCCCCAATTATATTCTGTACTGGGTTTTCTCCAAACCCTTTTTCTATTTCATTTCACTGTGTCTGGTTTGCACCAACCTACAATATATCTCAATTGGGCCGCATGGTAGTATTCCTTTAATTTTGGAAGTCTCATCCCTCCTTCTTCTTTTGGCAGCTGGAGAGTTTCCAGTCTTATCGTGGGTCTTTTGCCACCCCAACTAAACTTTGATATAATTTTATTCCAGCTCATAAATTGGGGTTTGGGGGACATCTACTGGTGGGGCTTGGAATAGGTATAAGGGTCAGGGTCAGCGAGTCGGCAGCACCCCGCTGTACCCGCAGGCTGTAGCAGAGAGCCCCCCTTACAGCAACAACTTTGGCTCTTTCTCTCCCACTCCTGATTTACTGCTCCAGAGCCTGATGATGATCATGAAACACCTTTTGTAGAGGTAGAGAAAAAGAAAAGAAAAGCTTGTTATTAAATAAATATATATAAATATATATAAATATATATATATATTCTAAAATGACGACAAACCCACACCATAGCTTCCCCCCAAACATTTATGACCTTCCCCAAAGTTTCATCTTGGAATGCCCATGGCATCCAATCAAATTCTTTTAGAGCCCAACAAATTAAATTCTTGTTGAAAACTGACTTTGACATATTATGTTGTCAAGAACTGAGACTGAACACAAGTAAAGAGTAAAGGTATCCAGCATGTGGAACAAAGGTCTAAGTGTAATTTCTATTGGCGAAAGTAAAGCTGATGGTGGGATCTTTTTTCTAAAACTGGTGATGTCACTATTATTCGTAAAACGAATGATTTCCTAATTTAATTCCTTGTAGATTGCTCATGTTGGATTGTTTTTACCGAGGAGAAAAAATACGAACGATACACGTGTACACCTCTCATGAGAGAACAAACATTTTTCAACTTTTTAAAAGACTTAAAGAACCGCTATTGGTCGGATACAAAATTATTATGTGGCGACTTTAACACTGTCATCGATGTAAACGACAGAGTGAGTTCTAAAGTCTTGAAACTCAGCTCTGACGGTAATCGCTTGACTCAATTCAATTCTTATGTAGACTAATTGTGATCTTAACAAGTCCTGGCAAATTAAAGTAGGCACAAGCACCATGACGTCCAATCTGAAGCAGCATCCTGCAATTTGTCTTCTTATGTCATCACTTTTTTTCAAAGGATGTATGTTACAGTATTTTAAATAAAATACACATAATGGAAATATATTGGTACAAAATCTGAAGGAATTTTTCATCATCTCCAGAAAAGAGCATATTTTGTATTTGAAATATGTATTTTTTTTAATACATGTATCAGAAATACTTCCCATCCCTGCTTAGAGACATTACGTGAAGGTTGAAAATTGTGTCGCTTTAAATAAAACCCATAACATGAGAATGTGCTTAAATTGAAGCACAATATATGATGATTATGTATAGAAAATGCACTCTGATTTTCGCAGTTGAAGCACAAGAATCTGGATCTTTACAAAACAAATGTTATCTATCCGCAATTCCTATACTCCTATTCCAAATATGTTTGTGATTTAAACAGCATTTGTCTAGTGTAACATTAGTGATACTTTTGCAGTAGTATATTTATTGTGAGACACAATTATACATTTTTCCCAAATCTGTCCATGCCTCATCCATCTCTTCCTCTCCCTTCTTGTCTTCCTCCTTAGCACATGAAGATCTCCTTGCTGGCTTTCCATCCAGTTAAGATGCACAGCTGCTATGAGAAGGTGGTGAACCTGAGCCTTGAGGGTCTGCAGCAACAGTTTGACATGAGCAGCCCGTCAGTGTTTGTCCAAAGGGCCCAGATCCCCATGAGAGAGGTGAAACCTCAACTACTGACTAACCAGTCTAATATAGGTTATTGGTTAACTGGTTAACACAATGGGAAGTTTCTATGAGAGCTAATCATTTTATTGACACTCATTTTATTTCTTGATCATTTTCCTACACTGTAGCTCCTGTTTGACTAGAGTTTGTCAAATAGTTGAATGATGAGGTTCTGACTGTGGCATTGATCAAGGACACAGTAGAACTAAAGGCGAACATCTTTTGGCGGTTTGATAACTCAGTGGACAGTTAAACAGTTAAACATGCCACAATACAGACTGTGGACCTGGGTGTAGTACATTATCACATTATTTCATGGGATATTCCTATATGAGTCAGTTTGTCTGGTGTTACATGCATGTATGTCACAAAGTTAGGTACAAAACTACAAATTCTGTTTTACTAGATGTTTGAGCAGATCCTTCATCAGAGTCTCGAGTCTCAGGGTACAGAGGAGCTGTGTTAGATCATCCAGCACTGCCAGGACAGAGTCATTAAGGTAATACACAAAGAAAACAGGCTTGTGCATCAAATTCTTGCATAACATCTACATTAATATCTAATAATATTACACCTGGCATACTCCAGCCCTGGGAGTGAAACTTTTGGTCTGGCCTTGTTTTAGTGTTAAGGAAAATTCAGGTTCAACTTTATCAATTTATTAATTTTTGAGCAAGAGTCCAGGATACCGGGCTATATCCCAGATTCATCCCTTCTGTGCATCGTCCTCTGATATTTTCAAGCCTCAACTTGCCAGCTCCATGTTTATTTTTATTATATCAGAAAGTATGAGTGTGTGGATGAGCTAACTCATGCTTTTGAAGCATGATGATGGTCGCCACAGCGGTCGTCTTCCAGATAGAGATTAGATAGAAAATAAAAACTCCAAACTCAAGGAATAAACACTTGACTTTTGCGAGAACAGGTGAACATCACATAGTGTACCCTGAGACATTATTGCTCTGGACCATAATCAAGTGGACTGATAAGAGATTACCGGCATCTTGTGAAATGTGCCAGTACACAAATAAAAGGGCCGGTTCTGTGTACTGGACAGTACCGGGCCACTTCTAGTTAATAATTGTACTGTAGTGACAGTGATGGTATTTTATGTACACTTAATGTCTCTTATGTGATCTTATTCTTTAACAAACAAGTGCACAATAAAAATTCACTGGGAATTCTAAACAGCACATTGCAATTTATTCAATTATTATCGGAGTATTGATCAGTAATACAGTGAAAATGAGAGGAAATGTTTAAGGTGTGCGCCCCTAAATGTTCTGCTTGCTCTCCTAAAACATTCAGTTATAGGGGGGGCTACTGTGCTCCTAGTAAAAAGTTAGTCTGGTGCCCTGCATACATTGTTCTAAAGGGTTTATGGTCTTAGTTCCTCTTCAGTAGAGCTGCATGTCCACAATGTAAATTTAATTTTACATTTAAATGCAGAGCTGTCAGTCCCACCGTGTGTGATTGACAGCTCTGCATTTCATGTTTGCAAAGTTGCAGTTATAGGTGGATTTGTAGTGGACAAGCTATCAGTATCCATCCCTTCTCTTATAACTATGGTTGTTTCTGGTTTCAAAAACTAACATGGTGTTGCCCAAAATACTAAACTCCAACATTTAAACAGGGGAGTCTACCCATCAGTGGCAACCCAAATAGTTGACACATCCCAACCTTATGAGAACCTGCCTCTCAAAATGGGTTATGGATTCATATTTTATCCCTGACAAATGGAATGTGAACTATGATGAGGAAGGCATGACAATATTATAGCTATATCATGACATGAGACAAGATATGATCTTAGAATTTTGATATTGTCATATCGTGATCGGGTATTTGTGATGAATTTTCCTGGTTTGAGAATTTTGGAGAAAATCAAGCTCAAAAGTCAAGATTTTGACAATTATTTTGCAACAATTTGTGACTTTGCACTGCCCTCTAGTGGCCTAATATGATTTCCCATGAAATATGTCACCTGCTTTGCATACTACAGCTCCTTATTTTTCCAGTGATCCCCTATATGTCCATATCAACTTTGGACTATAGGAGAAAGTCCATCTCAAATATGAATGCTGACTGAATTCTATTGCAACCATTTCTGAATTTGCACTTCTCCCTACTGGCCGAAACGTGCATTTTTTTAAGGTGGAATCGAAACTTAATGAAAATCGGAAGCGAATGCTGAAGGTGGCCCTACAGCATCATCATGTCATTGTTCCCAATAGAATGAGTGCGCAAGTTTTTGTTTTTTTATGTTAATATAATGTCAATGTATTAATGATATAAATATAATGATGGTGATGATAACAATAATAATATTAACAGCAATAATAATAATAATATTTATAATAATGATATGATTACAACAATAATGTGTGCTGTGAAAGCAACATTTGTTGAAAAAAACATTGTAGAAAAAATATTTTTTTGAAGTTTGATTATTACAAATAACCATATAGTTAACTGAACAAATGAAATGTACATCTTATAAGATATACTTCTGTACTCTCAGTGTTTGATTTTGCAATGATTTCACTGTTTGGATGTGTTTTTCTATTGGTGTCTGTTTGTGTGCGCATTCAGCTGAGATAAGGCTGTTTCCGGATTTTTTTCATTTTTCTACTTTCCCATAACATAAACCTCACAAATGAAGTTAACATCTTAAAAGATTTAGTTTTGTACCCTCAGTGTTTGATTTTGCAAAGATTTCATTGTTTGGATGTGTTTTTCTATTGGTGTCTGTTTGTGTGCGCATTCAGCTGAGATAAGGCTGTTTCCGGATTTTTTTCATTTTTCTACTTTCCCATAACATAAACCTCACAAATGAAGTTGACATCTTAAAAGATTTAGTTTTGTACCCTCAGTGTTTGATTTTGCAATGATTTCACTGTTTTGGATGTGTTTTTCTATTGGTGTCTGTTTGTGTGCGCATTCAGCTGAGATAAGACTGTTTCTGGATTTTTTTAATTTTTCTGCTGTCCCATAACATAAACCTCACAAATGAAGTTAACAACTTAAAAGATTTAGTTCTGTACCCTCAGTGTTTGATTTTGCAATGATTTCACTGTTGGGATGTGTTCTTCTATTTGTGTCTGTTTGTGTGCGCATTCAGCTGAGATAAGGCTGTTTCCGGATTTTGTTAATTTTTGTACTTTCCCATAACATAAACCTCACAAATGAAGTTAACATCTTAAAAGATTTAGTTCTGTACCCTCAGTGTTTGATTTTGCAATGATTTCACTGTTTGGATTTGTTTTTCTATTTGTGTCTGTTTGTGTGCGCATTCAGCTGAGATAAGGCTGTTTCCGGATTTTGTTAATTTGTGTACTTTCCCATAACATAAACCTCACAAATGAAGTTAACATCTTAAAAGATTTAGTTCTGTACCCTCAGTGTTTGATTTTGCAATGATTTCACTGTTTGGATGTGTTTTTCTATGGGTGTCTGTTTGTGTGCGCATTCAGCTGAGCTAAGGCTGTTTCCGGATTTTTTTCATTTTTCTACTTTCCCATAACATAAACCTCACAAATAAAGTTAACATCTTATAAGATATAGTTATATACTTTCAGTGTTTTATTTTGCAATGATTTCACTGTTTGGATGTGTTTTTCTATTTGTCTCTGTTTTTGTGTGCATTCAGCAGGGATACGGCTGTTTTCTGACTTTTTTCATTTTTTTATTGTCCCATAACATAAACCTCACAAATAAAGTTAACATCTCATAAGATATAGTTATATACCTTCAGTGTTTGATTTTGCAATGATTTCACTGTTTGAATGTGTTTTTCTATTTTTGTCTGTTTTTGTGCGCATTCAGCTGGAATACGACTGTTTTCTGATTTTTTTCATTTTTCTACTGTCCCATAACATAAACCTCACAAATAAAGTTAACATCTTATAAGATATAGTTATATACCTTCAGTGTTTGATTTTGCAATGATTTCACTGTTTGAATGTGTTTTTCTATTTTTGTCTGTTTTTGTGCGCATTCAGCTGGAATACGACTGTTTTCTGATTTTTTTTCATTTTTCTACTGTCCCATAACATAAACCGCACAAATAAAGTTAACATCTTATAAGATATTCTTCGGTACCCTCAGTGTTTGATTTTGCAATGATTTCACTGTTTGGATGTGTTTTTTATTTGTCTCTGTTTTTGTGTGCATTCAGCAGGGATACGGCTGTTTTCTGATTTTTTTCATTTTTTTATTGTCCCATAACATAAACCTCACAAATAAAGTTAACATCTCATAAGATATAGTTATATACCTTCATTGTTTGATTTTGCAATGATTTCACTGTTTGAATGTGTTTTTCTATTTTTGTCTGTTTTTGTGCGCATTCAGCTGGAATACGACTGTTTTCTGATTTTTTTTCATTTTCTACTGTCCCATAACATAAACCTCGCAAATAAAGTTAACATCTTATAAGATATACTAATGTACCCTCGTCGTTCCGCTCGTCTTGGGACCTCAAACGACATATAAAATATTCACACTCCTGCGACCTGTAGAAATGTAGTTCCTCCAAAACTTCCACTCTGGCCAAAGAGTCTAAGACTGTATAGAGTCTGACATGACCTGATTTTCAGTTTTTGGACACAGGACTTTGGGCTTTTTTCCCCCTGGCCAAAAAAAACTGCCAAAAACACAGTCTGTAAAATTCAAACGTAAGAAAGGTGGGAAACTGTCTTTTCTTCAATAATTCCTAAAGGCAATGAGTCCGGATGCTGATTTCTCCGTATGTGTATCAGGGACTCCTGGCTGATCCAGGGTGCCGAGTTTCAGACCCGTGCAACCTTTGGAAAGGTCAAAGGTCAGCCGCTCTGTTGTGTTTGTTGTAATAATTCCTAAAGGCATTGAGTCAGGAGTCTGATTTTTCCGTATGTGTATCAGGGACTAAAGCTTATCCCGGTTGCCGAGTTTCAGACCTGTGCAACTTTCGGAAAAGGTCAATGGTCAGCCGTTCGGGTGTGTTTTTTGTAATAATTCCTAAAGGCATTTAGCCAGGAGTCTGATTTTTCCGTATGTGTATCAGGGACTAAGGCTAATCCAGGGTGCCGAGTTTCAGACCCGTGCAACCTTTGGAAAGATCAAAGGTCAGCCGTTCGGGTGTGTTTTTTGTAATAATTCCTAAAGGCATTGAGCCAGGAGTCTGATTTTTCCGTGTGTATCAGGGACTAAGGCTGATCCAGGGTGCCGAGTTTCAAACCTGTTCAACCTTCGGAAAGGTCAATGGTCAGCCGTTCGGGTGTGTTTTTTGTAATCATTCCTAAAGGCATTGAGCCCGGAGTCTGATTTTTCCGTATGTGTATCAGGGACTAAGGCTAATCTAGGGTGCCGAGTTTCAGACCTGTGTAACCTTCGGAAAGGTCAAAGGTCAGCCGTTTAGGTGTGTTTTTTGTAATAATTCCTAAAGGCATTAAGCCAGGAGTCTGATTTTTCCGTATGTGTATCAGGGACTAAGGCTGATCGAGGGTATTTTAATCTTTTTTCTACTGTCCTATAATATGAAGTTACAATATTATAAGGTATATTGATGTACCCTCAGTGTTTGAATTTATAATGATTTTACTGTTTGGATGTGTTTTTCTATTTGTGTCTGTTTTTGTGCGCATTCAGCAGGGATACGGCTGTTTTCGGAATTTTTTTCATTTTTCTACTGTCCCATAACATAAACCTCACAAATAAAGTTAAAATCTTATAAGATATAGTTATATACCTTCAGTGTTTGATTTTGCAATGATTTCACTGTTTGGATGTGTTTTTCTATTTGTCTCTGTTTTTGTGTGCATTCAGCAGGGATACTGCTTTTTTCTGATTTTTTTCATTTTTCTACTGTCCCATAACATAAACCTCACAAATAAAGTTAAAATCTTATAAGATATAGTTATATACCTTCAGTGTTTGATTTTGCAATGATTTCACTGTTTGGATGTGTTTTTCTATTTGTCTCTGTTTTTGTGCGCATTCAGCAGGGATACGGCTGTTTTCTGATTTTTTTCTTTTTTTTATTGTCCCATAACATAAACCTCACAAATAAAGATAACATCTCATAAGATATAGTTATATACCTTCAGTGTTTGATTTTGCAATGATTTCACTGTTTGAATGTGTTTTTCTATTTTTGTCAGTTTTTGTGCGCATTCAGCTGGAATACGACTGTTTTCTGATTTGTTTTCATTTTTCTACTGTCCCATAACATAAACCTCACAAATAAAGTTAACATCTCATAAGATATAGTTATATACCTTCAGTGTTTGATTTTGCAATGATTTCACTGTTTGAATGTGTTTTTCTATTTTTGTCTGTTTTTGTGCGCATTCAGCTGGAATACGACTGTTTTCGGAATTTTTTTCATTTTTCTACTGTCCCATAACATAAACCTCACAAATAAAGTTAACATCTTATAAGATATTCTTCGGTACCCTCAGTGTTTGATTTTGCAATGATTTCACTGTTTGGATGTGTTTTTCTATTTGTCTCTGTTTTTGTGTGCATTCAGCAGGGATATGGCTGTTTTATGATTTTTTAAATTTTTTTATTGTCCCATAACATAAACCTCACAAATAAAGTTAACATCTCATAAGATATAGTTATATACCTTCAGTGTTTGATTTTGCAATGATTTCACTGTTTGGATGTGTTTTTCTATTTGTGTCTGTTTTTGTGCACTTTCAGCAGGGATACGGCTGTTTTCGGACTTTTTTTCATTTTTCTACTGTCCCATAACATAAACCTCACAAATAAAGTTAACATCTCATAAGATATAGTTATATACCTTCAGTGTTTGATTTTGCAATGATTTCACTGTTTGGATGTGTTTTTCTATTTGTCTCTGTTTTTGTGTGCATTCAGCAGGGATACAGCTGTTTTCTGATTTTTTTCTTTTTTTTATTGTCCCATAACATAAACCTCACAAATAAAGTTAACATCTCATAAGATATAGTTATATACCTTCAGTGTTTGATTTTGCAATGATTTCACTGTTTGAATGTGTTTTTCTATTTTTGTCTGTTTTTGTGCGCATTCAGCTGGAATACGACTGTTTTCTGATTTTTTTTCATTTTTCTACTGTCCCATAACATAAACCTCACAAATAAAGTTAACATCGTATAAGATATAGTTATATACCTTCAGTGTTTGATTTTGCAATGATTTCACTGTTTGAATGTGTTTTTCTATTTGTGTCCGTTTTTGTGCGCATTCAGCTGGAATACGTCTGTTTTCTGATTTTTTTTCATTTTCTACTGTCCCATAACATAAACCTCACAAATAAAGTTAACATCTTATAAAAGATTTAGTTATATACCTTCAGTGTTTGATTTTGCAATGATTTCACTGTTTGGATGTGTTTTTCTATTTGTGTCTGTTTTTGTGTGCATTCAGCTGAGATAATGCTGTTTCCGGATTTTTTTAATTTTTCTGCTGTCCCATAACATAAACCTCACAAATGAAGTTAACATCTTAAAAGATTTAGTTCTGTACCCTCAGTGTTTGATTTTGCAATGATTTCACTGTTTGGATGTGTTTTTCTATTTGTGTCTGTTTGTGTGCGCATTCAGCTGAGATAAGGCTGTTTCTGGATTTTGTTAATTTTTGTACTTTCCCATAACATAAACCTCACAAATGAAGTTAACATCTTAAAAGATTTAGTTATGTACCCTCAGTGTTTGATTTTGCAATGATTTCACTGTTTGGATGTGTTTTTCTATGGGTGTCTGTTTGTGTGTGCATTCAGCTGAGCTAAGGCTGTTTCCGGATTTTTTTCATTTTTCTACTTTCCCATAACATAAACCTCACAAATAAAGTTAACATCTTATAAGATATAGTTATATACCTTCAGTGTTTGAATTTATAATGATTTCACTGTTTGGATGTGTTTTTCTATTTGTGTCTGTTTTTGTGCGCATTCAGCAGGGATACGGCTGTTTTCGGATTTTTTTAATTTTTCTACTTTCCCATAACATAAACCTCACAAATAAAGTTTAAATCTTATAAGATATAGTTATATACCTTCAGTGTTTGATTTTGCAATGATTTCACTGTTTGGATGTGTTTTTCTATTTGTCTCTGTTTTTGTGTGCATTCAGCAGGGATACTGCTTTTTTCTGATTTTTTTCATTTTTCTACTGTCCCATAACATAAACCTCACAAATAAAGTTAAAATCTTATAAGATATAGTTATATACCTTCAGTGTTTGATTTTGCAATGATTTCACTGTTTGGATGTGTTTTTCTATTTGTCTCTGTTTTTGTGCGCATTCAGCAGGGATACGGCTGTTTTCTGATTTTTTTCTTTTTTTTATTGTCCCATAACATAAACCTCACAAATAAAGTTAACATCTCATAAGATATAGTTATATACCTTCAGTGTTTGATTTTGCAATGATTTCACTGTTTGAATGTGTTTTTCTATTTTTGTCAGTTTTTGTGCGCATTCAGCTGGAATACGGCTGTTTTCGGACTTTTTTTCATTTTTCTACTGTCCCATAACATGAACCTCACAAATAAAGTTAAAATCTTATAAGATATAGTTATATACCTTCAGTGTTTGATTTTGCAATGATTTCACTGTTTGGATGTGTTTTTCTATTTGTCTCTGTTTTTGTGTGCATTCAGCAGGGATACAGCTGTTTTCTGATTTTTTTCTTTTTTTTATTGTCCCATAACATAAACCTCACAAATAAAGTTAACATCTCATAAGATATAGTTATATACCTTCAGTGTTTGATTTTGCAATGATTTCACTGTTTGGATGTGTTTTTCTATTTGTCTCTGTTTTTGTGTGCATTCAGCAGGGATACAGCTGTTTTCTGATTTTTTTCTTTTTTTTATTGTCCCATAACATAAACCTCACAAATAAAGTTAACATCTCATAAGATATAGTTATATACCTTCAGTGTTTGATTTTGCAATGATTTCACTGTTTGAATGTGTTTTTCTATTTTTGTCTGTTTTTGTGCGCATTCAGCTGGAATACGACTGTTTTCGGAATTTTTTTCATTTTTCTACTGTCCCATAACATAAACCTCACAAATAAAGTTAACATCGTATAAGATATAGTTATATACCTTCAGTGTTTGATTTTGCAATGATTTCACTGTTTGGATGTGTTTTTCTATTTGTGTCTGTTTTTGTGTGCATTCAGCTGAGATAATGCTGTTTCCGGATTTTTTTAATTTTTCTGCTGTCCCATAACATAAACCTCACAAATGAAGTTAACATCTTAAAAGATTTAGTTCTGTACCCTCAGTGTTTGATTTTGCAATGATTTCACTGTTTGGATGTGTTTTTCTATTTGTGTCTGTTTGTGTGCGCATTCAGCTGAGATAAGGCTGTTTCTGGATTTTGTTAATTTTTGTACTTTCCCATAACATAAACCTCACAAATGAAGTTAACATCTTAAAAGATTTAGTTCTGTACCCTCAGTGTTTGATTTTGCAATGATTTCACTGTTTGGATGTGTTTTTCTATGGGTGTCTGTTTGTGTGTGCATTCAGCTGAGCTAAGGCTGTTTCCGGATTTTTTTCATTTTTCTACTTTCCCATAACATAAACCTCACAAATAAAGTTTAAATCTTATAAGATATAGTTATATACCTTCAGTGTTTTATTTTGCAATGATTTCACTGTTTGGATGTGTTTTTCTATTTGTCTCTGTTTTTGTGTGCATTCAGCAGGGATACGGCTGTTTTCTGACTTTTTTCATTTTTTTATTGTCCCATAACATACACCTCACAAATAAAGTTAACATCTCATAAGATATAGTTATATACCTTCAGTGTTTGATTTTGCAATGATTTCACTGTTTGAATGTGTTTTTCTATTTTTGTCTGTTTTGTGCGCATTCAGCTGGAATACGACTGTTTTCTGATTTTTTTCATTTTTCTACTGTCCCATAACATAAACCTCACAAATAAAGTTAACATCTTATAAGATATAGTTATATACCTTCAGTGTTTGATTTTGCAATGATTTCACTGTTTGAATGTGTTTTTCTATTTTTGTCTGTTTTTGTGCGCATTCAGCTGGAATACGACTGTTTTCTGATTTTTTTTCATTTTTCTACTGTCCCATAACATAAACCGCACAAATAAAGTTAACATCTTATAAGATATTCTTCGGTACCCTCAGTGTTTGATTTTGCAATGATTTCACTGTTTGGATGTGTTTTTTATTTGTCTCTGTTTTTGTGTGCATTCAGCAGGGATACGGCTGTTTTCTGATTTTTTTCATTTTTTTATTGTCCCATAACATAAACCTCACAAATAAAGTTAACATCTCATAAGATATAGTTATATACCTTCATTGTTTGATTTTGCAATGATTTCACTGTTTGAATGTGTTTTTCTATTTTTGTCTGTTTTTGTGCGCATTCAGCTGGAATACGACTGTTTTCTGATTTTTTTTCATTTTCTACTGTCCCATAACATAAACCTCACAAATAAAGTTAACATCTTATAAGATATACTAATGTACCCTCGTCGTTCCGCTCGTCTTGGGACCTCAAACGACATATAAAATATTCACACTCCTGCGACCTGTAGAAATGTAGTTCCTCCAAAACTTCCACTCTGGCCAAAGAGTCTAAGACTGTATAGAGTCTGACATGACCTGATTTTCAGTTTTTGGACACAGGACTTTGGGCTTTTTTCCCCCTGGCCAAAAAAAACTTCCAAAAACACAGTCTGTAAAATTCAAACGTAAGAAAGGTGGGAAACTGTCTTTTCTTCAATAATTCCTAAAGGCAATGAGTCCGGATGCTGATTTCTCCGTATGTGTATCAGGGACTCCTGGCTGATCCAGGGTGCCGAGTTTCAGACCCGTGCAACCTTTGGAAAGGTCAAAGGTCAGGCGCTCTGGTGTGTTTGTTGTAATAATTCCTAAAGGCATTGAGTCAGGAGTCTGATTTTTCCGTATGTGTATCAGGGACTAAAGCTTATCCCGGTTGCCGAGTTTCAGACCTGTGCAACTTTCGGAAAAGGTCAATGGTCAGCCGTTCGGGTGTGTTTTTTGTAATAATTCCTAAAGGCATTTAGCCAGGAGTCTGATTTTTCCGTATGTGTATCAGGGACTAAGGCTAATCCAGGGTGCCAAGTTTCAGACCCGTGCAACCTTTGGAAAGATCAAAGGTCAGCCGTTCGGGTGTGTTTTTTGTAATAATTCCTAAAGGCATTGAGCCAGGAGTCTGATTTTTCCGTGTGTGTATCAGGGACTAAGGCTGATCCAGGGTGCCGAGTTTCAAACCTGTGCAACCTTCGGAAAGGTCAATGGTCAGCCGTTCGGGTGTGTTTTTTGTATTCATTCCTAAAGGCATTGAGCCAGGAGTCTGATTTTTCCGTATGTGTATCAGGGACTAAGGCTAATCTAGGGTGCCGAGTTTCAGACCTGTGTAACTTTCGGAAAGGTCAAAGGTCAGCCGTTTAGGTGTGTTTTTTGTAATAATTCCTAAAGGCATTAAGCCAGGAGTCTGATTTTTCCGTATGTGTATCAGGGACTAAGGCTGATCGAGGGTATTTTAATCTTTTTTCTACTGTCCTATAATATGAAGTTACAATATTATAAGGTATATTGATGTACCCTCAGTGTTTGAATTTATAATGATTTTACTGTTTGGATGTGTTTTTCTATTTGTGTCTGTTTTTGTGCGCATTCAGCAGGGATACGGCTGTTTTCGGAATTTTTTTCATTTTTCTACTGTCCCATAACATAAACCTCACAAATAAAGTTAAAATCTTATAAGATATAGTTATATACCTTCAGTGTTTGATTTTGCAATGATTTCACTGTTTGGATGTGTTTTTCTATTTGTCTCTGTTTTTGTGTGCATTCAGCAGGGATACTGCTTTTTTCTGATTTTTTTCATTTTTCTACTGTCCCATAACATAAACCTCACAAATAAAGTTAAAATCTTATAAGATATAGTTATATACCTTCAGTGTTTGATTTTGCAATGATTTCACTGTTTGAATGTGTTTTTCTATTTTTGTCTGTTTTTGTGCGCATTCAGCTGGAATACGACTATTTTCTGATTTTTTTTCATTTTTCTACTGTCCCATAACATAAACCTCACAAATAAAGTTAACATCTTATAAGATATAGTTATATACCTTCAGTGTTTGATTTTGCAATGATTTCACTGTTTGGATGTATTTTTCTATTTGTGTCTGTTTTTGTGTGCATTCAGCTGAGATAATGCTGTTTCCGGATTTTTTTAATTTTTCTGCTGTCCCATAACATAAACCTCACAAATGAAGTTAACATCTTAAAAGATTTAGTTCTGTACCCTCAGTGTTTGATTTTGCAATGATTTCACTGTTGGGATGTGTTCTTCTATTTGTGTCTGTTTGTGTGCGCATTCAGCTGAGATAAGGCTGTTTCCGGATTTTGTTAATTTTTGTACTTTCCCATAACATAAACCTCACAAATGAAGTTAACATCTTAAAAGATTTAGTTCTGTACCCTCAGTGTTTGATTTTGCAATGATTTCACTGTTTGGATGTGTTTTTCTCTTTGTGTCTGTTTGTGTGCGCATTCAGCTGAGATAAGGCTGTTTCCGGATTTTTTTCATTTTTCTACTTTCCCATAACATAAACCTCACAAATGAAGTTAACATCTTAAAAGATTTAGTTCTGTACCCTCAGTGTTTGATTTTGCAATGATTTCACTGTTTGGATGTGTTTTTCTATGGGTGTCTGTTTGTGTGTGCATTCAGCTGAGCTAAGGCTGTTTCCGGATTTTTTTCATTTTTCTACTTTCCCATAACATAAACCTCACAAATAAAGTTAACATCTTATAAGATATAGTTATATACCTTCAGTGTTTGAATTTATAATGATTTCACTGATTGGATGTGTTTTTCTATTTGTGTCTGTTTTTGTGCACTTTCAGCAGGGATACGGCTGTTTTCGGACTTTTTTTCATTTTTCTACTGTCCCATAACATGAACCTCACAAATAAAGTTAAAATCTTATAAGATATAGTTATATACCTTCAGTGTTTGATTTTGCAATGATTTCACTGTTTGGATGTGTTTTTCTATTTGTCTCTGTTTTTGTGTGCATTCAGCAGGGATACAGCTGTTTTCTGATTTTTTTCTTTTTTTTATTGTCCCATAACATAAACCTCACAAATAAAGTTAACATCTCATAAGATATAGTTATATACCTTCAGTGTTTGATTTTGCAATGATTTCACTGTTTGGATGTGTTTTTCTATTTGTCTCTGTTTTTGTGTGCATTCAGCAAGGATACGACTGTTTTTTGATTTTTTGATTTTTTTCTACTGTCCCATAACATAAACCTCACAAATAAAGTTAAAATCTTATAAGATATAGTTATATACCTTCAGTGTTTGATTTTGCAATGATTTCACTGTTTGGATGTGTTTTTCTATTTGTGTCTGTTTTTGTGCGCATTCAGCTGGAATACGACTGTTTTCTGATTTTTTTTCATTTTTCTACTGTCCCATAACATAAACCTCACAAATAAAGTTAACATCTTATAAGATATTCTTTGGTACCCTCAGTGTTTGATTTTGCAATGATTTCACTGTTTGGATGTGTTTTTCTATTTGTGTCCGTTTTTGTGCGCATTCAGCTGGAATACGTCTGTTTTCTGATTTTTTTTCATTTTCTACTGTCCCATAACATAAACCTCACAAATAAAGTTTAAATCTTATAAGATATAGTTATATACCTTCACTGTTTTATTTTGCAATGATTTCACTGTTTGGATGTGTTTTTCTATTTGTCTCTGTTTTTGTGCGTATTCAGCAGGGATACGGCTGTTTTCTGATTTTTTTCTTTTTTTTATTGTCCCATAACATAAACCTCACAAATAAAGTTAACATCTCATAAGATATAGTTATATACCTTCAGTGTTTGATTTTGCAATGATTTCAAGTTTGAATGTGTTTTTCTATTTTTGTCTGTTTTTGTGCGCATTCAGCTGGAATACGACTGTTTTCTGATTTGTTTTCATTTTTCTACTGTCCCATAACATAAACCTCACAAATAAAGTTAACATCTCATAAGATATAGTTATATACCTTCAGTGTTTGATTTTGCAATGATTTCACTGTTTGAATGTGTTTTTCTATTTTTGTCTGTTTTTGTGCGCATTCAGCTGGAATACGACTGTTTTCGGAATTTTTTTCATTTTTCTACTGTCCCATAACATAAACCTCACAAATAAAGTTAACATCTTATAAGATATTCTTCGGTACCCTCAGTGTTTGATTTTGCAATGATTTCACTGTTTGGATGTGTTTTTCTATTTGTCTCTGTTTTTGTGTGCATTCAGCAGGGATACGGCTGTTTTCTGATTTTTTTAATTTTTTTATTGTCCCATAACATAAACCTCACAAATAAAGTTAACATCTCATAAGATATAGTTATATACCTTCAGTGTTTGATTTTGCAATGATTTCACTGTTTGGATGTGTTTTTCTATTTGTGTCTGTTTTTGTGCACTTTCAGCAGGGATACGGCTGTTTTCGGACTTTTTTTCATTTTTCTACTGTCCCATAACATGAACCTCACAAATAAAGTTAAAATCTTATAAGATATAGTTATATACCTTCAGTGTTTGATTTTGCAATGATTTCACTGTTTGGATGTGTTTTTCTATTTGTCTCTGTTTTTGTGTGCATTCAGCAGGGATACAGCTGTTTTCTGATTTTTTTCTTTTTTTTATTGTCCCATAACATAAACCTCACAAATAAAGTTAACATCTCATAAGATATAGTTATATACCTTCAGTGTTTGATTTTGCAATGATTTCACTGTTTGGATGTGTTTTTCTATTTGTGTCTGTTTTTGTGTGCATTCAGCTGAGATAATGCTGTTTCCGTATTTTTTTAATTTTTCTGCTGTCCCATAACATAAACCTCACAAATGAAGTTAACATCTTAAAAGATTTAGTTCTGTACCCTCAGTGTTTGATTTTGCAATGATTTCACTGTTTGGATGTGTTTTTCTATTTGTGTCTGTTTGTGTGCGCATTCAGCTGAGATAAGGCTGTTTCCGGATTTTGTTAATTTTTGTACTTTCCCATAACATAAACCTCACAAATGAAGTTAACATCTTAAAAGATTTAGTTCTGTAACCTCAGTGTTTGATTTTGCAATGATTTCACTGTTTGGATGTGTTTTTCTATGGGTGTCTGTTTTTGTGCGCATTCAGCTGAGCTAAGGCTGTTTCCGGATTTTTTTCATTTTTCTACTTTCCCATAACATAAACCTCACAAATAAAGTTAACATCTTATAAGATATAGTTATATACCTTCAGTGTTTTATTTTGCAATGATTTCACTGTTTGGATGTGTTTTTCTATTTGTCTCTGTTTTTGTGTGCATTCAGCAGGGATACGGCTGTTTTCTGACTTTTTTCATTTTTTTATTGTCCCATAACATAAACCTCACAAATAAAGTTAACATCTCATAAGATATAGTTATATACCTTCAGTGTTTGATTTTGCAATGATTTCACTGTTTGAATGTGTTTTTCTATTTTTGTCTGTTTTTGTGCGCATTCAGCTGGAATACGACTGTTTTCTGATTTTTTTCATTTTTCTACTGTCCCATAACATAAACCTCACAAATAAAGTTAACATCTCATAAGATATAGTTATATACCTTCAGTGTTTGATTTTGCAATGATTTCACTGTTTGAATGTGTTTTTCTATTTTTGTCTGTTTTTGTGCGCATTCAGCTGGAATACGACTGTTTTCTGATTTTTTTTCATTTTTCTACTGTCCCATAACATAAACCGCACAAATAAAGTTAACATCTTATAAGATATTCTTCGGTACCCTCAGTGTTTGATTTTGCAATGATTTCACTGTTTGGATGTGTTTTTTATTTGTCTCTGTTTTTGTGTGCATTCAGCAGGGATACGGCTGTTTTCTGATTTTTTTCATTTTTTTATTGTCCCATAACATAAACCTCACAAATAAAGTTAACATCTCATAAGATATAGTTATATACCTTCATTGTTTGATTTTGCAATGATTTCACTGTTTGAATGTGTTTTTCTATTTTTGTCTGTTTTTGTGCGCATTCAGCTGGAATACGACTGTTTTCTGATTTTTTTTCATTTTCTACTGTCCCATAACATAAACCTCACAAATAAAGTTAACATCTTATAAGATATACTAATGTACCCTCGTCGTTCCGCTCGTCTTGGGACCTCAAACGACATATAAAATATTCACACTCCTGCGACCTGTAGAAATGTAGTTCCTCCAAAACTTCCACTCTGGCCAAAGAGTCTAAGACTGTATAGAGTCTGACATGACCTGATTTTCAGTTTTTGGACACAGGACTTTGGGCTTTTTTCCCCCTGGCCAAAAAAAACTTCCAAAAACACAGTCTGTAAAATTCAAACGTAAGAAAGGTGGGAAACTGTCTTTTCTTCAATAATTCCTAAAGGCAATGAGTCCGGATGCTGATTTCTCCGTATGTGTATCAGGGACTCCTGGCTGATCCAGGGTGCCGAGTTTCAGACCCGTGCAACCTTTGGAAAGGTCAAAGGTCAGGCGCTCTGGTGTGTTTGTTGTAATAATTCCTAAAGGCATTGAGTCAGGAGTCTGATTTTTCCGTATGTGTATCAGGGACTAAAGCTTATCCCGGTTGCCGAGTTTCAGACCTGTGCAACTTTCGGAAAAGGTCAATGGTCAGCCGTTCGGGTGTGTTTTTTGTAATAATTCCTAAAGGCATTTAGCCAGGAGTCTGATTTTTCCGTATGTGTATCAGGGACTAAGGCTAATCCAGGGTGCCAAGTTTCAGACCCGTGCAACCTTTGGAAAGATCAAAGGTCAGCCGTTCGGGTGTGTTTTTTGTAATAATTCCTAAAGGCATTGAGCCAGGAGTCTGATTTTTCCGTGTGTGTATCAGGGACTAAGGCTGATCCAGGGTGCCGAGTTTCAAACCTGTGCAACCTTCGGAAAGGTCAATGGTCAGCCGTTCGGGTGTGTTTTTTGTATTCATTCCTAAAGGCATTGAGCCAGGAGTCTGATTTTTCCGTATGTGTATCAGGGACTAAGGCTAATCTAGGGTGCCGAGTTTCAGACCTGTGTAACCTTCGGAAAGGTCAAAGGTCAGCCGTTTAGGTGTGTTTTTTGTAATAATTCCTAAAGGCATTAAGCCAGGAGTCTGATTTTTCCGTATGTGTATCAGGGACTAAGGCTGATCGAGGGTATTTTAATCTTTTTTCTACTGTCCTATAATATGAAGTTACAATATTATAAGGTATATTGATGTACCCTCAGTGTTTGAATTTATAATGATTTTACTGTTTGGATGTGTTTTTCTATTTGTGTCTGTTTTTGTGCGCATTCAGCAGGGATACGGCTGTTTTCGGAATTTTTTTCATTTTTCTACTGTCCCATAACATAAACCTCACAAATAAAGTTAAAATCTTATAAGATATAGTTATATACCTTCAGTGTTTGATTTTGCAATGATTTCACTGTTTGGATGTGTTTTTCTATTTGTCTCTGTTTTTGTGTGCATTCAGCAGGGATACTGCTTTTTTCTGATTTTTTTCATTTTTCTACTGTCCCATAACATAAACCTCACAAATAAAGTTAAAATCTTATAAGATATAGTTATATACCTTCAGTGTTTGATTTTGCAATGATTTCACTGTTTGAATGTGTTTTTCTATTTTTGTCTGTTTTTGTGCGCATTCAGCTGGAATACGACTATTTTCTGATTTTTTTTCATTTTTCTACTGTCCCATAACATAAACCTCACAAATAAAGTTAACATCTTATAAGATATAGTTATATACCTTCAGTGTTTGATTTTGCAATGATTTCACTGTTTGGATGTATTTTTCTATTTGTGTCTGTTTTTGTGTGCATTCAGCTGAGATAATGCTGTTTCCGGATTTTTTTAATTTTTCTGCTGTCCCATAACATAAACCTCACAAATGAAGTTAACATCTTAAAAGATTTAGTTCTGTACCCTCAGTGTTTGATTTTGCAATGATTTCACTGTTTGGATGTGTTTTTCTATTTGTGTCTGTTTGTGTGCGCATTCAGCTGAGATAAGGCTGTTTCCGGATTTTTTTCATTTTTCTACTTTCCCATAACATAAACCTCACAAATGAAGTTAACATCTTAAAAGATTTAGTTCTGTACCCTCAGTGTTTGATTTTGCAATGATTTCACTGTTTGGATGTGTTTTTCTATGGGTGTCTGTTTGTGTGTGCATTCAGCTGAGCTAAGGCTGTTTCTGGATTTTTTTCATTTTTCTACTTTCCCATAACATAAACCTCACAAATAAAGTTAACATCTTATAAGATATAGTTATATACCTTCAGTGTTTGAATTTATAATGATTTCACTGATTGGATGTGTTTTTCTATTTGTGTCTGTTTTTGTGCACATTCAGCAGGGATACGGCTGTTTTCGGATTTTTTTCATTTTTCTACTGTCCCATAACATAAACCTCACAAATAAAGTTTAAATCTTATAAGATATAGTTATATACCTTCACTGTTTTATTTTGCAATGATTTCACTGTTTGGATGTGTTTTTCTATTTGTCTCTGTTTTTGTGCGCATTCAGCAGGAATACGGCTGTTTTCTGATTTTTTTCTTTTTTTTATTGTCCCATAACATAAACCTCACAAATAAAGTTAACATCTCATAAGATATAGTTATATACCTTCAGTGTTTGATTTTGCAATGATTTCAAGTTTGAATGTGTTTTTCTATTTTTGTCTGTTTTTGTGCGCATTCAGCTGGAATACGACTGTTTTCTGATTTGTTTTCATTTTTCTACTGTCCCATAACATAAACCTCACAAATAAAGTTAACATCTCATAAGATATAGTTATATACCTTCAGTGTTTGATTTTGCAATGATTTCACTGTTTGAATGTGTTTTTCTATTTTTGTCTGTTTTTGTGCGCATTCAGCTGGAATACGACTGTTTTCGGAATTTTTTTCATTTTTCTACTGTCCCATAACATAAACCTCACAAATAAAGTTAACATCTTATAAGATATTCTTCGGTACCCTCAGTGTTTGATTTTGCAATGATTTCACTGTTTGGATGTGTTTTTCTATTTGTCTCTGTTTTTGTGTGCATTCAGCAGGGATACGGCTGTTTTCTGATTTTTTTAATTTTTTTATTGTCCCATAACATAAACCTCACAAATAAAGTTAACATCTCATAAGATATAGTTATATACCTTCAGTGTTTGATTTTGCAATGATTTCACTGTTTGGATGTGTTTTTCTATTTGTGTCTGTTTTTGTGCACTTTCAGCAGGGATACGGCTGTTTTCGGACTTTTTTTCATTTTTCTACTGTCCCATAACATGAACCTCACAAATAAAGTTAAAATCTTATAAGATATAGTTATATACCTTCAGTGTTTGATTTTGCAATGATTTCACTGTTTGGATGTGTTTTTCTATTTGTCTCTGTTTTTGTGTGCATTCAGCAGGGATACAGCTGTTTTCTGATTTTTTTCTTTTTTTTATTGTCCCATAACATAAACCTCACAAATAAAGTTAACATCTCATAAGATATAGTTATATACCTTCAGTGTTTGATTTTGCAATGATTTCACTGTTTGGATGTGTTTTTCTATTTGTCTCTGTTTTTGTGTGCATTCAGCAAGGATACGACTGTTTTCTGATTTTTTTCTTTTTTTCTACTGTCCCATAACATAAACCTCACAAATAAAGTTAAAATCTTATAAGATATAGTTATATACCTTCAGTGTTTGATTTTGCAATGATTTCACTGTTTGGATGTGTTTTTCTATTTGCGTCTGTTTTTGTGCGCATTCAGCTGGAATACGACTGTTTTCTGATTTTTTTTCATTTTTCTACTGTCCCATAACATAAACCTCACAAATAAAGTTAACATCTTATAAGATATTCTTTGGTACCCTCAGTGTTTGATTTTGCAATGATTTCACTGTTTGGATGTGTTTTTCTATTTGTGTCCGTTTTTGTGCGCATTCAGCTGGAATACGTCTGTTTTCTGATTTTTTTTCATTTTCTACTGTCCCATAACATAAACCTCACAAATAAAGTTTAAATCTTATAAGATATAGTTATATACCTTCACTGTTTTATTTTGCAATGATTTCACTGTTTGGATGTGTTTTTCTATTTGTCTCTGTTTTTGTGCGCATTCAGCAGGGATACGGCTGTTTTCTGATTTTTTTCTTTTTTTTATTGTCCCATAACATAAACCTCACAAATAAAGTTAACATCTCATAAGATATAGTTATATACCTTCAGTGTTTGATTTTGCAATGATTTCAAGTTTGAATGTGTTTTTCTATTTTTGTCTGTTTTTGTGCGCATTCAGCTGGAATACGACTGTTTTCTGATTTGTTTTCATTTTTCTACTGTCCCATAACATAAACCTCACAAATAAAGTTAACATCTCATAAGATATAGTTATATACCTTCAGTGTTTGATTTTGCAATGATTTCACTGTTTGAATGTGTTTTTCTATTTTTGTCTGTTTTTGTGCGCATTCAGCTGGAATACGACTGTTTTCGGAATTTTTTTCATTTTTCTACTGTCCCATAACATAAACCTCACAAATAAAGTTAACATCTTATAAGATATTCTTCGGTACCCTCAGTGTTTGATTTTGCAATGATTTCACTGTTTGGATGTGTTTTTCTATTTGTCTCTGTTTTTGTGTGCATTCAGCAGGGATACGGCTGTTTTCTGATTTTTTTAATTTTTTTATTGTCCCATAACATAAACCTCACAAATAAAGTTAACATCTCATAAGATATAGTTATATACCTTCAGTGTTTGATTTTGCAATGATTTCACTGTTTGGATGTGTTTTTCTATTTGTGTCTGTTTTTGTGCACTTTCAGCAGGGATACGGCTGTTTTCGGACTTTTTTTCATTTTTCTACTGTCCCATAACATGAACCTCACAAATAAAGTTAAAATCTTATAAGATATAGTTATATACCTTCAGTGTTTGATTTTGCAATGATTTCACTGTTTGGATGTGTTTTTCTATTTGTCTCTGTTTTTGTGTGCATTCAGCAGGGATACAGCTGTTTTCTGATTTTTTTCTTTTTTTTATTGTCCCATAACATAAACCTCACAAATAAAGTTAACATCTCATAAGATATAGTTATATACCTTCAGTGTTTGATTTTGCAATGATTTCACTGTTTGGATGTGTTTTTCTATTTGTGTCTGTTTTTGTGTGCATTCAGCTGAGATAATGCTGTTTCCGTATTTTTTTAATTTTTCTGCTGTCCCATAACATAAACCTCACAAATGAAGTTAACATCTTAAAAGATTTAGTTCTGTACCCTCAGTGTTTGATTTTGCAATGATTTCACTGTTTGGATGTGTTTTTCTATTTGTGTCTGTTTGTGTGCGCATTCAGCTGAGATAAGGCTGTTTCCGGATTTTGTTAATTTTTGTACTTTCCCATAACATAAACCTCACAAATGAAGTTAACATCTTAAAAGATTTAGTTCTGTAACCTCAGTGTTTGATTTTGCAATGATTTCACTGTTTGGATGTGTTTTTCTATGGGTGTCTGTTTTTGTGCGCATTCAGCTGAGCTAAGGCTGTTTCCGGATTTTTTTCATTTTTCTACTTTCCCATAACATAAACCTCACAAATAAAGTTAACATCTTATAAGATATAGTTATATACCTTCAGTGTTTTATTTTGCAATGATTTCACTGTTTGGATGTGTTTTTCTATTTGTCTCTGTTTTTGTGTGCATTCAGCAGGGATACGGCTGTTTTCTGACTTTTTTCATTTTTTTATTGTCCCATAACATAAACCTCACAAATAAAGTTAACATCTCATAAGATATAGTTATATACCTTCAGTGTTTGATTTTGCAATGATTTCACTGTTTGAATGTGTTTTTCTATTTTTGTCTGTTTTTGTGCGCATTCAGCTGGAATACGACTGTTTTCTGATTTTTTTCATTTTTCTACTGTCCCATAACATAAACCTCACAAATAAAGTTAACATCTTATAAGATATAGTTATATACCTTCAGTGTTTGATTTTGCAATGATTTCACTGTTTGAATGTGTTTTTCTATTTTTGTCTGTTTTTGTGCGCATTCAGCTGGAATACGACTGTTTTCTGATTTTTTTTCATTTTTCTACTGTCCCATAACATAAACCGCACAAATAAAGTTAACATCTTATAAGATATTCTTCGGTACCCTCAGTGTTTGATTTTGCAATGATTTCACTGTTTGGATGTGTTTTTTATTTGTCTCTGTTTTTGTGTGCATTCAGCAGGGATACGGCTGTTTTCTGATTTTTTTCATTTTTTTATTGTCCCATAACATAAACCTCACAAATAAAGTTAACATCTCATAAGATATAGTTATATACCTTCATTGTTTGATTTTGCAATGATTTCACTGTTTGAATGTGTTTTTCTATTTTTGTCTGTTTTTGTGCGCATTCAGCTGGAATACGACTGTTTTCTGATTTTTTTTCATTTTCTACTGTCCCATAACATAAACCTCACAAATAAAGTTAACATCTTATAAGATATACTAATGTACCCTCGTCGTTCCGCTCGTCTTGGGACCTCAAACGACATATAAAATATTCACACTCCTGCGACCTGTAGAAATGTAGTTCCTCCAAAACTTCCACTCTGGCCAAAGAGTCTAAGACTGTATAGAGTCTGACATGACCTGATTTTCAGTTTTTGGACACAGGACTTTGGGCTTTTTTCCCCCTGGCCAAAAAAAACTTCCAAAAACACAGTCTGTAAAATTCAAACGTAAGAAAGGTGGGAAACTGTCTTTTCTTCAATAATTCCTAAAGGCAATGAGTCCGGATGCTGATTTCTCCGTATGTGTATCAGGGACTCCTGGCTGATCCAGGGTGCCGAGTTTCAGACCCGTGCAACCTTTGGAAAGGTCAAAGGTCAGCCGCTCTGGTGTGTTTGTTGTAATAATTCCTAAAGGCATTGAGTCAGGAGTCTGATTTTTCCGTATGTGTATCAGGGACTAAAGCTTATCCCGGTTGCCGAGCTTCAGACCTTTGCAACTTTCGGAAAAGGTCAATGGTCAGCCGTTCGGGTGTGTTTTTTGTAATAATTCCTAAAGGCATTTAGCCAGGAGTCAGATTTTTCCGTATGTGTATCAGGGACTAAGGCTAATCCAGGGTGCCGAGTTTCAGACCCGTGCAACCTTTGGAAAGATCAAAGGTCAGCCGTTCGGGTGTGTTTTTTGTAATAATTCCTAAAGGCATTGAGCCAGGAGTCTGATTTTTCCGTGTGTGTATCAGGGACTAAGGCTGATCCAGGGTGCCGAGTTTCAAACCTGTGCAACCTTCGGAAAGGTCAATGGTCAGCCGTTCGGGTGTGTTTTTTGTATTCATTCCTAAAGGCATTGAGCCAGGAGTCTGATTTTTCCGTATGTGTATCAGGGACTAAGGCTAATCTAGGGTGCCGAGTTTCAGACCTGTGTAACCTTCGGAAAGGTCAAAGGTCAGCCGTTTAGGTGTGTTTTTTGTAATAATTCCTAAAGGCATTAAGCCAGGAGTCTGATTTTTCCGTATGTGTATCAGGGACTAAGGCTGATCGAGGGTATTTTAATCTTTTTTCTACTGTCCTATAATATGAAGTTACAATCTTATAAGGTATATTGATGTACCCTCAGTGTTTGAATTTATAATGATTTTACTGTTTGGATGTGTTTTTCTATTTGTGTCTGTTTTTGTGCGCATTCAGCAGGGATACGGCTGTTTTCGGAATTTTTTTCATTTTTCTACTGTCCCATAACATAAACCTCACAAATAAAGTTAAAATCTTATAAGATATAGTTATATACCTTCAGTATTTGATTTTGCAATGATTTCACTGTTTGGATGTGTTTTTCTATTTGTCTCTGTTTTTGTGTGCATTCAGCAGGGACACTGCTTTTTTCTGATTTTTTTCATTTTTCTACTGTCCCATAACATAAACCTCACAAATAAAGTTAAAATCTTATAAGATATAGTTATATACCTTCAGTGTTTGATTTTGCAATGATTTCACTGTTTGGATGTGTTTTTCTATTTGTGTCTGTTTTTGTGCACATTCAGCAGGGATACGGCTGTTTTCGGACTTTTTTTCATTTTTCTACTTTCCCATAACATAAACCTCACAAATAAAGTTAACATCTTATAAGATATAGTTATATACCTTCAGTGTTTGAATTTATAATGATTTCACTGTTTGGATGTGTTTTTCTATTTGTGTCTGTTTTTGTGCGCATTCAGCAGGGATACGGCTGTTTTCGGATTTTTTTCATTTTTCTACTGTCCCATAACATAAACCTCACAAATAAAGTTTAAATCTTATAAGATAAAGTTATATACCTTCAGTGTTTTATTTTGCAATGATTTCACTGTTTGGATGTGTTTTTCTATTTGTCTCTGTTTTTGTGTGCATTCAGCAGGGATACGGCTGTTTTCTGACTTTTTTCATTTTTTTATTGTCCCATAACATAAACCTCACAAATAAAGTTAACATCTCATAAGATATAGTTATATACCTTCAGTGTTTGATTTTGCAATGATTTCACTGTTTGAATGTGTTTTTCTATTTTTGTCTGTTTTTGTGCGCATTCAGCTGGAATACGACTGTTTTCTGATTTTTTTCATTTTTCTACTGTCCCATAACATAAACCTCACAAATAAAGTTAACATCTTATAAGATATAGTTATATACCTTCAGTGTTTGATTTTGCAATGATTTCACTGTTTGAATGTGTTTTTCTATTTTTGTCTGTTTTTGTGCGCATTCAGCTGGAATACGACTGTTTTCTGATTTTTTTTCATTTTTCTACTGTCCCATAACATAAACCTCACAAATAAAGTTAACATCTTATAAGATATAGTTATATACCTTCAGTGTTTGATTTTGCAATGATTTCACTGTTTGGATGTGTTTTTCTATTTGTGTCTGTTTTTGTGCGCATTCAGCAGGGATACGGCTGTTTTCGGAATTTTTTTCATTTTTCTACTGTCCCATAACATAAACCTCACAAATAAAGTTAAAATCTTAGAAGATATAGTTATATACCTTCAGTGTTTGATTTTGCAATGATTTCACTGTTTGGATGTGTTTTTCTATTTGTCTCTGTTTTTGTGTGCATTCAGCAGGGACACTGCTTTTTTCTGATTTTTTTCATTTTTCTACTGTCCCATAACATAAACCTCACAAATAAAGTTAAAATCTTATAAGATATAGTTATATACCTTCAGTGTTTGATTTTGCAATGATTTCACTGTTTGGATGTGTTTTTCTATTTGTCTCTGTTTTTGTGTGCATTAAGCAGGGATACGGCTGTTTTCTGATTTTTTTCATTATTTTATTGTCCCATAACATAAACCTCACAAATAAAGTTAACATCTCATAAGATATAGTTATATACCTTCAGTGTTTGATTTTGCAATGATTTCACTGTTTGGAAGTGTTTTTCTATTTGTGTCTGTTTTTGTGCACATTCAGCAGGGATACGGCTGTTTTCGGACTTTTTTTCATTTTTCTACTGTCCCATAACATGAACCTCACAAATAAAGTTAAAATCTTATAAGATATAGTTATATACCTTCAGTGTTTGATTTTGCAATGATTTCACTGTTTGGATGTGTTTTTCTATTTGTCTCTGTTTTTGTGTGCATTCAGCAGGGATACGGCTGTTTTCTGATTTTTTTCTTTTTTTCTACTGTCCCATAACATAAACCTCACAAATAAAGTTAACATCTTATAAGATATAGTTATATACCTTCAGTGTTTGATTTTGCAATGATTTCACTGTTTGAATGTGTTTTTCTATTTTTGTCTGTTTTTGTGCACATTCAGCAGGGATACGGCTGTTTTCGGACTTTTTTTCATTTTTCTACTGTCCCATAACATGAACCTCACAAATAAAGTTAAAATCTTATAAGATATAGTTATATACCTTCAGTGTTTGATTTTGCAATGATTTCACTGTTTGGATGTGTTTTTCTATTGGTGTCTGTTTGTGTGCGCATTCAGCTGAGCTAAGGCTGTTTCCGGATTTTTTTCATTTTTCTACTTTCCCATAACATAAACCTCACAAATAAAGTTAACATCTTATAAGATATAGTTATATACCTTCAGTGTTTGAATTTATAATGATTTCACTGTTTGGATGTGTTTTTCTATTTGTGTCTGTTTTTGTGCGCATTCAGCAGGGATACGGCTGTTTTCGGATTTTTTTCATTTTTCTACTGTCCCATAACATAAACCTCACAAATAAAGTTTAAATCTTATAAGATATAGTTATATACCTTCAGTGTTTTATTTTGCAATGATTTCACTGTTTGGATGTGTTTTTCTATTTGTCTCTGTTTTTGTGTGCATTCAGCAGGGATACGGCTGTTTTCTGACTTTTTTCATTTTTTTATTGTCCCATAACATAAACCTCACAAATAAAGTTAACATCTCATAAGATATAGTTATATACCTTCAGTGTTTGATTTTGCAATGATTTCACTGTTTGAATGTGTTTTTCTATTTTTGTCTGTTTTTGTGCGCATTCAGCTGGAATACGACTGTTTTCTGATTTTTTTCATTTTTCTACTGTCCCATAACATAAACCTCACAAATAAAGTTAACATCTTATAAGATATAGTTATATACCTTCAGTGTTTGATTTTGCAATGATTTCACTGTTTGAATGTGTTTTTCTATTTTTGTCTGTTTTTGTGCGCATTCAGCTGGAATACGACTGTTTTCTGATTTTTTTTCATTTTTCTACTGTCCCATAACATAAACCTCACAAATAAAGTTAACATCTTATAAGATATAGTTATATACCTTCAGTGTTTGATTTTGCAATGATTTCACTGTTTGGATGTGTTTTTCTATTTGTCTCTGTTTTTGTGTGCATTCAGCAGGGATACGGCTGTTTTCTGATTTTTTTATTTTTTTCTACTGTCCCATAACATAAACCTCTCAAATAAAGTTAAAATCTCATAAGATATAGTTATATACCTTCAGTGTTTGATTTTGCAATGATTTCACTGTTTGGATGTGTTTTTCTATTTGTGTCTGTTTTTGTGCGCATTCAGCAGGGATACGGCTGTTTTCTGATTTTTTTCTTTTTTTTATTGTCCCATAACATAAACCTCACAAATAAAGTTAACATCTCATAAGATATAGTTATATACCTTCAGTGTTTGATTTTGCAATGATTTCACTGTTTGAATGTGTTTTTCTATTTTTGTCTGTTTTTGTGCGCATTCAGCTGGAATACGACTGTTTTCTGATTTGTTTTCATTTTTCTACTGTCCCATAACATAAACCTCACAAATAAAGTTAACATCTCATAAGATATAGTTATATACCTTCAGTGTTTGATTTTGCAATGATTTCACTGTTTGAATGTGTTTTTCTATTTTTGTCTGTTTTTGTGCGCATTCAGCTGGAATACGACTGTTTTCGGAATTTTTTTCATTTTTCTACTGTCCCATAACATAAACCTCACAAATAAAGTTAACATCTTATAAGATATTCTTCGGTACCCTCAGTGTTTGATTTTGCAATGATTTCACTGTTTGGATGTGTTTTTCTATTTGTCTCTGTTTTTGTGTGCATTTAGCAGGGATACGGCTGTTTTCTGATTTTTTTCATTTTTTTATTGTCCCATAACATAAACCTCACAAATAAAGTTAACATCTCATAAGATATAGTTATATACCTTCAGTGTTTGATTTTGCAATGATTTCACTGTTTGGATGTGTTTTTCTATTTGTGTCTGTTTTTGTGCACATTCAGCAGGGATACGGCTGTTTTCGGACTTTTTTTCATTTTTCTACTGTCCCATAACATGAACCTCACAAATAAAGTTAAAATCTTATAACATATAGTTATATACCTTCAGTGTTTGATTTTGCAATGATTTCACTGTTTGGATGTGTTTTTCTATTTGTCTCTGTTTTTGTGTGCATTCAGCAGGGATACGGCTGTTTTCTGATTTTTTTCTTTTTTTCTACTGTCCCATAACATAAACCTCACAAATAAAGTTAAAATCTTATAAGATATAGTTATATACCTTCAGTGTTTGATTTTGCAATGATTTCACTGTTTGGATGTGTTTTTCTATTTGTGTCTGTTTTTGTGCGCATTCAGCAGGGATACGGCTGTTTTCGGAATTTTTTTCATTTTTCTACTGTCCCATAACATAAACCTCACAAATAAAGTTAAAATCTTATAAGATATAGTTATATACCTTCAGTGTTTGATTTTGCAATGATTTCACTGTTTGAATGTGTTTTTCTATTTTTGTCTGTTTTTGTGCGCATTCAGCTGGAATACGACTGTTTTCTGATTTTTTTTCATTTTTCTACTGTCCCATAACATAAACCTCACAAATAAAGTTAACATCGTATAAGATATAGTTATATACCTTCAGTGTTTGATTTTGCAATGATTTCACTGTTTGAATGTGTTTTTCTATTTTTGTCTGTTTTTGTGCGCATTCAGCTGGAATACGACTGTTTTCTGATTTTTTTTCATTTTTCTACTGTCCCATAACATAAACCTCACAAATAAAGTTAACATCTTATAAGATATAGTTATATACCTTCAGTGTTTGATTTTGCAATGATTTCACTGTTTGGATGTGTTTTTCTATTTGTGTCTGTTTTTGTGTGCATTCAGCTGAGATAATGCTGTTTCCGGATTTTTTTAATTTTTCTGCTGTCCCATAACATAAACCTTACAAATGAAGTTAACATCTTAAAAGATTTAGTTCTGTACCCTCAGTGTTTGATTTTGCAATGATTTCACTGTTTGGATGTGTTTTTCTATTTGTGTCTGTTTGTGTGCGCATTCAGCTGAGATAAGGCTGTTTCCGGATTTTGTTAATTTTTGTACTTTCCCATAACATAAACCTCACAAATGAAGTTAACATCTTAAAAGATTTAGTTCTGTACCCTCAGTGTTTGATTTTGCAATGATTTCACTGTTTGGATGTGTTTTTCTATGGGTGTCTGTTTGTGTGCGCATTCAGCTGAGCTAAGGCTGTTTCCGGATTTTTTTCATTTTTCTACTTTCCCATAACATAAACCTCACAAATAAAGTTAACATCTTATAAGATATAGTTATATACCTTCAGTGTTTGAATTTATAATGATTTCACTGTTTGGATGTGTTTTTCTATTTGTGTCTGTTTTTGTGCGCATTCAGCAGGGATACGGCTGTTTTCGGATTTTTTTCATTTTTCTACTGTCCCATAACATAAACCTCACAAATAAAGTTTAAATCTTATAAGATATAGTTATATACCTTCAGTGTTTTATTTTGCAATGATTTCACTGTTTGGATGTGTTTTTCTATTTGTCTCTGTTTTTGTGTGCATTCAGCAGGGATACGGCTGTTTTCTGACTTTTTTCATTTTTCTACTGTCCCATAACATAAACCTCACAAATAAAGTTAAAATCTTATAAGATATAGTTATATACCTTCAGTGTTTGATTTTGCAATGATTTCACTGTTTGGATGTGTTTTTCTATTTGTGTCTGTTTTTGTGCGCATTCAGCAGGGATACGGCTGTTTTCGGAATTTTTTTCATTTTTCTACTGTCCCATAACATAAACCTCACAAATAAAGTTAAAATCTTATAAGATATAGTTATATACCTTCAGTGTTTGATTTTGCAATGATTTCACTGTTTGGATGTGTTTTTCTATTTGTCTCTGTTTTTGTGTGCATTCAGCAGGGATACAGCTGTTTTCTGATTTTTTTCTTTTTTTTATTGTCCCATAACATAAACCTCACAAATAAAGTTAACATCTCATAAGATATAGTTATATACCTTCAGTGTTTGATTTTGCAATGATTTCACTGTTTGAATGTGTTTTTCTATTTTTGTCTGTTTTTGTGCGCATTCAGCTGGAATACGACTGTTTTCTGATTTTTTTTCATTTTTCTACTGTCCCATAACATAAACCTCACAAATAAAGTTAACATCGTATAAGATATAGTTATATACCTTCAGTGTTTGATTTTGCAATGATTTCACTGTTTGAATGTGTTTTTCTATTTTTGTCTGTTTTTGTGCGCATTCAGCTGGAATACGACTGTTTTCTGATTTTTTTTCATTTTTCTACTGTCCCATAACATAAACCTCACAAATAAAGTTAACATCTTATAAGATATTCTTTGGTACCCTCAGTGTTTGATTTTGCAATGATTTCACTGTTTGGATGTGTTTTTCTATTTGTGTCCGTTTTTGTGCGCATTCAGCAGGGATACGGCTGTTTTCGGACTTTTTTTCATTTTTCTACTGTCCCATAACATGAACCTCACAAATAAAGTTAAAATCTTATAAGATATAGTTATATACCTTCAGTGTTTGATTTTGCAATGATTTCACTGTTTGGATGTGTTTTTCTATTTGTCTCTGTTTTTGTGTGCATTCAGCAGGGATACAGCTGTTTTCTGATTTTTTTCTTTTTTTTATTGTCCCATAACATAAACCTCACAAATAAAGTTAACATCTCATAAGATATAGTTATATACCTTCAGTGTTTGATTTTGCAATGATTTCACTGTTTGGATGTGTTTTTCTATTTGTCTCTGTTTTTGTGTGCATTCAGCATGGATACGACTGTTTTCTGATTTTTTTCTTTTTTTCTACTGTCCCATAACATAAACCTCACAAATAAAGTTAAAATCTTATAAGATATAGTTATATACCTTCAGTGTTTGATTTTGCAATGATTTCACTGTTTGGATGTGTTTTTCTATTTGTGTCTGTTTTTGTGCGCATTCAGCTGGAATACGACTGTTTTCTGATTTTTTTTCATTTTTCTACTGTCCCATAACATAAACCTCACAAATAAAGTTAACATCTTATAAGATATTCTTTGGTACCCTCAGTGTTTGATTTTGCAATGATTTCACTGTTTGGATGTGTTTTTCTATTTGTGTCCGTTTTTGTGCGCATTCAGCTGGAATACGTCTGTTTTCTGATTTTTTTTCATTTTCTACTGTCCCATAACATAAACCTCACAAATAAAGTTTAAATCTTATAAGATATAGTTATATACCTTCACTGTTTTATTTTGCAATGATTTCACTGTTTGGATGTGTTTTTCTATTTGTCTCTGTTTTTGTGCGCATTCAGCAGGGATACGGCTGTTTTCTGACTTTTTTCATTTTTTTATTGTCCCATAACATAAACCTCACAAATAAAGTTAACATCTCATAAGATATAGTTATATACCTTCAGTGTTTGATTTTGCAATGATTTCACTGTTTGAATGTGTTTTTCTATTTTTGTCTGTTTTTGTGCGCATTCAGCTGGAATACGACTGTTTTCTGATTTTTTTCATTTTTCTACTGTCCCATAACATAAACCTCACAAATAAAGTTAACATCTTATAAGATATAGTTATATACCTTCAGTGTTTGATTTTGCAATGATTTCACTGTTTGAATGTGTTTTTCTATTTTTGTCTGTTTTTGTGCGCATTCAGCTGGAATACGACTGTTTTCTGATTTTTTTTCATTTTTCTACTGTCCCATAACATAAACCGCACAAATAAAGTTAACATCTTATAAGATATTCTTCGGTACCCTCAGTGTTTGATTTTGCAATGATTTCACTGTTTGGATGTGTTTTTCTATTTGTCTCTGTTTTTGTGTGCATTCAGCAGGGATATGGCTGTTTTATGATTTTTTTCATTTTTTTATTGTCCCATAACATAAACCTCACAAATAAAGTTAACATCTCATAAGATATAGTTATATACCTTCATTGTTTGATTTTGCAATGATTTCACTGTTTGAATGTGTTTTTCTATTTTTGTCTGTTTTTGTGCGCATTCAGCTGGAATACGACTGTTTTCTGATTTTTTTTCATTTTCTACTGTCCCATAACATAAACCTCACAAATAAAGTTAACATCTTATAAGATATACTAATGTACCCTCGTCGTTCCGCTCGTCTTGGGACCTCAAACGACATATAAAATATTCACACTCCTGCGACCTGTAGAAATGTAGTTCCTCCAAAACTTCCACTCTGGCCAAAGAGTCTAAGACTGTATAGAGTCTGACATGACCTGATTTTCAGTTTTTGGACACAGGACTTTGGGCTTTTTTCCCCCTGGCCAAAAAAAACTTCCAAAAACACAGTCTGTAAAATTCAAACGTAAGAAAGGTGGGAAACTGTCTTTTCTTCAATAATTCCTAAAGGCAATGAGTCCGGATGCTGATTTCTCCGTATGTGTATCAGGGACTAAGGCTAATCCAGGGTGCCGAGTTTCAGACCCGTGCAACCTTTGGAAAGATCAAAGGTCAGCCGTTCGGGTGTGTTTTTTGTAATAATTCCTAAAGGCATTGAGCCAGGAGTCTGATTTTTCCGTGTGTGTATCAGGGACTAAGGCTGATCCAGGGTGCCGAGTTTCAAACCTGTGCAACCTTCGGAAAGGTCAATGGTCAGCCGTTCGGGTGTGTTTTTTGTATTCATTCCTAAAGGCATTGAGCCAGGAGTCTGATTTTTCCGTATGTGTATCAGGGACTAAGGCTAATCTAGGGTGCCGAGTTTCAGACCTGTGTAACCTTCGGAAAGGTCAAAGGTCAGCCGTTTAGGTGTGTTTTTTGTAATAATTCCTAAAGGCATTAAGCCAGGAGTCTGATTTTTCCGTATGTGTATCAGGGACTAAGGCTGATCGAGGGTATTTTAATCTTTTTTCTACTGTCCTATAATATGAAGTTACAATCTTATAAGGTATATTGATGTACCCTCAGTGTTTGAATTTATAATGATTTTACTGTTTGGATGTGTTTTTCTATTTGTGTCTGTTTTTGTGCGCATTCAGCAGGGATACGGCTGTTTTCGGAATTTTTTTCATTTTTCTACTGTCCCATAACATAAACCTCACAAATAAAGTTAAAATCTTATAAGATATAGTTATATACCTTCAGTGTTTGATTTTGCAATGATTTCACTGTTTGGATGTGTTTTTCTATTTGTCTCTGTTTTTGTGTGCATTCAGCAGGGACACTGCTTTTTTCTGATTTTTTTCATTTTTCTACTGTCCCATAACATAAACCTCACAAATAAAGTTAAAATCTTATAAGATATAGTTATATACCTTCAGTGTTTGATTTTGCAATGATTTCACTGTTTGGATGTGTTTTTCTATTTGTCTCTGTTTTTGTGTGCATTAAGCAGGGATACGGCTGTTTTCTGATTTTTTTCATTATTTTATTGTCCCATAACATAAACCTCACAAATAAAGTTAACATCTCATAAGATATAGTTATATACCTTCAGTGTTTGATTTTGCAATGATTTCACTGTTTGGATGTGTTTTTCTATTTGTGTCTGTTTTTGTGCACATTCAGCAGGGATACGGCTGTTTTCGGACTTTTTTTCATTTTTCTACTGTCCCATAACATGAACCTCACAAATAAAGTTAAAATCTTATAAGATATAGTTATATACCTTCAGTGTTTGATTTTGCAATGATTTCACTGTTTGGATGTGTTTTTCTATTTGTCTCTGTTTTTGTGTGCATTCAGCAGGGATACGGCTGTTTTCTGATTTTTTTCTTTTTTTCTACTGTCCCATAACATAAACCTCACAAATAAAGTTAACATCTTATAAGATATAGTTATATACCTTCAGTGTTTGATTTTGCAATGATTTCACTGTTTGAATGTGTTTTTCTATTTTTGTCTGTTTTTGTGCACATTCAGCAGGGATACGGCTGTTTTCGGACTTTTTTTCATTTTTCTACTGTCCCATAACATGAACCTCACAAATAAAGTTAAAATCTTATAAGATATAGTTATATACCTTCAGTGTTTGATTTTGCAATGATTTCACTGTTTGGATGTGTTTTTCTATTGGTGTCTGTTTGTGTGCGCATTCAGCTGAGCTAAGGCTGTTTCCGGATTTTTTTCATTTTTCTACTTTCCCATAACATAAACCTCACAAATAAAGTTAACATCTTATAAGATATAGTTATATACCTTCAGTGTTTGAATTTATAATGATTTCACTGTTTGGATGTGTTTTTCTATTTGTGTCTGTTTTTGTGCGCATTCAGCAGGGATACGGCTGTTTTCGGATTTTTTTCATTTTTCTACTGTCCCATAACATAAACCTCACAAATAAAGTTTAAATCTTATAAGATATAGTTATATACCTTCAGTGTTTTATTTTGCAATGATTTCACTGTTTGGATGTGTTTTTCTATTTGTCTCTGTTTTTGTGTGCATTCAGCAGGGATACGGCTGTTTTCTGACTTTTTTCATTTTTTTATTGTCCCATAACATAAACCTCACAAATAAAGTTAACATCTCATAAGATATAGTTATATACCTTCAGTGTTTGATTTTGCAATGATTTCACTGTTTGAATGTGTTTTTCTATTTTTGTCTGTTTTTGTGCGCATTCAGCTGGAATACGACTGTTTTCTGATTTTTTTCATTTTTCTACTGTCCCATAACATAAACCTCACAAATAAAGTTAACATCTTATAAGATATAGTTATATACCTTCAGTGTTTGATTTTGCAATGATTTCACTGTTTGAATGTGTTTTTCTATTTTTGTCTGTTTTTGTGCGCATTCAGCTGGAATACGACTGTTTTCTGATTTTTTTTCATTTTTCTACTGTCCCATAACATAAACCTCACAAATAAAGTTAACATCTTATAAGATATAGTTATATACCTTCAGTGTTTGATTTGGCAATGATTTCACTGTTTGGATGTGTTTTTCTATTTGTCTCTGTTTTTGTGTGCATTCAGCAGGGATACGGCTGTTTTCTGATTTTTTTATTTTTTTCTACTGTCCCATAACATAAACCTCTCAAATAAAGTTAAAATCTCATAAGATATAGTTATATACCTTCAGTGTTTGATTTTGCAATGATTTCACTGTTTGGATGTGTTTTTCTATTTGTGTCTGTTTTTGTGCGCATTCAGCAGGGATACGGCTGTTTTCTGATTTTTTTCTTTTTTTTATTGTCCCATAACATAAACCTCACAAATAAAGTTAACATCTCATAAGATATAGTTATATACCTTCAGTGTTTGATTTTGCAATGATTTCACTGTTTGAATGTGTTTTTCTATTTTTGTCTGTTTTTGTGCGCATTCAGCTGGAATACGACTGTTTTCTGATTTGTTTTCATTTTTCTACTGTCCCATAACATAAACCTCACAAATAAAGTTAACATCTCATAAGATATAGTTATATACCTTCAGTGTTTGATTTTGCAATGATTTCACTGTTTGAATGTGTTTTTCTATTTTTGTCTGTTTTTGTGCGCATTCAGCTGGAATACGACTGTTTTCGGAATTTTTTTCATTTTTCTACTGTCCCATAACATAAACCTCACAAATAAAGTTAACATCTTATAAGATATTCTTCGGTACCCTCAGTGTTTGATTTTGCAATGATTTCACTGTTTGGATGTGTTTTTCTATTTGTCTCTGTTTTTGTGTGCATTTAGCAGGGATACGGCTGTTTTCTGATTTTTTTCATTTTTTTATTGTCCCATAACATAAACCTCACAAATAAAGTTAACATCTCATAAGATATAGTTATATACCTTCAGTGTTTGATTTTGCAATGATTTCACTGTTTGGATGTGTTTTTCTATTTGTGTCTGTTTTTGTGCACATTCAGCAGGGATACGGCTGTTTTCGGACTTTTTTTCATTTTTCTACTGTCCCATAACATGAACCTCACAAATAAAGTTAAAATCTTATAACATATAGTTATATACCTTCAGTGTTTGATTTTGCAATGATTTCACTGTTTGGATGTGTTTTTCTATTTGTCTCTGTTTTTGTGTGCATTCAGCAGGGATACGGCTGTTTTCTGATTTTTTTCTTTTTTTCTACTGTCCCATAACATAAACCTCACAAATAAAGTTAAAATCTTATAAGATATAGTTATATACCTTCAGTGTTTGATTTTGCAATGATTTCACTGTTTGGATGTGTTTTTCTATTTGTGTCTGTTTTTGTGCGCATTCAGCAGGGATACGGCTGTTTTCGGAATTTTTTTCATTTTTCTACTGTCCCATAACATAAACCTCACAAATAAAGTTAAAATCTTATAAGATATAGTTATATACCTTCAGTGTTTGATTTTGCAATGATTTCACTGTTTGAATGTGTTTTTCTATTTTTGTCTGTTTTTGTGCGCATTCAGCTGGAATACGACTGTTTTCTGATTTTTTTTCATTTTTCTACTGTCCCATAACATAAACCTCACAAATAAAGTTAACATCGTATAAGATATAGTTATATACCTTCAGTGTTTGATTTTGCAATGATTTCACTGTTTGAATGTGTTTTTCTATTTTTGTCTGTTTTTGTGCGCATTCAGCTGGAATACGACTGTTTTCTGATTTTTTTTCATTTTTCTACTGTCCCATAACATAAACCTCACAAATAAAGTTAACATCTTATAAGATATAGTTATATACCTTCAGTGTTTGATTTTGCAATGATTTCACTGTTTGGATGTGTTTTTCTATTTGTGTCTGTTTTTGTGTGCATTCAGCTGAGATAATGCTGTTTCTGGATTTTTTTAATTTTTCTGCTGTCCCATAACATAAACCTTACAAATGAAGTTAACATCTTAAAAGATTTAGTTCTGTACCCTCAGTGTTTGATTTTGCAATGATTTCACTGTTTGGATGTGTTTTTCTATTTGTGTCTGTTTGTGTGCGCATTCAGCTGAGATAAGGCTGTTTCCGGATTTTGTTAATTTTTGTACTTTCCCATAACATAAACCTCACAAATGAAGTTAACATCTTAAAAGATTTAGTTCTGTACCCTCAGTGTTTGATTTTGCAATGATTTCACTGTTTGGATGTGTTTTTCTATGGGTGTCTGTTTGTGTGCGCATTCAGCTGAGCTAAGGCTGTTTCCGGATTTTTTTCATTTTTCTACTTTCCCATAACATAAACCTCACAAATAAAGTTAACATCTTATAAGATATAGTTATATACCTTCAGTGTTTGAATTTATAATGATTTCACTGTTTGGATGTGTTTTTCTATTTGTGTCTGTTTTTGTGCGCATTCAGCAGGGATACGGCTGTTTTCGGATTTTTTTCATTTTTCTACTGTCCCATAACATAAACCTCACAAATAAAGTTTAAATCTTATAAGATATAGTTATATACCTTCAGTGTTTTATTTTGCAATGATTTCACTGTTTGGATGTGTTTTTCTATTTGTCTCTGTTTGTGTGTGCATTCAGCAGGGATACGGCTGTTTTCTGACTTTTTTCATTTTTTTATTGTCCCATAACATAAACCTCACAAATAAAGTTAACATCTCATAAGATATAGTTATATACCTTCAGTGTTTGATTTTGCAATGATTTCACTGTTTGAATGTGTTTTTCTATTTGTCTCTGTTTTTGTGTGCATTCAGCAGGGATACAGCTGTTTTCTGATTTTTTTCTTTTTTTTATTGTCCCATAACATAAACCTCACAAATAAAGTTAACATCTCATAAGATATAGTTATATACCTTCAGTGTTTGATTTTGCAATGATTTCACTGTTTGAATGTGTTTTTCTATTTTTGTCTGTTTTTGTGCGCATTCAGCTGGAATACGACTGTTTTCTGATTTTTTTCATTTTTCTACTGTCCCATAACATAAACCTCACAAATAAAGTTAACATCTTATAAGATATAGTTATATACCTTCAGTGTTTGATTTTGCAATGATTTCACTGTTTGAATGTGTTTTTCTATTTTTGTCTGTTTTTGTGCGCATTCAGCTGGAATACGACTGTTTTCTGATTTTTTTTCATTTTTCTACTGTCCCATAACATAAACCTCACAAATAAAGTTAACATCTTATAAGATATAGTTATATACCTTCAGTGTTTTATTTTGCAATGATTTCACTGTTTGAATGTGTTTTTCTATTTTTGTCTGTTTTTGTGCGCATTCAGCTGGAATACGACTGTTTTCGGAATTTTTTTCATTTTTCTACTGTCCCATAACATAAACCTCACAAATAAAGTTAACATCTTATAAGATATTCTTCGGTACCCTCAGTGTTTGATTTTGCAATGATTTCACTGTTTGGATGTGTTTTTCTATTTGTGTCTGTTTTTGTGCACATTCAGCAGGGATACGGCTGTTTTCAGACTTTTTTTCATTTTTCTACTGTCCCATAACATGAACCTCACAAATAAAGTTAAAATCTTATAACATATAGTCATATACCTTCAGTGTTTGATTTTGCAATGATTTCACTGTTTGGATGTGTTTTTCTATTTGTCTCTGTTTTTGTGTGCATTCAGCAGGGATACGGCTGTTTTCTGATTTTTTTCTTTTTTTCTACTGTCCCATAACATAAACCTCACAAATAAAGTTAAAATCTTATAAGATATAGTTATATACCTTCAGTGTTTGATTTTGCAATGATTTCACTGTTTGGATGTGTTTTTCTATTTGTGTCTGTTTTTGTGCGCATTCAGCAGGGATACGGCTGTTTTCGGAATTTTTTTCATTTTTCTACTGTCCCATAACATAAACCTCACAAATAAAGTTAAAATCTTATAAGATATAGTTATATACCTTCAGTGTTTGATTTTGCAATGATTTCACTGTTTGGATGTGTTTTTCTATTTGTCTCTGTTTTGTGTGCATTCAGCAGGGATACAGCTGTTTTCTGATTTTTTTCTTTTTTTTATTGTCCCATAACATAAACCTCACAAATAAAGTTAACATCTCATAAGATATAGTTATATACCTTCAGTGTTTGATTTTGCAATGATTTCACTGTTTGAATGTGTTTTTCTATTTTTGTCTGTTTTTGTGCGCATTCAGCTGGAATACGACTGTTTTCTGATTTTTTTTCATTTTTCTACTGTCCCATAACATAAACCTCACAAATAAAGTTAACATCGTATAAGATATAGTTATATACCTTCAGTGTTTGATTTTGCAATGATTTCACTGTTTGAATGTGTTTTTCTATTTTTGTCTGTTTTTGTGCGCATTCAGCTGGAATACGACTGTTTTCTGATTTTTTTTAATTTTTCTACTGTCCCATAACATAAACCTCACAAATAAAGTTAACATCTTATAAGATATTCTTTGGTACCCTCAGTGTTTGATTTTGCAATGATTTCACTGTTTGGATGTGTTTTTCTATTTGTGTCCGTTTTTGTGCGCATTCAGCTGGAATACGTCTGTTTTCTGATTTTTTTTCATTTTCTACTGTCCCATAACATAAACCTCACAAATAAAGTTAACATCTTATAAGATATAGTTATATACCTTCAGTGTTTGATTTTGCAATGATTTCACTGTTTGGATGTGTTTTTCTATTTGTGTCTGTTTTTGTGTGCATTCGCTGAGATAATGCTGTTTCCGGATTTTTTTAATTTTTCTGCTGTCCCATAACATAAACCTTACAAATGAAGTTAACATCTTAAAAGATTTAGTTCTGTACCCTCAGTGTTTGATTTTGCAATGATTTCACTGTTTGGATGTGTTTTTCTATTTGTGTCTGTTTGTGTGCGCATTCAGCTGAGATAAGGCTGTTTCCGGATTTTGTTAATTTTTGTACTTTCCCATAACATAAACCTCACAAATGAAGTTAACATCTTAAAAGATTTAGTTCTGTACCCTCAGTGTTTGATTTTGCAATGATTTCACTGTTTGGATGTGTTTTTCTATGGGTGTCTGTTTGTGTGCGCATTCAGCTGAGCTAAGGCTGTTTCCGGATTTTTTTCATTTTTCTACTTTCCCATAACATAAACCTCACAAATAAAGTTAACATCTTATAAGATATAGTTATATACCTTCAGTGTTTGAATTTATAATGATTTCACTGTTTGGATGTGTTTTTCTATTTGTGTCTGTTTTTGTGCGCATTCAGCAGGGATACGGCTGTTTTCGGATTTTTTTCATTTTTCTACTGTCCCATAACATAAACCTCACAAATAAAGTTTAAATCTTATAAGATATAGTTATATACCTTCAGTGTTTTATTTTGCAATGATTTCACTGTTTGGATGTGTTTTTCTATTTGTCTCTGTTTTTGTGTGCATTCAGCAGGGATACGGCTGTTTTCTGACTTTTTTCATTTTTTTATTGTCCCATAACATAAACCTCACAAAAAAAGTTAACATCTCATAAGATATAGTTATATACCTTCAGTGTTTGATTTTGCAATGATTTCACTGTTTGAATGTGTTTTTCTATTTTTGTCTGTTTTTGTGCGCATTCAGCTGGAATACGACTGTTTTCTGATTTTTTTCATTTTTCTACTGTCCCATAACATAAACCTCACAAATAAAGTTAACATCTTATAAGATATAGTTATATACCTTCAGTGTTTGATTTTGCAATGATTTCACTGTTTGAATGTGTTTTTCTATTTTTGTCTGTTTTTGTGCGCATTCAGCTGGAATACGACTGTTTTCTGATTTTTTTTCATTTTTCTACTGTCCCATAACATAAACCTCACAAATAAAGTTAACATCTTATAAGATATAGTTATATACCTTCAGTGTTTGATTTTGCAATGATTTCACTGTTTGGATGTGTTTTTCTATTTTTGTCTGTTTTTGTGCGCATTCAGCTGGAATACGACTGTTTTCGGAATTTTTTTCATTTTTCTACTGTCCCATAACATAAACCTCACAAATAAAGTTAACATCTTATAAGATATTCTTCGGTACCCTCAGTGTTTGATTTTGCAATGATTTCACTGTTTGGATGTGTTTTTCTATTTGTGTCTGTTTTTGTGCACATTCAGCAGGGATACGGCTGTTTTCTGATTTTTTTCTTTTTTTCTACTGTCCCATAACATAAACCTCACAAATAAAGTTAAAATCTTATAAGATATAGTTATATACCTTCAGTGTTTGATTTTGCAATGATTTCACTGTTTGAATGTGTTTTTCTATTTTTGTCTGTTTTTGTGCGCATTCAGCTGGAATACGACTGTTTTCGGAATTTTTTTCATTTTTCTACTGTCCCATAACATAAACCTCACAAATAAAGTTAACATCTTATAAGATATTCTTCGGTACCCTCAGTGTTTGATTTTGCAATGATTTCACTGTTTGGATGTGTTTTTTATTTGTGTCTGTTTTTGTGCGCATTCAGCAGGGATACGGCTGTTTTTGGAATTTTTTTCATTTTTCTACTGTCCCATAACATAAACCTCACAAATAAAGTTAAAATCTTATAAGATATAGTTATATACCTTCAGTGTTTGATTTTGCAATGATTTCACTGTTTGGATGTGTTTTTCTATTTGTCTCTGTTTTTGTGTGCATTCAGCAGGGATACTGCTTTTTTCTGATTTTTTTCATTTTTCTACTGTCCCATAACATAAACCTCACAAATAAAGTTAAAATCTTATAAGATATAGTTATATACCTTCTGTGTTTGATTTTGCAATGATTTCACTGTTTGGATGTGTTTTTCTATTTGTCTCTGTTTTTGTGTGCATTCAGCAGGGATACGGCTGTTTTCTGATTTTTTTCTTTTTTTCTACTGTCCCATAACATAAACCTCTCAAATAAAGTTAAAATCTTATAAGATATAGTTATATACCTTCAGTGTTTGATTTTGCAATGATTTCACTGTTTGGATGTGTTTTTCTATTTGTGTCTGTTTTTGTGCGCATTCAGCAGGGATACGGCTGTTTTCTGATTTTTTTCTTTTTTTTATTGTCCCATAACATAAACCTCACAAATAAAGTTAACATCTCATAAGATATAGTTATATACCTTCAGTGTTTGATTTTGCAATGATTTCACTGTTTGAATGTGTTTTTCTATTTTTGTCTGTTTTTGTGCGCATTCAGCTGGAATACGACTGTTTTCTGATTTGTTTTCATTTTTCTACTGTCCCATAACATAAACCTCACAAATAAAGTTAACATCTCATAAGATATAGTTATATACCTTCAGTGTTTGATTTTGCAATGATTTCACTGTTTGAATGTGTTTTTCTATTTTTTCTGTTTTTGTGCGCATTCAGCTGGAATACGACTGTTTTCTGATTTTTTTTCATTTTCTACTGTCCCATAACATAAACCTCACAAATAAAGTTAACATCTTATAAGATATACTAATGTACCCTCGTCGTTCCGCTCGTCTTGGGACCTCAAACGACATATAAAATATTCACACTCCTGCGACCTGTAGAAATGTAGTTCCTCCAAAACTTCCACTCTGGCCAAAGAGTCTAAGACTGTATGGAGTCTGACATGACCTGATTTTCAGTTTTTGGACACAGGACTTTGGGCTTTTTTCCCCCTGGCCAAAAAAAACTTCCAAAAACACAGTCTGTAAAATTCAAACGTAAGAAAGGTGGGAAACTGTCTTTTCTTCAATAATTCCTAAAGGCAATGAGTCCGGATGCTGATTTTTCCGTATGTGTATCAGGGACTCCTGGCTGATCCAGGGTGCCGAGTTTCAGACCCGTGCAACCTTTGGAAAGGTCAAAGGTCAGCCGCTCTGGTGTGTTTGTTGTAATAATTCCTAAAGGCATTGAGTCAGGAGTCTGATTTTTCCGTGTGTGTATCAGGGACTAAGGCTGATCCAGGGTGCCGAGTTTCAAACCTGTGCAACCTTCGGAAAGGTCAATGGTCAGCCGTTCGGGTGTGTTTTTTGTATTCATTCCTAAAGGCATTGAGCCAGGAGTCTGATTTTTCCGTATGTGTATCAGGGACTAAGGCTAATCTAGGGTGCCGAGTTTCAGACCTGTGTAACCTTCGGAAAGGTCAAAGGTCAGCCGTTTAGGTGTGTTTTTTGTAATAATTCCTAAAGGCATTAAGCCAGGAGTCTGATTTTTCCGTATGTGTATCAGGGACTAAGGCTGATCGAGGGTATTTTAATCTTTTTTCTACTGTCCTATAATATGAAGTTACAATCTTATAAGGTATATTGATGTACCCTCAGTGTTTGAATTTATAATGATTTTACTGTTTGGATGTGTTTTTCTATTTGTGTCTGTTTTTGTTCGCATTCAGCAGGGATACGGCTGTTTTCGGAATTTTTTTCATTTTTCTACTGTCCCATAACATAAACCTCACAAATAAAGTTAAAATCTTATAAGATATAGTTATATACCTTCAGTGTTTGATTTTGCAATGATTTCACTGTTTGGATGTGTTTTTCTATTTGTCTCTGTTTTTTGTGTGCATTCAGCAGGGATACTGCTTTTTTCTGATTTTTTTCATTTTTCTACTGTCCCATAACATAAACCTCACAAATAAAGTTAAAATCTTATAAGATATAGTTATATACCTTCAGTGTTTGATTTTGCAATGATTTCACTGTTTGGATGTGTTTTTCTATTTGTCTCTGTTTTTGTGTGCATTCAGCAGGGATACGGCTGTTTTCTGATTTTTTTCTTTTTTTCTACTGTCCCATAACATAAACCTCTCAAATAAAGTTAAAATCTTATAAGATATAGTTATATACCTTCAGTGTTTGATTTTGCAATGATTTCACTGTTTGGATGTGTTTTTCTATTTGTGTCTGTTTTTGTGCGCATTCAGCAGGGATACGGCTGTTTTCTGATTTTTTTCTTTTTTTTATTGTCCCATAACATAAACCTCACAAATAAAGTTAACATCTCATAAGATATAGTTATATACCTTCAGTGTTTGATTTTGCAATGATTTCACTGTTTGAATGTGTTTTTCTATTTTTGTCTGTTTTTGTGCGCATTCAGCTGGAATACGACTGTTTTCTGATTTGTTTTCATTTTTCTACTGTCCCATAACATAAACCTCACAAATAAAGTTAACATCTCATAAGATATAGTTATATACCTTCAGTGTTTGATTTTGCAATGATTTCACTGTTTGAATGTGTTTTTCTATTTTTGTCTGTTTTTGTGCGCATTCAGCTGGAATACGACTGTTTTCGGAATTTTTTTCATTTTTCTACTGTCCCATAACATAAACCTCACAAATAAAGTTAACATCTTATAAGATATTCTTCGGTACCCTCAGTGTTTGATTTTGCAATGATTTCACTGTTTGGATGTGTTTTTCTATTTGTCTCTGTTTTTGTGTGCATTCAGCAGGGATACGGCTGTTTTCTGATTTTTTTCATTTTTTTATTGTCCCATAACATAAACCTCACAAATAAAGTTAACATCTCATAAGATATAGTTACATACCTTCAGTGTTTGATTTTGCAATGATTTCACTGTTTGGATGTGTTTTTCTATTTGTGTCTGTTTTTGTGCACATTCAGCAGGGATACGGCTGTTTTCGGACTTTTTTTCATTTTTCTACTGTCCCATAACATGAACCTCACAAATAAAGTTAAAATCTTATAAGATATAGTTATATACCTTCAGTGTTTGATTTTGCAATGATTTCACTGTTTGGATGTGTTTTTCTATTTGTCTCTGTTTTTGTGTGCATTCAGCTGGGATACGGCTGTTTTCTGATTTTTTTCTTTTTTTCTACTGTCCCATAACATAAACCTCACAAATGAAGTTAAAATCTTATAAGATATAGTTATATACCTTCAGTGTTTGATTTTGCAATGATTTCACTGTTTGGATGTGTTTTTCTATTTGTGTCTGTTTTTCTGCGCATTCAGCAGGGATACGGCTGTTTTCGGAATTTTTTTCATTTTTCTACTGTCCCATAACATAAACCTCAAATAAAGTTAAAATCTTATAAGATATAGTTATATACCTTTAGTGTTTGATTTTGCAATGATTTCACTGTTTGGATGTGTTTTTCTATTTGTCTCTGTTTTTGTGTGCATTCAGCAGGGATACAGCTGTTTTCTGATTTTTTTCTTTTTTTTATTGTCCCATAACATAAACCTCACAAATAAAGTTAACATCTCATAAGATATAGTTATATACCTTCAGTGTTTGATTTTGCAATGATTTCACTGTTTGAATGTGTTTTTCTATTTTTGTCTGTTTTTGTGAGCATTCAGCTGGAATACGACTGTTTTCTGATTTGTTTTCATTTTTCTACTGTCCCATAACATAAACCTCACAAATAAAGTTAACATCGTATAAGATATAGTTATATACCTTCAGTGTTTGATTTTGCAATGATTTCACTGTTTGAATGTGTTTTTCTATTTTTGTCTGTTTTTGTGCGCATTCAGCTGGAATACGACTGTTTTCTGATTTTTTTTCATTTTTCTACTGTCCCATAACATAAACCTCACAAATAAAGTTAACATCTTATAAGATATTCTTTGGTACCCTCAGTGTTTGATTTTGCAATGATTTCACTGTTTGGATGTGTTTTTCTATTTGTGTCCGTTTTTGTGCGCATTCAGCTGGAATACGACTGTTTTCTGATTTTTTTTCATTTTTCTACTGTCCCATAACATAAACCTCACAAATAAAGTTAACATCTTATAAGATATAGTTATATACCTTCAGTGTTTGATTTTGCAATGATTTCACTGTTTGGATGTGTTTTTCTATTTGTCTCTGTTTTTGTGTGCATTCAGCAGGGATACGGCTGTTTTCTGATTTTTTTCTTTTTTTCTACTGTCCCATAACATAAACCTCTCAAATAAAGTTAAAATCTCATAAGATATAGTTATATACCTTCAGTGTTTGATTTTGCAATGATTTCACTGTTTGGATGTGTTTTTCTATTTGTGTCTGTTTTTGTGCGCATTCAGCAGGGATACGGCTGTTTTCTGATTTTTTTCTTTTTTTTATTGTCCCATAACATAAACCTCACAAATAAAGTTAACATCTCATAAGATATAGTTATATACCTTCAGTGTTTGATTTTGCAATGATTTCACTGTTTGAATGTGTTTTTCTTTTTTTGTCTGTTTTTGTGCGCATTCAGCTGGAATACGACTTTTTTCTGATTTGTTTTCATTTTTCTACTGTCCCATAACATAAACCTCACAAATAAAGTTAACATCTCATAAGATATAGTTATATACCTTCAGTGTTTGATTTTGCAATGATTTCACTGTTTGGATGTGTTTTTCTATTTTTGTCTGTTTTTGTGCGCATTCAGCAGGGATACGGCTGTTTTCGGAATTTTTTTCATTTTTCTACTGTCCCATAACATAAACCTCACAAATAAAGTTAAAATCTTATAAGATATAGTTATATACCTTCAGTGTTTGATTTTGCAATGATTTCACTGTTTGGATGTGTTTTTCTATTTGTCTCTGTTTTTGTGTGCATTCAGCAGGGATACAGCTGTTTTCTGATTTTTTTCTTTTTTTTATTCACCCATAACATAAACCTCACAAATAAAGTTAACATCTCATAAGATATAGTTATATACCTTCAGTGTTTGATTTTGCAATGATTTCACTGTTTGGATGTGTTTTTCTATTTGTCTCTGTTTTTGTGTGCATTCAGCAGGGATACAGCTGTTTTCTGATTTTTTTCTTTTTTTTATTCACCCATAACATAAACCTCACAAATAAAGTTAACATCTCATAAGATATAGTTATATACCTTCAGTGTTTGATTTTGCAATGATGTCACTGTTTGAATGTGTTTTTCTATTTTTGTCTGTTTTTGTGCGCATTCAGCTGGAATACGACTGTTTTCTGATTTTTTTTCATTTTTCTACTGTCCCATAACATAAACCTCACAAATAAAGTTAACATCTCATAAGATATAGTTATATACCTTCAGTGTTTGATTTTGCAATGATTTCACTGTTTGAATGTGTTTTTCTATTTTTGTCTGTTTTTGTGCGCATTCAGCTGGAATACGACTGTTTTCGGAATTTTTTTCATTTTTCTACTGTCCCATAACATAAACCTCACAAATAAAGTTAACATCTTATAAGATATTCTTCGGTACCCTCAGTGTTTGATTTTGCAATGATTTCACTGTTTGGATGTGTTTTTCTATTTGTCTCTGTTTTTGTGTGCATTCAGCAGGGATACGGCTGTTTTCTGATTTTTTTCATTTTTTTATTGTCCCATAACATAAACCTCACAAATAAAGTTAACATCTCATAAGATATAGTTACATACCTTCAGTGTTTGATTTTGCAATGATTTCACTGTTTGGATGTGTTTTTCTATTTGTGTCTGTTTTTGTGCACATTCAGCAGGGATACGGCTGTTTTCGGACTTTTTTTCATTTTTCTACTGTCCCATAACATGAACCTCACAAATAAAGTTAAAATCTTATAAGATATAGTTATATACCTTCAGTGTTTGATTTTGCAATGATTTCACTGTTTGGATGTGTTTTTCTATTTGTCTCTGTTTTTGTGTGCATTCAGCTGGGATACGGCTGTTTTCTGATTTTTTTCTTTTTTTCTACTGTCCCATAACATAAACCTCACAAATGAAGTTAAAATCTTATAAGATATAGTTATATACCTTCAGTGTTTGATTTTGCAATGATTTCACTGTTTGGATGTGTTTTTCTATTTGTGTCTGTTTTTCTGCGCATTCAGCAGGGATACGGCTGTTTTCGGAATTTTTTTCATTTTTCTACTGTCCCATAACATAAACCTCAAATAAAGTTAAAATCTTATAAGATATAGTTATATACCTTTAGTGTTTGATTTTGCAATGATTTCACTGTTTGGATGTGTTTTTCTATTTGTCTCTGTTTTTGTGTGCATTCAGCAGGGATACAGCTGTTTTCTGATTTTTTTCTTTTTTTTATTGTCCCATAACATAAACCTCACAAATAAAGTTAACATCTCATAAGATATAGTTATATACCTTCAGTGTTTGATTTTGCAATGATTTCACTGTTTGAATGTGTTTTTCTATTTTTGTCTGTTTTTGTGAGCATTCAGCTGGAATACGACTGTTTTCTGATTTGTTTTCATTTTTCTACTGTCCCATAACATAAACCTCACAAATAAAGTTAACATCGTATAAGATATAGTTATATACCTTCAGTGTTTGATTTTGCAATGATTTCACTGTTTGAATGTGTTTTTCTATTTTTGTCTGTTTTTGTGCGCATTCAGCTGGAATACGACTGTTTTCTGATTTTTTTTCATTTTTCTACTGTCCCATAACATAAACCTCACAAATAAAGTTAACATCTTATAAGATATTCTTTGGTACCCTCAGTGTTTGATTTTGCAATGATTTCACTGTTTGGATGTGTTTTTCTATTTGTGTCCGTTTTTGTGCGCATTCAGCTGGAATACGACTGTTTTCTGATTTTTTTTCATTTTTCTACTGTCCCATAACATAAACCTCACAAATAAAGTTAACATCTTATAAGATATAGTTATATACCTTCAGTGTTTGATTTTGCAATGATTTCACTGTTTGGATGTGTTTTTCTATTTGTCTCTGTTTTTGTGTGCATTCAGCAGGGATACGGCTGTTTTCTGATTTTTTTTCTTTTTTTCTACTGTCCCATAACATAAACCTCTCAAATAAAGTTAAAATCTCATAAGATATAGTTATATACCTTCAGTGTTTGATTTTGCAATGATTTCACTGTTTGGATGTGTTTTTCTATTTGTGTCTGTTTTTGTGCGCATTCAGCAGGGATACGGCTGTTTTCTGATTTTTTTCTTTTTTTTATTGTCCCATAACATAAACCTCACAAATAAAGTTAACATCTCATAAGATATAGTTATATACCTTCAGTGTTTGATTTTGCAATGATTTCACTGTTTGAATGTGTTTTTCTTTTTTTGTCTGTTTTTGTGCGCATTCAGCTGGAATACGACTTTTTTCTGATTTGTTTTCATTTTTCTACTGTCCCATAACATAAACCTCACAAATAAAGTTAACATCTCATAAGATATAGTTATATACCTTCAGTGTTTGATTTTGCAATGATTTCACTGTTTGGATGTGTTTTTCTATTTTTGTCTGTTTTTGTGCGCATTCAGCAGGGATACGGCTGTTTTCGGAATTTTTTTCATTTTTCTACTGTCCCATAACATAAACCTCACAAATAAAGTTAAAATCTTATAAGATATAGTTATATACCTTCAGTGTTTGATTTTGCAATGATTTCACTGTTTGGATGTGTTTTTCTATTTGTCTCTGTTTTTGTGTGCATTCAGCAGGGATACAGCTGTTTTCTGATTTTTTTCTTTTTTTTATTCACCCATAACATAAACCTCACAAATAAAGTTAACATCTCATAAGATATAGTTATATACCTTCAGTGTTTGATTTTGCAATGATTTCACTGTTTGGATGTGTTTTTCTATTTGTCTCTGTTTTTGTGTGCATTCAGCAGGGATACAGCTGTTTTCTGATTTTTTTCTTTTTTTTATTCACCCATAACATAAACCTCACAAATAAAGTTAACATCTCATAAGATATAGTTATATACCTTCAGTGTTTGATTTTGCAATGATGTCACTGTTTGAATGTGTTTTTCTATTTTTGTCTGTTTTTGTGCGCATTCAGCTGGAATACGACTGTTTTCTGATTTTTTTTCATTTTTCTACTGTCCCATAACATAAACCTCACAAATAAAGTTAACATCTCATAAGATATAGTTATATACCTTCAGTGTTTGATTTTGCAATGATTTCACTGTTTGAATGTGTTTTTCTATTTTTGTCTGTTTTTGTGCGCATTCAGCTGGAATACGACTGTTTTCGGAATTTTTTTCATTTTTCTACTGTCCCATAACATAAACCTCACAAATAAAGTTAACATCTTATAAGATATTCTTCGGTACCCTCAGTGTTTGATTTTGCAATGATTTCACTGTTTGGATGTGTTTTTCTATTTGTCTCTGTTTTTGTGTGCATTCAGCAGGGATACGGCTGTTTTCTGATTTTTTTCATTTTTTTATTGTCCCATAACATAAACCTCACAAATAAAGTTAACATCTCATAAGATATAGTTACATACCTTCAGTGTTTGATTTTGCAATGATTTCACTGTTTGGATGTGTTTTTCTATTTGTGTCTGTTTTTGTGCACATTCAGCAGGGATACGGCTGTTTTCGGACTTTTTTTCATTTTTCTACTGTCCCATAACATGAACCTCACAAATAAAGTTAAAATCTTATAAGATATAGTTATATACCTTCAGTGTTTGATTTTGCAATGATTTCACTGTTTGGATGTGTTTTTCTATTTGTCTCTGTTTTTGTGTGCATTCAGCAGGGATACGGCTGTTTTCTGATTTTTTTCTTTTTTTCTACTGTCCCATAACATAAACCTCACAAATGAAGTTAAAATCTTATAAGATATAGTTATATACCTTCAGTGTTTGATTTTGCAATGATTTCACTGTTTGGATGTGTTTTTCTATTTGTGTCTGTTTTTCTGCGCATTCAGCAGGGATACGGCTGTTTTCGGAATTTTTTTCATTTTTCTACTGTCCCATAACATAAACCTCAAATAAAGTTAAAATCTTATAAGATATAGTTATATACCTTTAGTGTTTGATTTTGCAATGATTTCACTGTTTGGATGTGTTTTTCTATTTGTCTCTGTTTTTGTGTGCATTCAGCAGGGATACAGCTGTTTTCTGATTTTTTTCTTTTTTTTATTGTCCCATAACATAAACCTCACAAATAAAGTTAACATCTCATAAGATATAGTTATATACCTTCAGTGTTTGATTTTGCAATGATTTCACTGTTTGAATGTGTTTTTCTATTTTTGTCTGTTTTTGTGAGCATTCAGCTGGAATATGACTGTTTTCTGATTTGTTTTCATTTTTCTACTGTCCCATAACATAAACCTCACAAATAAAGTTAACATCGTATAAGATATAGTTATATACCTTCAGTGTTTGATTTTGCAATGATTTCACTGTTTGAATGTGTTTTTCTATTTTTGTCTGTTTTTGTGCGCATTCAGCTGGAATACGACTGTTTTCTGATTTTTTTTCATTTTTCTACTGTCCCATAACATAAACCTCACAAATAAAGTTAACATCTTATAAGATATTCTTTGGTACCCTCAGTGTTTGATTTTGCAATGATTTCACTGTTTGGATGTGTTTTTCTATTTGTGTCCGTTTTTGTGCGCATTCAGCTGGAATACGACTGTTTTCTGATTTTTTTTCATTTTTCTACTGTCCCATAACATAAACCTCACAAATAAAGTTAACATCTTATAAGATATAGTTATATACCTTCAGTGTTTGATTTTGCAATGATTTCACTGTTTGGATGTGTTTTTCTATTTGTCTCTGTTTTTGTGTGCATTCAGCAGGGATACAGCTGTTTTCTGATTTTTTTCTTTTTTTTATTCACCCATAACATAAACCTCACAAATAAAGTTAACATCTCATAAGATATAGTTATATACCTTCAGTGTTTGATTTTGCAATGATTTCACTGTTTGGATGTGTTTTTCTATTTGTCTCTGTTTTTGTGTGCATTCAGCAGGGATACAGCTGTTTTCTGATTTTTTTCTTTTTTTTATTCACCCATAACATAAACCTCACAAATAAAGTTAACATCTCATAAGATATAGTTATATACCTTCAGTGTTTGATTTTGCAATGATGTCACTGTTTGAATGTGTTTTTCTATTTTTGTCTGTTTTTGTGCGCATTCAGCTGGAATACGACTGTTTTCTGATTTTTTTTCATTTTTCTACTGTCCCATAACATAAACCTCACAAATAAAGTTAACATCTCATAAGATATAGTTATATACCTTCAGTGTTTGATTTTGCAATGATTTCACTGTTTGAATGTGTTTTTCTATTTTTGTCTGTTTTTGTGCGCATTCAGCTGGAATACGACTGTTTTCGGAATTTTTTTCATTTTTCTACTGTCCCATAACATAAACCTCACAAATAAAGTTAACATCTTATAAGATATTCTTCGGTACCCTCAGTGTTTGATTTTGCAATGATTTCACTGTTTGGATGTGTTTTTCTATTTGTGTCCGTTTTTGTGTGCATTCAGCTGGAATACGTCTGTTTTCTGATTTTTTTTTCATTTTCTACTGTCCCATAACATAAACCTCACAAATAAAGTTAACATCTTATAAGATATAGTTATATAACATCAGTGTTTGATTTTGCAATGATTTCACTGTTTGGATGTGTTTTTCTATTTGTGTCTGTTTTTGTGTGCATTCAGCTGAGATAATGCTGTTTCCGGATTTTTTTAATTTTTCTGCTGTCCCATAACATAAACCTCACAAATGAAGTTAACATCTTAAAAGATTTAGTTCTGTACCCTCAGTGTTTGATTTTGCAATGATTTCACTGTTGGGATGTGTTCTTCTATTTGTGTCTGTTTGTGTGCGCATTCAGCTGAGATAAGGCTGTTTCCGGATTTTGTTAATTTTTGTACTTTCCCATAACATAAACCTCACAAATGAAGTTAACATCTTAAAAGATTTAGTTCTGTACCCTCAGTGTTTGATTTTGCAATGATTTCACTGTTTGGATGTGTTTTTCTATGGGTGTCTGTTTGTGTGCGCATTCAGCTGAGCTAAGGCTGTTTCCGGATTTTTTTCATTTTTCTACTTTCCCATAACATAAACCTCACAAATAAAGTTAAAATCTTAAAAGATTTAGTTCTGTACCCTCAGTGTTTGATTTTGCAATGATTTCACTGTTTGGATGTGTTTTTCTATGGGTGTCTGTTTGTGTGCGCATTCAGCTGAGCTAAGGCTGTTTCCGGATTTTTTTCATTTTTCTACTTTCCCATAACATAAACCTCACAAATAAAGTTAACATCTTATAAGATATAGTTATATACCTTCAGTGTTTGAATTTATAATGATTTCACTGTTTGGATGTGTTTTTCTATTTGTGTCTGTTTTTGTGCGCATTCAGCAGGGATACGGCTGTTTTCGGATTTTTTTCATTTTTCTACTGTCCCATAACATAAACCTCACAAATAAAGTTTAAATCTTATAAGATATAGTTATATACCTTCAGTGTTTTATTTTGCGATGATTTCACTGTTTGGATGTGTTTTTCTATTTGTCTCTGTTTTTGTGTGCATTCAGCATGGATACGGCTGTTTTCTGACTTTTTTCATTTTTTTATTGTCCCATAACATGAACCTCACAAATAAAGTTAACATCTCATAAGATATAGTTATATACCTTCAGTGTTTGATTTTGCAATGATTTCACTGTTTGAATGTGTTTTTCTATGTTTGTCTGTTTTTGTGCGCATTCAGCTGGAATACGACTGTTTTCTGATTTTTTTTCATTTTTCTACTGTCCCATAACATAAACCTCACAAATAAAGTTAACATCTTATAAGATATAGTTATATACCTTCAGTGTTTGATTTTGCAATGATTTCACTGTTTGAATGTGTTTTTCTATTTTTGTCTGTTTTTGTGCGCATTCAGCTGGAATACGACTGTTTTCTGATTTTTTTTCATTTTTCTACTGTCCCATAACATAAACCGCACAAATAAAGTTAACATCTTATAAGATATTCTTCGGTACCCTCAGTGTTTGATTTTGCAATGATTTCACTGTTTGGATGTGTTTTTCTATTTTTGTCTGTTTTTGTGCGCATTCAGCTGGAATACGACTGTTTTCTGATTTTTTTTCATTTTTCTACTGTCCCATAACATAAACCGCACAAATAAAGTTAACATCTTATAAGATATTCTTCGGTACCCTCAGTGTTTGATTTTGCAATGATTTCACTGTTTGGATGTGTTTTTTATTTGTGTCTGTTTTTGTGCGCATTCAGCTGGAATACGACTGTTTTCTGATTTTTTTTCATTTTCTACTGTCCCATAACATAAACCTCACAAATAAAGTTAACATCTTATAAGATATACTAATGTACCCTCGTCGTTCCGCTCGTCTTGGGACCCCAAACGACATATGAAATATTCACACTCCTGCGACCTGTAGAAATGTAGTTCCTCCAAAACTTCCACTCTGGCCGAAGAGTCTAAGACTGTATAGAGTCTGACATGACCTGATTTACAGTTATTGGACACAGGACTTTGGGCTTTTTTCCCCCTGGCCAAAAAAAACTGCCAAAAACACAGTCTGTAAAATTCAAACGTAAGAAAGGTGGGAAACTGTCTTTTCTTCAATAATTCCTAAAGGCAATGAGCCCGGATGCTGATTTCTCCGTATGTGTATCAGGGACTCCTGGCTGATCCAGGGTGCCGAGTTTCAGACCCGTGCATCCTTTGGAAAGGTCAAAGGTCAGCCGCTGTGGTGTGTTTTTTGTAATAATTCCTAAAGGCATTGAGTCAGGAGTCTGATTTTTCCGTTTGTGTATCAGGGACTAAAGCTTATCCCGGTTGCCGAGTTTCAGACCTGTGCAACTTTCGGAAAAGGTCAATGGTCAGCCGTTCGGGTGTGTTTTTTGTAATAATTCCTAAAGGCATTAAGCCAGGAGTCTGATTTTTCCGTATGTGTATCAGGGACTAAGGCTAATCCAGGGTGCCGAGTTTCAGACCCGTGCAACCATCGGAAAGGTCAATGGTCAGCCGTTCGGGTGTGTTTTTTGTAATAATTCCTAAAGGCATTGAGCCAGGAGTCGGATTTTTCCGTATGTGTATCAGGGACTAAGGCTAATCTAGGGTGCCGAGTTTCAGACCTGTGTAACCTTCGGAAAGGTCAAAGGTCAGCCGTTTAGCTGTATTTTTTGTAATAATTCCTAAAGGCATTAAGCCATGAGTCTGATTTTTCCGTATGTGTATCAGGGACTAAGGCTGATCGAGGGTATTTTAATCTTTTTTCTACTGTCCTATAATATGAAGTTAACATCTTATAAGGTATATTGATGTACCCTCAGTGTTTGAATTTATAATGATTTCACTGTTTGGATGTGTTTTTCTATTTGTGTCTGTTTTTGTGCGCATTCAGCAGGGATACGGCTGTTTTCGGAATTTTTTTCATTTTTCTACTGTCCCATAACATAAACCTCACAAATAAAGTTAACATCTTATAAGATATAGTTATATACCTTCAGTGTTTGATTTTGCAATGATTTCACTGTTTGAATGTGTTTTTCTATTTTTGTCTGTTTTTGTGCGCATTCAGCTGGAATACGACTGTTTTCTGATTTTTTTTCATTTTTCTACTGTCCCATAACATAAACCGCACAAATAAAGTTAACATCTTATAAGATATTCTTCGGTACCCTCAGTGTTTGATTTTGCAATGATTTCACTGTTTGGATGTGTTTTTTATTTGTGTCTGTTTTTGTGCGCATTCAGCTGGAATACGACTGTTTTCTGATTTTTTTTCATTTTCTACTGTCCCATAACATAAACCTCACAAATAAAGTTAACATCTTATAAGATATACTAATGTACCCTCGTCGTTCCGCTCGTCTTGGGACCCCAAACGACATATGAAATATTCACACTCCTGCGACCTGTAGAAATGTAGTTCCTCCAAAACTTCCACTCTGGCCGAAGAGTCTAAGACTGTATAGAGTCTGACATGACCTGATTTACAGTTATTGGACACAGGACTTTGGGCTTTTTTCCCCCTGGCCAAAAAAAACTGCCAAAAACACAGTCTGTAAAATTCAAACGTAAGAAAGGTGGGAAACTGTCTTTTCTTCAATAATTCCTAAAGGCAATGAGCCCGGATGCTGATTTCTCCGTATGTGTATCAGGGACTCCTGGCTGATCCAGGGTGCCGAGTTTCAGACCCGTGCATCCTTTGGAAAGGTCAAAGGTCAGCCGCTGTGGTGTGTTTTTTGTAATAATTCCTAAAGGCATTGAGTCAGGAGTCTGATTTTTCCGTTTGTGTATCAGGGACTAAAGCTTATCCCGGTTGCCGAGTTTCAGACCTGTGCAACTTTCGGAAAAGGTCAATGGTCAGCCGTTCGGGTGTGTTTTTTGTAATAATTCCTAAAGGCATTAAGCCAGGAGTCTGATTTTTCCGTATGTGTATCAGGGACTAAGGCTAATCCAGGGTGCCGAGTTTCAGACCCGTGCAACCATCGGAAAGGTCAATGGTCAGCCGTTCGGGTGTGTTTTTTGTAATAATTCCTAAAGGCATTGAGCCAGGAGTCGGATTTTTCCGTATGTGTATCAGGGACTAAGGCTAATCTAGGGTGCCGAGTTTCAGACCTGTGTAACCTTCGGAAAGGTCAAAGGTCAGCCGTTTAGCTGTATTTTTTGTAATAATTCCTAAAGGCATTAAGCCATGAGTCTGATTTTTCCGTATGTGTATCAGGGACTAAGGCTGATCGAGGGTATTTTAATCTTTTTTCTACTGTCCTATAATATGAAGTTAACATCTTATAAGGTATATTGATGTACCCTCAGTGTTTGAATTTATAATGATTTCACTGTTTGGATGTGTTTTTCTATTTGTGTCTGTTTTTGTGCGCATTCAGCAGGGATACGGCTGTTTTCGGAATTTTTTTCATTTTTCTACTGTCCCATAACATAAACCTCACAAATAAAGTTAACATCTTATAAGATATAGTTATATACCTTCAGTGTTTGATTTTGCAATGATTTCACTGTTTGAATGTGTTTTTCTATTTTTGTCTGTTTTTGTGCGCATTCAGCTGGAATACGACTGTTTTCTGATTTTTTTTCATTTTTCTACTGTCCCATAACATAAACCGCACAAATAAAGTTAACATCTTATAAGATATTCTTCGGTACCCTCAGTGTTTGATTTTGCAATGATTTCACTGTTTGGATGTGTTTTTTATTTGTGTCTGTTTTTGTGCGCATTCAGCTGGAATACGACTGTTTTCTGATTTTTTTTCATTTTCTACTGTCCCATAACATAAACCTCACAAATAAAGTTAACATCTTATAAGATATACTAATGTACCCTCGTCGTTCCGCTCGTCTTGGGACCCCAAACGACATATGAAATATTCACACTCCTGCGACCTGTAGAAATGTAGTTCCTCCAAAACTTCCACTCTGGCCGAAGAGTCTAAGACTGTATAGAGTCTGACATGACCTGATTTACAGTTATTGGACACAGGACTTTGGGCTTTTTTCCCCCTGGCCAAAAAAAACTGCCAAAAACACAGTCTGTAAAATTCAAACGTAAGAAAGGTGGGAAACTGTCTTTTCTTCAATAATTCCTAAAGGCAATGAGCCCGGATGCTGATTTCTCCGTATGTGTATCAGGGACTCCTGGCTGATCCAGGGTGCCGAGTTTCAGACCCGTGCATCCTTTGGAAAGGTCAAAGGTCAGCCGCTGTGGTGTGTTTTTTGTAATAATTCCTAAAGGCATTGAGTCAGGAGTCTGATTTTTCCGTATGTGTATCAGGGACTAAAGCTTATCCCGGTTGCCGAGCTTCAGACCTGTGCAACTTTCGGAAAAGGTCAATGGTCAGCCGTTCGGGTGTGTTTTTTGTAATAATTCCTAAAGGCATTAAGCCAGGAGTCTGATTTTTCCGTATGTGTATCAGGGACTAAGGCTAATCCAGGGTGCCGAGTTTCAGACCCGTGCAACCATCGGAAAGGTCAATGGTCAGCCGTTCGGGTGTGTTTTTTGTAATAATTCCTAAAGGCATTGAGCCAGGAGTCTGATTTTTCTGTATGTGTATCAGGGACAAGGCTAATCTAGGGTGCCGAGTTTCAGACCTGTGTAACCTTCGGAAAGGTCAAAGGTCAGCCGTTTAGCTGTGTTTTTTGTAATAATTCCTAAAGGCATTAAGCCAGGAGTCTGATTTTTCCGTATGTGTATCAGGGACTAAGGCTGATCGAGGGTATTTTAATCTTTTTTCTACTGTCCTATAATATGAAGTTACAATCTTATAAGGTATATTGATGTACCCTCAGTGTTTGAATTTATAATGATTTTACTGTTTGGATGTGTTTTTCTATTTGTGTCTGTTTTTGTGCGCATTCAGCTGGAATACGACTGTTTTCTGATTTTTTTTCATTTTTCTACTGTCCCATAACATAAACCTCACAAATAAAGTTAACATCTTATAAGATATTCTTCGGTACCCTCAGTGTTTGATTTTGCAATGATTTCACTGTTTGGATGTGTTTTTCTATTTGTGTCCGTTTTTGTGCGCATTCAGCTGGAATACGTCTGTTTTCTGATTTTTTTTCATTTTCTACTGTCCCATAACATAAACCTCACAAATAAAGTTAACATCTTATAAGATATAGTTATATACCTTCAGTATTTGATTTTGCAATGATTTCACTGTTTGGATGTGTTTTTCTATTTGTGTCTGTTTTTGTGCGCATTCAGCAGGGATACGGCTGTTTTCGGAATTTTTTTCATTTTTCTACTGTTCCATAACATAAACCTCACAAATAAAGTTAACATCTTATAAGATATAGTTATATACCTTCAGTGTTTGATTTTGCAATGATTTCACTGTTTGAATGTGTTTTTCTATTTTTGTCTGTTTTTGTGCGCATTCAGCTGGAATACGACTGTTTTCTGATTTTTTTTCATTTTTCTACTGTCCCATAACATAAACCGCACAAATAAAGTTAACATCTTATAAGATATTCTTCGGTACCCTCAGTGTTTGATTTTGCAATGATTTCACTGTTTGGATGTGTTTTTTATTTGTGTCTGTTTTTGTGCGCATTCAGCTGGAATACGACTGTTTTCTGATTTTTTTTCATTTTCTACTGTCCCATAACATAAACCTCACAAATAAAGTTAACATCTTATAAGATATACTAATGTACCCTCGTCGTTCCGCTCGTCTTGGGACCCCAAACGACATATGAAATATTCACACTCCTGCGACCTGTAGAAATGTAGTTCCTCCAAAACTTCCACTCTGGCCGAAGAGTCTAAGACTGTATAGAGTCTGACATGACCTGATTTACAGTTATTGGACACAGGACTTTGGGCTTTTTTCCCCCTGGCCAAAAAAAACTGCCAAAAACACAGTCTGTAAAATTCAAACGTAAGAAAGGTGGGAAACTGTCTTTTCTTCAATAATTCCTAAAGGCAATGAGCCCGGATGCTGATTTCTCCGTATGTGTATCAGGGACTCCTGGCTGATCCAGGGTGCCGAGTTTCAGACCCGTGCATCCTTTGGAAAGGTCAAAGGTCAGCCGCTGTGGTGTGTTTTTTGTAATAATTCCTAAAGGCATTGAGTCAGGAGTCTGATTTTTCCGTTTGTGTATCAGGGACTAAAGCTTATCCCGGTTGCCGAGTTTCAGACCTGTGCAACTTTCGGAAAAGGTCAATGGTCAGCCGTTCGGGTGTGTTTTTTGTAATAATTCCTAAAGGCATTAAGCCAGGAGTCTGATTTTTCCGTATGTGTATCAGGGACTAAGGCTAATCCAGGGTGCCGAGTTTCAGACCCGTGCAACCATCGGAAAGGTCAATGGTCAGCCGTTCGGGTGTGTTTTTTGTAATAATTCCTAAAGGCATTGAGCCAGGAGTCGGATTTTTCCGTATGTGTATCAGGGACTAAGGCTAATCTAGGGTGCCGAGTTTCAGACCTGTGTAACCTTCGGAAAGGTCAAAGGTCAGCCGTTTAGCTGTATTTTTTGTAATAATTCCTAAAGGCATTAAGCCATGAGTCTGATTTTTCCGTATGTGTATCAGGGACTAAGGCTGATCGAGGGTATTTTAATCTTTTTTCTACTGTCCTATAATATGAAGTTAACATCTTATAAGGTATATTGATGTACCCTCAGTGTTTGAATTTATAATGATTTCACTGTTTGGATGTGTTTTTCTATTTGTGTCTGTTTTTGTGCGCATTCAGCAGGGATACGGCTGTTTTCGGAATTTTTTTCATTTTTCTACTGTCCCATAACATAAACCTCACAAATAAAGTTAACATCTTATAAGATATAGTTATATACCTTCAGTGTTTGATTTTGCAATGATTTCACTGTTTGAATGTGTTTTTCTATTTTTGTCTGTTTTTGTGCGCATTCAGCTGGAATACGACTGTTTTCTGATTTTTTTTCATTTTTCTACTGTCCCATAACATAAACCGCACAAATAAAGTTAACATCTTATAAGATATTCTTCGGTACCCTCAGTGTTTGATTTTGCAATGATTTCACTGTTTGGATGTGTTTTTTATTTGTGTCTGTTTTTGTGCGCATTCAGCTGGAATACGACTGTTTTCTGATTTTTTTTCATTTTCTACTGTCCCATAACATAAACCTCACAAATAAAGTTAACATCTTATAAGATATACTAATGTACCCTCGTCGTTCCGCTCGTCTTGGGACCCCAAACGACATATGAAATATTCACACTCCTGCGACCTGTAGAAATGTAGTTCCTCCAAAACTTCCACTCTGGCCGAAGAGTCTAAGACTGTATAGAGTCTGACATGACCTGATTTACAGTTATTGGACACAGGACTTTGGGCTTTTTTCCCCCTGGCCAAAAAAAACTGCCAAAAACACAGTCTGTAAAATTCAAACGTAAGAAAGGTGGGAAACTGTCTTTTCTTCAATAATTCCTAAAGGCAATGAGCCCGGATGCTGATTTCTCCGTATGTGTATCAGGGACTCCTGGCTGATCCAGGGTGCCGAGTTTCAGACCCGTGCATCCTTTGGAAAGGTCAAAGGTCAGCCGCTGTGGTGTGTTTTTTGTAATAATTCCTAAAGGCATTGAGTCAGGAGTCTGATTTTTCCGTATGTGTATCAGGGACTAAAGCTTATCCCGGTTGCCGAGCTTCAGACCTGTGCAACTTTCGGAAAAGGTCAATGGTCAGCCGTTCGGGTGTGTTTTTTGTAATAATTCCTAAAGGCATTAAGCCAGGAGTCTGATTTTTCCGTATGTGTATCAGGGACTAAGGCTAATCCAGGGTGCCGAGTTTCAGACCCGTGCAACCATCGGAAAGGTCAATGGTCAGCCGTTCGGGTGTGTTTTTTGTAATAATTCCTAAAGGCATTGAGCCAGGAGTCTGATTTTTCTGTATGTGTATCAGGGACAAGGCTAATCTAGGGTGCCGAGTTTCAGACCTGTGTAACCTTCGGAAAGGTCAAAGGTCAGCCGTTTAGCTGTGTTTTTTGTAATAATTCCTAAAGGCATTAAGCCAGGAGTCTGATTTTTCCGTATGTGTATCAGGGACTAAGGCTGATCGAGGGTATTTTAATCTTTTTTCTACTGTCCTATAATATGAAGTTACAATCTTATAAGGTATATTGATGTACCCTCAGTGTTTGAATTTATAATGATTTTACTGTTTGGATGTGTTTTTCTATTTGTGTCTGTTTTTGTGCGCATTCAGCTGGAATACGACTGTTTTCTGATTTTTTTTCATTTTTCTACTGTCCCATAACATAAACCTCACAAATAAAGTTAACATCTTATAAGATATTCTTCGGTACCCTCAGTGTTTGATTTTGCAATGATTTCACTGTTTGGATGTGTTTTTCTATTTGTGTCCGTTTTTGTGCGCATTCAGCTGGAATACGTCTGTTTTCTGATTTTTTTTCATTTTCTACTGTCCCATAACATAAACCTCACAAATAAAGTTAACATCTTATAAGATATAGTTATATACCTTCAGTATTTGATTTTGCAATGATTTCACTGTTTGGATGTGTTTTTCTATTTGTGTCTGTTTTTGTGCGCATTCAGCAGGGATACGGCTGTTTTCGGAATTTTTTTCATTTTTCTACTGTCCCATAACATAAACCTCACAAATAAAGTTAACATCTTATAAGATATAGTTATATACCTTCAGTGTTTGATTTTGCAATGATTTCACTGTTTGAATGTGTTTTTCTATTTTTGTCTGTTTTTGTGCGCATTCAGCTGGAATACGACTGTTTTCTGATTTTTTTTCATTTTTCTACTGTCCCATAACATAAACCGCACAAATAAAGTTAACATCTTATAAGATATTCTTCGGTACCCTCAGTGTTTGATTTTGCAATGATTTCACTGTTTGGATGTGTTTTTTATTTGTGTCTGTTTTTGTGCGCATTCAGCTGGAATACGACTGTTTTCTGATTTTTTTTCATTTTCTACTGTCCCATAACATAAACCTCACAAATAAAGTTAACATCTTATAAGATATACTAATGTACCCTCGTCGTTCCGCTCGTCTTGGGACCCCAAACGACATATGAAATATTCACACTCCTGCGACCTGTAGAAATGTAGTTCCTCCAAAACTTCCACTCTGGCCGAAGAGTCTAAGACTGTATAGAGTCTGACATGACCTGATTTACAGTTATTGGACACAGGACTTTGGGCTTTTTTCCCCCTGGCCAAAAAAAACTGCCAAAAACACAGTCTGTAAAATTCAAACGTAAGAAAGGTGGGAAACTGTCTTTTCTTCAATAATTCCTAAAGGCAATGAGCCCGGATGCTGATTTCTCCGTATGTGTATCAGGGACTCCTGGCTGATCCAGGGTGCCGAGTTTCAGACCCGTGCATCCTTTGGAAAGGTCAAAGGTCAGCCGCTGTGGTGTGTTTTTTGTAATAATTCCTAAAGGCATTGAGTCAGGAGTCTGATTTTTCCGTATGTGTATCAGGGACTAAAGCTTATCCCGGTTGCCGAGCTTCAGACCTGTGCAACTTTCGGAAAAGGTCAATGGTCAGCCGTTCGGGTGTGTTTTTTGTAATAATTCCTAAAGGCATTAAGCCAGGAGTCTGATTTTTCCGTATGTGTATCAGGGACTAAGGCTAATCCAGGGTGCCGAGTTTCAGACCCGTGCAACCATCGGAAAGGTCAATGGTCAGCCGTTCGGGTGTGTTTTTTGTAATAATTCCTAAAGGCATTGAGCCAGGAGTCTGATTTTTCTGTATGTGTATCAGGGACAAGGCTAATCTAGGGTGCCGAGTTTCAGACCTGTGTAACCTTCGGAAAGGTCAAAGGTCAGCCGTTTAGCTGTGTTTTTTGTTATAATTCCTAAAGGCATTAAGCCAGGAGTCTGATTTTTCCGTATGTGTATCAGGGACTAAGGCTGATCGAGGGTATTTTAATCTTTTTTCTACTGTCCTATAATATGAAGTTACAATCTTATAAGGTATATTGATGTACCCTCAGTGTTTGAATTTATAATGATTTTACTGTTTGGATGTGTTTTTCTATTTGTGTCTGTTTTTGTGCGCATTCAGCTGGAATACGACTGTTTTCTGATTTTTTTTCATTTTTCTACTGTCCCATAACATAAACCTCACAAATAAAGTTAACATCTTATAAGATATTCTTCGGTACCCTCAGTGTTTGATTTTGCAATGATTTCACTGTTTGGATGTGTTTTTCTATTTGTGTCCGTTTTTGTGCGCATTCAGCTGGAATACGTCTGTTTTCTGATTTTTTTTCATTTTCTACTGTCCCATAACATAAACCTCACAAATAAAGTTAACATCTTATAAGATATAGTTATATACCTTCAGTATTTGATTTTGCAATGATTTCACTGTTTGGATGTGTTTTTCTATTTGTGTCTGTTTTTGTGTGCATTCAGCTGAGATAATGCTGTTTCCGGATTTTTTTAATTTTTCTGCTGTCCCATAACATAAACCTCACAAATGAAGTTAACATCTTAAAAGATTTAGTTCTGTACCCTCAGTGTTTGATTTTGCAATGATTTCACTGTTGGGATGTGTTCTTCTATTTGTGTCTGTTTGTGTGCGCATTCAGCTGAGATAAGGCTGTTTCCGGATTTTGTTAATTTTTGTACTTTCCCATAACATAAACCTCACAAATGAAGTTAACATCTTAAAAGATTTAGTTCTGTACCCTCAGTGTTTGATTTTGCAATGATTTCACTGTTTGGATGTGTTTTTCTATGGGTGTCTGTTAGTGTGCGCATTCAGCTGAGCTAAGGCTGTTTCCGGATTTTTTTCATTTTTCTACTTTCCCATAACATAAACCTCACAAATAAAGTTAACATCTTATAAGATATAGTTATATACCTTCAGTGTTTTATTTTGCAATGATTTCACTGTTTGGATGTGTTTTTCTATTTGTCTCTGTTTTTGTGTGCATTCAGCAGGGATACGGCTGTTTTCTGACTTTTTTCATTTTTTTATTGTCCCATAACATAAACCTCACAAATAAAGTTAACATCTCATAAGATATAGTTATATACCTTCAGTGTTTGATTTTGCAATGATTTCACTGTTTGAATGTGTTTTTCTATTTTTGTCTGTTTTTGTGCGCATTCAGCTGGAATACGACTGTTTTCTGATTTTTTTCATTTTTCTACTGTCCCATAACATAAACCTCACAAATAAAGTTAACATCTTATAAGATATAGTTATATAACTTCAGTGTTTGATTTTGCAATGATTTCACTGTTTGAATGTTTTTTTCTATTTTTGTCTGTTTTTGTGCGCATTCAGCTGGAATACGACTGTTTTCTGATTTTTTTTCATTTTTCTACTGTCCCATAACATAAACCGCACAAATAAAGTTAACATCTTATAAGATATTCTTCGGTACCCTCAGTGTTTGATTTTGCAATGATTTCACTGTTTGGATGTGTTTTTTATTTGTCTCTGTTTTTGTGTGCATTCAGCAGGGATACGGCTGTTTTCTGATTTTTTTCATTTTTTTATTGTCCCATAACATAAACCTCACAAATAAAGTTAACATCTCATAAAATATAGTTATATACCTTCATTGTTTGATTTTGCAATGATTTCACTGTTTGAATGTGTTTTTCTATTTTTGTCTGTTTTTGTGCGCATTCAGCTGGAATACGACTGTTTTCTGATTTTTTTTCATTTTCTACTGTCCCATAACATAAACCTCACAAATAAAGTTAACATCTTATAAGATATACTAATGTACCCTCGTCGTTCCGCTCGTCTTGGGACCTCAAACGACATATAAAATATTCACACTCCTGCGACCTGTAGAAATGTAGTTCCTCCAAAACTTCCACTCTGGCCAAAGAGTCTAAGACTGTATAGAGTCTGACATGACCTGATTTTCAGTTTTTGGACACAGGACTTTGGGCTTTTTTCCCCCTGGCCAAAAAAAACTTCCAAAAACACAGTCTGTAAAATTCAAACGTAAGAAAGGTGGGAAACTGTGTTTTCTTCAATAATTCCTAAAGGCAATGAGTCCGGATGCTGATTTCTCCGTATGTGTATCAGGGACTCCTGGCTGATCCAGGGTGCCGAGTTTCAGACCCGTGCAACCTTTGGAAAGGTCAAAGGTCAGCCGCTCTGGTGTGTTTGTTGTAATAATTCCTAAAGGCATTGAGTCAGGAGTCTGATTTTTCGGTGTGTGTATCAGGGACTAAGGCTGATCCAGGGTGCCGAGTTTCAAACCTGTGCAACCTTCGGAAAGGTCAATGGTCAGCCGTTCGGGTGTGTTTTTTGTATTCATTCCTAAAGGCATTGAGCCAGGAGTCTGATTTTTCCGTATGTGTATCAGGGACTAAGGCTAATCTAGGGTGCCGAGTTTCAGACCTGTGTAACCTTCGGAAAGGTCAAAGGTCAGCCGTTTAGGTGTGTTTTTTGTAATAATTCCTAAAGGCATTAAGCCAGGAGTCTGATTTTTCCGTATGTGTATCAGGGACTAAGGCTGATCGAGGGTATTTTAATCTTTTTTCTACTGTCCTATAATATGAAGTTACAATCTTATAAGGTATATTGATGTACCCTCAGTGTTTGAATTTATAATGATTCTACTGTTTGGATGTGTTTTTCTATTTGTGTCTGTTTTTGTGCGCATTCAGCAGGGATACGGCTGTTTTCGGAATTTTTTTCATTTTTCTACTGTCCCATAACATAAACCTCACAAATAAAGTTAACATCTCATAAGATATAGTTATATACCTTCAGTGTTTGATTTTGCAATGATTTCACTGTTTGAATGTGTTTTTCTATTTTTGTCTGTTTTTGTGCGCATTCAGCTGGAATACGACTGTTTTCTGATTTGTTTTCATTTTTCTACTGTCCCATAACATAAACCTCACAAATAAAGTTAACATCTCATAAGATATAGTTATATACCTTCAGTGTTTGATTTTGCAATGATTTCACTGTTTGGATGTGTTTTTCTATTTGTCTCTGTTTTTGTGTGCATTCAGCAGGGATACGGCTGTTTTCTGATTTTTTTCTTTTTTTCTACTGTCCCATAACATAAACCTCACAAATAAAGTTAAAATCTTATAAGATATAGTTATATACCTTCAGTGTTTGATTTTGCAATGATTTCACTGTTTGGATGTGTTTTTCTATTTGTGTCTGTTTTTGTGCGCATTCAGCAGGGATTCGGCTGTTTTCTGATTTTTTTCTTTTTTTTATTGTCCCATAACATAAACCTCACAAATAAAGTTAACATCTCATAAGATATAGTTATATACCTTCAGTGTTTGATTTTGCAATGATTTCACTGTTTGGATGTGTTTTTCTATTTGTCTCTGTTTTTGTGTGCATTCAGCAGGGATACAGCTGTTTTCTGATTTTTTTCTTTTTTTTATTTTCCCATAACATAAACCTCACAAATAAAGTTAACATCTCATAACATATAGTTATATACCTTCAGTGTTTGATTTTGCAATGATTTCACTGTTTGAATGTGTTTTTCTATTTTTGTCTGTTTTTGTGCGCATTCAGCTGGAATACGACTGTTTTCTGATTTTTTTTCATTTTTCTACTGTCCCATAACATAAACCTCACAAATAAAGTTAACATCGTATAAGATATAGTTATATACCTTCAGTGTTTGATTTTGCAATGATTTCACTGTTTGAATGTGTTTTTCTATTTTTGTCTGTTTTTGTGCGCATTCAGCTGTAATACGACTGTTTTCTGATTTTTTTTCATTTTTCTACTGTCCCATAACATAAACCTCACAAATAAAGTTAACATCTTATAAGATATTCTTTGGTACCCTCAGTGTTTGATTTTGCAATGATTTCACTGTTTGGATGTGTTTTTCTATTTGTGTCCGTTTTTGTGCGCATTCAGCTGGAATACGACTGTTTTCTGATTTTTTTTCATTTTTCTACTGTCCCATAACATAAACCTCACAAATAAAGTTAACATCTTATAAGATATAGTTATATACCTTCAGTGTTTGATTTTGCAATGATTTCACTGTTTGGATGTGTTTTTCTATGGGTGTCTGTTTGTGTGCGCATTCAGCTGAGCTAAGGCTGTTTCCGGATTTTTTTCATTTTTCTACTTTCCCATAACATAAACCTCACAAATAAAGTTAACATCTTATAAGATATAGTTATATACCTTCAGTGTTTGAATTTATAATGATTTCACTGTTTGGATGTGTTTTTCTATTTGTGTCTGTTTTTGTGCGCATTCAGCAGGGATACGGCTGTTTTCGGATTTTTTTCATTTTTCTACTGTCCCATAACATAAACCTCACAAATAAAGTTTAAATCTTATAAGATATAGTTATATACCTTCAGTGTTTTATTTTGCAATGATTTCACTGTTTGGATGTGTTTTTCTATTTGTCTCTGTTTTTGTGTGCATTCAGCATGGATACGGCTGTTTTCTGACTTTTTTCATTTTTTTATTGTCCCATAACATAAACCTCACAAATAAAGTTAACATCTCATAAGATATAGTTATATACCTTCAGTGTTTGATTTTGCAATGATTTCACTGTTTGAATGTGTTTTTCTATTTTTGTCTGTTTTTGTGCGCATTCAGCTGGAATACGACTGTTTTCTGATTTTTTTTCATTTTTCTACTGTCCCATAACATAAACCTCACAAATAAAGTTAACATCTTATAAGATATAGTTATATACCTTCAGTGTTTGATTTTGCAATGATTTCACCGTTTGAATGTGTTTTTCTATTTTTGTCTGTTTTTGTGCGCATTCAGCTGGAATACGACTGTTTTCTGATTTTTTTTCATTTTTCTACTGTCCCATAACATAAACCTCACAAATAAAGTTAACATCTTATAAGATATAGTTATATACCTTCAGTGTTTGATTTTGCAATGATTTCACTGTTTGGATGTGTTTTTCTATTTGTCTCTGTTTTTGTGTGCATTCAGCAGGGATACGGCTGTTTTCTGATTTTTTTCTTTTTTTCTACTGTCCCATAACATAAACCTCACAAATAAAGTTAAAATCTCATAAGATATAGTTATATACCTTCAGTGTTTGATTTTGCAATGATTTCACTGTTTGGATGTGTTTTTCTATTTGTGTCTGTTTTTGTGCGCATTCAGCAAGGATACGGCTGTTTTCTGATTTTTTTCTTTTTTTTATTGTCCCATAACATAAACCTCACAAATAAAGTTAACATCTCATAAGATATAGTTATATACCTTCAGTGTTTGATTTTGCAATGATTTCACTGTTTGAATGTGTTTTTCTATTTTTGTCTGTTTTTGTGCGCATTCAGCTGGAATACGACTTTTTTCTGATTTGTTTTCATTTTTCTACTGTCCCATAACATAAACCTCACAAATAAAGTTAACATCTCATAAGATATAGTTATATACCTTCAGTGTTTGATTTTGCAATGATTTCACTGTTTGGATGTGTTTTTCTATTTGTGTCTGTTTTTGTGCGCATTCAGCAGGGATACGGCTGTTTTCGGAATTTTTTTCATTTTTCTACTGTCCCATAACATAAACCTCACAAATAAAGTTAAAATCTTATAAGATATAGTTATATACCTTCAGTGTTTGATTTTGCAATGATTTCACTGTTTGGATGTGTTTTTCTATTTGTCTCTGTTTTTGTGTGCATTCAGCAGGGATACAGCTGTTTTCTGATTTTTTTCTTTTTTTTATTGTCCCATAACATAAACCTCACAAATAAAGTTAACATCTCATAAGATATAGTTATATACCTTCAGTGTTTGATTTTGCAATGATTTCACTGTTTGAATGTGTTTTTCTATTTTTGTCTGTTTTTGTGCGCATTCAGCTGGAATACGACTGTTTTCTGATTTTTTTTCATTTTTCTACTGTCCCATAACATAAACCTCACAAATAAAGTTAACATCGTATAAGATATAGTTATATACCTTCAGTGTTTGATTTTGCAATGATTTCACTGTTTGAATGTGTTTTTCTATTTTTGTCTGTTTTTGTGCGCATTCAGCTGGAATACGACTGTTTTCTGATTTTTTTTCATTTTTCTACTGTCCCATAACATAAACCTCACAAATAAAGTTAACATCTTATAAGATATTCTTCGGTACCCTCAGTGTTTGATTTTGCAATGATTTCACTGTTTGGATGTGTTTTTCTATTTGTGTCCGTTTTTGTGCGCATTCAGCTGGAATACGTCTGTTTTCTGATTTTTTTTCATTTTCTACTGTCCCATAACATAAACCTCACAAATAAAGTTAACATCTTATAAGATATAGTTATATACCTTCAGTGTTTGATTTTGCAATGATTTCACTGTTTGGATGTGTTTTTCTATTTGTGTCTGTTTTTGTGTGCATTCAGCTGAGATAATGCTGTTTCCGGATTTTTTTAATTTTTCTGCTGTCCCATAACATAAACCTCACAAATGAAGTTAACATCTTAAAAGATTTAGTTCTGTACCCTCAGTGTTTGATTTTGCAATGATTTCACTGTTGGGATGTGTTCTTCTATTTGTGTCTGTTTGTGTGCGCATTCAGCTGAGATAAGGCTGTTTCCGGATTTTGTTAATTTTTGTACTTTCCCATAACATAAACCTCACAAATGAAGTTAACATCTTAAAAGATTTAGTTCTGTACCCTCAGTGTTTGATTTTGCAATGATTTCACTGTTTGGATGTGTTTTTCTATGGGTGTCTGTTTGTGTGTGCATTCAGCTGAGCTAAGGCTGTTTCCGGATTTTTTTCATTTTTCTACTTTCCCATAACATAAACCTCACAAATAAAGTTAAAATCTTAAAAGATTTAGTTCTGTACCCTCAGTGTTTGATTTTGCAATGATTTCACTGTTTGGATGTGTTTTTCTATGGGTGTCTGTTTGTGTGCGCATTCAGCTGAGCTAAGGCTGTTTTCGGATTTTTTTCATTTTTCTACTTTCCCATAACATAAACCTCACAAATAAAGTTTAAATCTTATAAGATATAGTTATATACCTTCAGTGTTTTATTTTGCAATGATTTCACTGTTTGGATGTGTTTTTCTATTTGTCCCTGTTTTTGTGTGCATTCAGCATGGATACGGCTGTTTTCTGACTTTTTTCATTTTTTTATTGTCCCATAACATAAACCTCACAAATAAAGTTAACATCTCATAAGATATAGTTATATACCTTCAGTGTTTGATTTTGCAATGATTTCACTGTTTGAATGTGTTTTTCTATTTTTGTCTGTTTTTGTGCGCATTCAGCTGGAATACGACTGTTTTCTGATTTTTTTTCATTTTTCTACTGTCCCATAACATAAACCTCACAAATAAAGTTAACATCTTATAAGATATAGTTATATACCTTCAGTGTTTGATTTTGCAATGATTTCACTGTTTGAATGTGTTTTTCTATTTGTGTCTGTTTTTGTGCGCATTCAGCTGGAATACGACTGTTTTCTGATTTTTTTTCATTTTTCTACTGTCCCATAACATAAACCCACAAATAAAGTTAACATCTTATAAGATATTCTTCGGTACCCTCAGTGTTTGATTTTGCAATGATTTCACTGTTTGGATGTGTTTTTCTATTTGTGTCTGTTTTTGTGCGCATTCAGCTGGAATACGACTCTTTTCTGATTTTTTTCATTTTCTACTGTCCCATAACATAAACCTCACAAATAAAGTTAACATCTTATAAGATATACTAAATGTACCCTCGTCGTTCCGCTCGTCTTGGGACCCCAAACGACATATGAAATATTCACACTCCTGCGACCTGTAGAAATGTAGTTCCTCCAAAACTTCCACTCTGGCCAAAGAGTCTAAGACTGTATAGAGTCTGACATGACCTGATTTTCAGTTTTTGGACACAGGACTTTGGGCTTTTTTCCCCCTGGCCAAAAAAAACTGCCAAAAACACAGTCTGTAAAATTCAAACGTAAGAAAGGTGGGAAACTGTCTTTTCTTCAATAATTCCTAAAGGCAATGAGCCCGGATGCTGATTTCTCCGTATGTGTATCAGGGACTCCTGGCTGATCCAGGGTGCCGAGTTTCAGACCCGTGCAACCTTTGGAAAGGTCAAAGGTCAGCCGCTGTGGTGTGTTTTTTGTAATAATTCCTAAAGGCATTGAGTCAGGAGTCTGATTTTTCCGTATGTGTATCAGGGACTAAAGCTTATCCCGGTTGCCAAGTTTCAGACCTGTGCAACTTTCGGAAAAGGTCAATGGTCAGCCGTTCGGGTGTGTTTTTTGTAATAATTCCTAAAGGCATTAAGCCAGGAGTCTGATTTTTCCGTATGTGTATAAGGGACTAAGGCTAATCCAGGGTGCCGAGTTTCAGACCCGTGCAACCTTTGGAAAGGTCAAAGGTCAGCCGTTCGGTTGTGTTTTTTGTAATAATTCCTAAAGGCATTGAGCCAGGAGTCTGATTTTTCCGTGTGTGTATCAGGGACTAAGGCTGATCCAGGGTGCCGAGTTTCAGACCTGTGTAACCTTCGGAAAGGTCAAAGGTCAGCCGTTCGGGTGTGTTTTTTGTAATAATTCCTAAAGGCATTGAGTCAGGAGTCTGATTTTTCCGTATGTGTATCAGGGACTAAGGCTGATCGAGGGTATTTTAATCTTTTTTCTACTGTCCTATAATATGAAGTTAACATCTTATAAGGTATATTGATGTACCCTCAGTGTTTGATTTTGCAATGATTTCACTGTTTGGATGTGTTTTTCCATTTGTGTCTGTTTTTGTGCGCATTCAGCAGGGATACGGCTGTTTTCTGAATTTTTTTCATTTTTCTACTGTCCCATAACATAAACCTCACAAATAAAGTTAAAATCTCATAAGATATAGTTTTATACCTTCAGTGTTTGATTTTGCAATGATTTCACTGTTTGAATGTGTTTTTCTATTTTTGTCTGTTTTTGTGCGCATTCAGCTGGAATACGACTGTTTTCTGATTTTTTTTCATTTTCTACTGTCCCATAACATAAACCTCACAAATAAAGTTAACATCTTATAAGATATACTAATGTACCCTCGTCGTTCCGCTCGTCTTGGGACCCCAAACGACATATGAAATATTCACACTCCTGCGACCTGTAGAAATGTAGTTCCTCCAAAACTTCCACTCTGGCCAAAGAGTCTAAGACTGTATAGAGTCTGACATGACCTGATTTTCAGTTTTTGGACACAGGACTTTGGGCTTTTTTCCCCCTGGCCAAAAAAAACTGCCAAAAACACAGTCTGTAAAATTCAAACGTAAGAAAGGTGGGAAACTGTCTTTTCTTCAATAATTCCTAAAGGCAATGAGCCCGGATGCTGATTTCTCCGTATGTGTATCAGGGACTCCTGGCTGATCCAGGGTGCCGAGTTTCAGACCCGTGCAACCTTTGGAAAGGTCAAAGGTCAGCCGCTGTGGTGTGTTTTTTGTAATAATTCCTAAAGGCATTGAGTCAGGAGTCTGATTTTTCCGTATGTGTATCAGGGACTAAAGCTAATCCAGGGTGCCGAGTTTCAGACCCGTGCAACCTTTGGAAAGGTCAAAGGTCAGCCGTTCGGGTGTGTTTTTTGTAATAATTCCTAAAGGCATTGAGCCAGGAGTCTGATTTTTCTGTGTGTGTATCAGGGACTAAGGCTGATCCAGGGTGCCGAGTTTCAAACCTGTGCAACCTTCGGAAAGGTCAAAGGTCAGCCGTTCGGGTGTGTTTTTTGTAATAATTCCTAAAGGCATTGAGTCAGGAGTCTGATTTTTCCGTATGTGTATCAGGGACTAAGGCTAATCTAGGGTGCCGAGTTTCAGACCTGTGTAACCTTCGGAAAGGTCAAAGGTCAGCCGTTTAGGTGTGTTTTTTGTAATAATTCCTAAGGCATTAAGCCAGGAGTCTGATTTTTCCGTATGTGTATCAGGGACTAAGGCTGATCGAGGGTATTTTAATCTTTTTTCTACTGTCCTATAATATGAAGTTAACATCTTATAAGGTATATTGATGTACCCTCAGTGTTTGAATTTATAATGATTTCACTGTTTGGATGTGTTTTTCTATTTGTGTCTGTTTTTGTGCGCATTCAGCAGGGATACGGCTGTTTTCAGATTTTTTTCATTTTTCTACTGTCCCATAACATAAACCTCACAAATGAAGGTAACAACTTAAAAGATTTAGTTCTGTACCCTCAGTGTTTGATTTTGCAAAGATTTCACTGTTTGGATGTGTTTTTCTATGGGTGTCTGTTTGTGTGCACATTCAGCTGAGATAAGGCTGTTTCCGGATTTTTTTAATTTTTCTGCTGTCCCATAACGTAAACCTCACAAATGAAGTTAACATCTTAAAAGATTTAGTTCTGTACCCTCAGTGTTTGATTTTGCAATGATTTCACTGTTTGGATGTGTTTTTCTATGGGTGTCTGTTTGTGTGCACATTCAGCTGAGATAAGGCTGTTTCCGGATTTTTTTCATTTTTCTACTTTCCCATAACATAAACCTCACAAATGAAGTTAAAATCTTAAAAGATTTAGTTCCGTACCCTCAGTGTTTGATTTTGCAATGATTTCACTCTTGGGATGTGTTTTTCTATTGGTGTCAGTTTGTGTGCGCATTCAGCTGAGATAAGGCTGTTTCCGGATTTTTTTCATTTTTCTGCTGTCCCATAAGATAAACCTCACAAATTAAGTTAACAACTTAAAAGATTTAGTTCTGTACCCTCAGTGTTTGATTTTGCAAATATTTCACTGTTTGGATGTGTTTTTCTATGGGTGTCTGTTTGTGTGCGCATTCAGCTGAGATAAGGCTGTTTCCGGATTTTTTTCATTTTTCTACTTTCCCATAACATAAACCTCACAAATGAAGTTAACATCTTAAAAGATTTAGTTCTGTACCCTCAGTGTTTGATTTTGCAATGATTTCACTGTTGGGATGTGTTTTTCTATAAGTGTCTGTTTGTGCCATATTCAGCTGAGATAAGGCTGTTTCCGGATTTTTTTCATTTTTCTACTTTCGCATAACATTAACCTCACAAATGAAGTTAACATCTTAAAAGATTTAGTTCTGTACCCTCAGTGTTTGATTTTGCAATGATTTCACTGTTTGGATGTGTTTTTCTATTGGTGTCTGTTTTTGTGCGCATTCTGCTGAGATATGGCTGTTTCCGGATTTTATTAAATTTTTCTGCTGTCCCATAATATAAACCTCATAAATGAAGTTAACAACTTAAAAGATTTAGTTCTGTACCCTCAGTGTTTGATTTTGCAAATATTTCACTGTTTGGATGTGTTTTTCTATGGGTGTCTGTTTGTGTGAACATTCAGCTGAGATAAGGCTGTTTCCGGATTTTTTTTATTTTTCTGCTGTCCCATAATATAAACCTCATAAATGAAGTTAACAACTTAAAAGATTTAGTTCAGTACCCTCAGTGTTTGATTTTGCAAATATTTCACTGTTTGGATGTGTTTTTCTATGTGTGTCTGTTTGTGTGCGCATTCAGCTGAGATAAGGCTGTTTCCGGAATTTTTTTTCATTTTTCTGCTGTCCCATAAGATAAACCTCACAAATGAAGTTAACAACTTAAAAGATTTAGTTCTGTACCCTCAGTGTTTGATTTTGCAAAGATTTCACTGTTTGGATGTGTTTTTCTATGGGTGTCTGTTTGTGTGCACATTCAGCTGAGATAAGGCTGTTTCCGGATTTTTTAAATTTTTCTGCTGTCCCATAACATAAACCTCACAAATGAAGTTAACATCTTAAAAGATGTAGTTCTGTACCCTCAGTGTTTGATTTTGCAATGATTTCACTGTTGGGATGTGTTTTTCTATAAGTGTCTGTTTGTGCCCTATTCAGCTGAGATAAGGCTGTTTCCGGATTCTTTTCATTTTTCTACTTTCCCATAACATAAACCTCACAAATAAAGTTAACATCTTATAAGATATACTAATGTACCCTCGTCGTTCCGCTCGTCTTGGGACCCCAAACGACATATGAAATATTCACACTCCTGCGACCTGTAGAAATGTAGTTCCTCCAAAACTTCCACTCTGGCCAAAGAGTCTAAGACTGTATAGAGTCTGACATGACCTGATTTTCAGTTTTTGGACACAGGACTTTGGGCTTTTTTCCCCCTGGCCAAAAAAAACTGCCAAAAACACAGTCTGTAAAATTCAAACGTAAGAAAGGTGGGAAACTGTCTTTTCTTCAATAATTCCTAAAGGCAATGAGCCCGGATGCTGATTTCTCCGTATGTGTATCAGGGACTCCTGGCTGATCCAGGGTGCCGAGTTTCAGACCCGTGCAACCTTTGGAAAGGTCAAAGGTCAGCCGCTGTGGTGTGTTTTTTGTAATAATTCCTAAAGGCATTGAGTCAGGAGTCTGATTTTTCCGTATGTGTATCAGGGACTAAAGCTTATCCCGGTTGCCAAGTTTCAGACCTGTGCAACTTTCGGAAAAGGTCAATGGTCAGCCGTTCGGGTGTGTTTTTTGTAATAATTCCTAAAGGCATTAAGCCGAGAGTGTGATTTTTCCGTATGTGTATAAGGGACTAAGGCTAATCCAGGGTGCCGAGTTTCAGACCCGCGCAACCTTCGGGAAGGTCAAAGGTCAGCCGTTCGGGTGTGTTTTTTGTAATAATTCCTAAAGGCATTGAGCCAGGAGTCTGATTTTTCTGTACGTGTATCAGGGATTTAGGCCTATCCCGGGTGCAGAGTTTCAGACCTGTGCAACCTTCGGAAAGGTCAATGGTCAGCCGTTCGGGTGTGTTTTTTTTAATAATTCCTAAAGGCATTAAGCCAGGAGTCTGATTTTTCCGTATGTGTATCAGGGACTAAGGCTAATCCAGGGTGCCGAGTTTCAGACCCGTGCAACCTTTGGAAAGGTCAAAGGTCAGCCGTTCAGGTGGGTTTTTTGTAATAATTCCTAAAGGCATTGAGCCAGGAGTCTGATTTTTCCGTGTGTGTATCAGGGACTAAGGCTGATCCAGGGTGCCGAGTTTCAGACCTGTGTAACCTTCGGAAAGTTCAAAGGTCAGCCGTTTAGGTTTGTTTTTTGTAATAATTCCTAAAGGCATTAAGCCAGGAGTCTGATTTTTCCGTATGTGTATCAGGGACTAAGGCTGATCGAGGGTATTTTAATCTTTTTTCTACTGTCCTATAATATGAAGTTAACATCTTATAAGGTATATTGATGTACCCTCAGTGTTTGATTTTGCAATGATTTCACTGTTTGGATGTGTTTTTCTATTTGTCTCTGTTTTTGTGTGCATTCAGCAGGGATACGGCTGTTTTCTGATTTTTTTCATTTTTTTATTGTCCCATAAAATAAACCTCACAAATAAAGTTAACATCTCATAAGATATAGTTATATACCCTCAGTGTTTGATTTTGCAATGATTTCACTGTTTGGATGTGTTTTTCCATTTGTGCCTGTTTTTGTGCGCATTCAGCAGGGATACGGCTGTTTTCTGAATTTTTTTCATTTTTCTACTGTCCCATAACATAAACCTCACAAATAAAGTTAAAATCTCATAAGATATAGTTATATACCTTCAGTGTTTGATTTTGCAATGATTTCACTGTTTGAATGTGTTTTTCTATTTTTGTCTGTTTTTGTGCGCATTCAGCTGGAATACGACTGTTTTCTAATTTTTTTTCAATTTTCTACTGTCCCATAACATAAACCTCACAAATAAAGTTAACATCTTATAAGATATAGTTATATACCTTCAGTGTTTGATTTTGTAATGATTTCACTGTTTGAATGTGTTTTTCTATTTTTGTCTGTTTTTGTGCGCATTCAGCTGGAATACGACTGTTTTCTGATTTTTTTTCATTTTTCTACTGTCCCATAACATAAACCTCACAAATATAGTTAACATCTTATAAGATATTCTTCGGTACCCTCAGTGTTTGATTTTGCAATGATTTCACTGTTTGGATGTGTTTTTCTATTTGTGTCTGTTTTTGTGCGCATTCAGCAGGGATACGGCTGTTTTCAGATTTTTTTCATTTTTCTACTGTCCCATAACATAAACCTGACAAATAAAGTTAAAATCTTATAAGATATAGTTATATACCTTCAGTGTTTTATTTTGCAATGATGTCACTATTTGGATGTGTTTTTCTATTTGTCTCTGTTTTTGTGTGCATTCAGCAGGGATACGGCTGTTTTCTGATTTTTTTCATTTTTTTATTGTCCCATAAAATAAACCTCACAAATAAAGTTAACATCTCATAAGATATAGTTATATACCCTCAGTGTTTGATTTTGCAATGATTTCACTGTTTGGATGTGTTTTTCTATTTTTGTCTGTTTTTGTGCGCATTCAGCAGGGATACTGCTGTTTTCTGATTTTTTTCATTTTTCTACTGTCCCATAACATAAACCTCACAAATAAAGTTAACATCTTATAAGATATACTGATGTACCCTCAGTGTTTGATTTTGCAATGATTTCACTGTTTGGATGTGTTTTTCTATTTGTGTCTGTTTTTGTGCGCATTCAGCAGGGATACGGCTGTTTTCAGATTTTTTTCATTTTTCTACTGTCCCATAACATAAACCTGACAAATAAAGTTAAAATCTTATAAGATATAGTTATATACCTTCAGTGTTTTATTTTGCAATGATGTCACTGTTTGGATGTGTTTTTCTATTTTTGTCTGTTTTTGTGCGCATTCAGCAGGGATACGGCTGTTTTCTGATTTTTTTCATTTTTTTATTGTCCCATAACATAAACCTCACAAATAAAGTTAAAATCTTATAAGATATAGTTATATACCTTCAGTGTTTTATTTTGCAATGATGTCACTGTTTGGATGTGTTTTTCTATTTGTCTCTGTTTTTGTGTGCATTCAGCAGGGATACGGCTGTTTTCTGATTTTTTTCATTTTTTTATTGTCCCATAAAATAAACCTCACAAATAAAGTTAACATCTCATAAGATATAGTTATATACCTTCAGTGTTTGATTTTGCAATGATTTCACTGTTTGAATGTGTTTTTCTATTTTTGTCTGTTTTTGTGCGCATTCAGCTGGAATACGACTGTTTTCTGATTTTTTTTCATTTTTCTACTGTCCCATAACATAAACCTCACAAATAAAGTTAACATCTTATAAGATATTCTTCGGTACCCTCAGTGTTTGATTTTGCAATGATTTCACTGTTTGGATGTGTTTTTCTATTTTTGTCTGTTTTTGTGCGCATTCAGCTGGAATGCGACTGTTTTCTGATTTTTTTTCATTTTCTACTGTCCCATAACATAAACCTCACAAATAAAGTTAACATCTTATAAGATATACTAATGTACCCTCGTCGTTCCGCTCGTCTTGGGACCCCAAACGACATATGAAATATTCACACTCCTGCGACCTGTAGAAATGTAGTTCCTCCAAAACTTCCACTCTGGCCAAAGAGTCTAAGACTGTATAGAGTCTGACATGACCTGATTTTCAGTTTTTGGACACAGGACTTTGGGCTTTTTTCCCCCTGGCCAAAAAAAACTGCCAAAAACACAGTCTGTAAAATTCAAACGTAAGAAAGGTGGGAAACTGTCTTTTCTTCAATAATTCCTAAAGGCAATGAGCCCGGATGCTGATTTCTCCGTATGTGTATCAGGGACTCCTGGCTGATCCAGGGTGCCGAGTTTCAGACCCGTGCAACCTTTGGAAAGGTCAAAGGTCAGCCGCTGTGGTGTGTTTTTTGTAATAATTCCTAAAGGCATTGAGTCAGGCGTCTGATTTTTCCGTATGTGTATCAGGGACTGAAGCTTATCCCGGTTGCCGAGTTTCAGACCTGTGCAACTTTCGGAAAAGGTCAGTGGTCAGCCGTTCGGGTGTGTTTTTTGTAATAATTCCTAAAGGCATTAAGCCAGGAGTCTGATTTTTCCGTATGTGTATCAGGGACTAAGGCTAATCCAGGGTGCCGAGTTTCAGACCCGTGCAACCTTTGGAAAGGTCAAAGGTCAGCCGTTCGGGTGTGTTTTTTGTAATAATTCCTAAAGGCATTAAGCCAGGAGTCTGATTTTTCCGTGTGTGTATCAGGGACTAAGGCTGATCGAGGGTATTTAAATATTTTTTCTACTGTCCTATAATATGAAGTTAACATCTTATAAGGTATATTGATGTACCCTCAGTGTTTGAATTTATAATGATTTCACTGTTTGGATGTGTTTTTCTATTTGTGTCTGTTTTTGTGCGCATTCAGCAGGGATACGGCTGTTTTCGGAATTTTTTTCATTTTTCTACTGTCCCATAACATAAACCTCACAAATAAAGTTAAAATCTTATAAGATATAGTTATATACCTTCAGTGTTTGATTTTGCAATGATTTCACTGTTTGGATGTGTTTTTCTATTTGTCTCTGTTTTTGTGTGCATTCAGCAGGGATACGACTGTTTTCTGATTTTTTTCATTTTTTTATTGTCCCATAAAATAAACCTCACAAATAAAGTTAACATCTCATAAGATATAGTTATATACCTTCAGTGTTTGATTTTGCAATGATTTCACTGTTTGAATGTGTTTTTCTATTTTTGTCTGTTTTTGTGCGCATTCAGCTGGAATACGACTGTTTTCTGATTTTTTTTCATTTTTCTACTGTCCCATAACATAAACCTCACAAATAAAGTTAACATCTTATAAGATATTCTTCGGTACCCTCAGTGTTTGATTTTGCAATGATTTCACTGTTTGGATGTGTTTTTCTATTTTTGTCTGTTTTTGTGCGCATTCAGCAGGGATACGGCTGTTTTCTGATTTTTTTTCATTTTCTACTGTCCCATAACATAAACCTCACAAATAAAGTTAACATCTTATAAGATATACTAATGTACCCTCGTTGTTCCGCTCGTCTTGGGACCCCAAACGACATATGAAATATTCACACTCCTGCGACCTGTAGAAATGTAGTTCCTCCAAAACTTCCACTCTGGCCAAAGAGTCTAAGACTGTATAGAGTCTGACATGACCTGATTTTCAGTTTTTGGACACAGGACTTTGGGCTTTTTTCCCCCTGGCCAAAAAAAACTGCCAAAAACACAGTCTGTAAAATTCAAACGTAAGAAAGGTGGGAAACTGTCTTTTCTTCAATAATTCCTAAAGGCAATGAGCCCGGAAGCTGATTTCTCCGTATGTGTATCAGGGACTCCTGGCTGATCCAGGGTGCCGAGTTTCAGACCTGTGCAACCTTCGGGAAGGTCAAAGGTCAGCCTTTCGGGTGTGTTTTTTGTAATAATTCCTAAAGGCATTGAGCCAGGAGTCTGATTTTTTCTGTACGTGTATCAGGGATTTAGGCTTATCCCGGGTGCAGAGTTTCAGACCTGTGCAACCTTCGGAAAGGTCAATGGTCAGCCGTTCGGGTGTGTTTTTTGTAATAATTCCTAAAGGCATTAAGCCAGGAGTCTGATTTTTCCATATGTGTATCAGGGACTAAGGCTAATCTAGGGTGCCGAGTTTCAGACCTGTGTAACCTTCGGAAAGGTCAAAGGTCAGCCTTTTAGGTGTGTTTTTTGTAATAATTCCTAAAGGCATTAAGCCAGGAGTCTGATTTTTCCTTATGTGTATCAGGGACTAAGGCTGATCTAGGGTGCCGAGTTTCAGACCCGTGCAACCTTTGGAAAGGTCAAAGGGTGTGTCTTTTGTAATAATTCCTAAAGGCATTAAGCCAGGAGACTGATTTTTCCTTATGTGTATCAGGGACTAAGGCTGATCGAGGGTATTTTAATCTTTTTTCTACTGTCCTATAATATGAAGTTAACATCTTATAAGGTATATTGATGTACCCTCAGTGTTTGAATTTATAATGATTTCACTGTTTGGATGTGTTTTTCTATTTGTGTCTGTTTTTGTGCGCATTCAGCAGGGATACGGCTGTTTTCGGAATTTTTTTCATTTTTCTACTGTCCCATAACATAAACCTCACAAATAAAGTTAAAATCTTATAAGATATTCTTCGCTACCCTCAGTGTTTGATTTTGCAATGATTTCACTGTTTGGATGTGTTTTTCCTATTTGTCTCTGTTTTTGTGCGCATTCAGCAGGGATACGGCTGTTTTCTGATTTTTTTCATTTTTCTACTGTCCCATAACATAAACCTCACAAAGGGTGATTTAGATTTCTCTTTTGTTTATTCACTGCATTTTGTTGATTGATGATTGATTCATTTTTTTCACAACTGCCTAAAACCTTTGCACAGTACTGTGGACAGTAGAAAAAAATCCGAAAACAGCCTTATCTCGGCTGGATGCGCACACAAACAGACACCAATAGAAAAACACATCCCAACAGTGAAATCATTGCAAAATCAAACACAGAAGTATATCTTATATTATGTTAACTTCATTAGTGAGGTTTATATTATGGGACAGTAGAAAAAAGAAAAAAATCCGAAAACAGCCTAACCTCAGCTGAATACGTCCAGTGAAAGTAAAATCATAAACTACTGATAAAAAATAAGGATTTTATACTTCATCAAAAAATGTTACCCTATTGTTTGTGGCAAAAAGTGAACTTTGACCCTATATTCCTCCAAAACGTATACAGTAAAAGTACTCCATACTACTAGTATATGAAGTATAAGTGGTACTGAGTTCAGTGAAAGTGAAATCATTCACTACTAATACAAATTATGGATTTTAAACTTCATCAAAAACGGATGATCACACAGGTCATACAAAACATCTAGCTTATGTTTGATTTGATGTAATTATTTTACATGTAATCACTATAATATGATAGGGTTAGGGTTAGTTTTGATAAATTATTTAACCTTTTTCTTTTTCAGTACATTGTGACTGATGAGGTCGAGGTCTTCAGCGTCTGAGGCTGTGTCTTTGACAGTCAGGATGAATTGAGCCCCAAACAAAGTGAAACATTGTGTTTACCTGTAATTGCACCTGTGTAAACAAAACCAGACTTTTGTTTGGGTTCACGTAGAGGGCAAGTCTTTGAAGTCCCTCAAGATGCCTGTTGGTTTTTTTTACTCAAAGGAGTGAATGTGTGTATGAGCCTCTTTGTAGGTGTAGGTGCCTGTGTATCATGTCGATTTGAACTTGATGTGAGAACAAGAAGTGCCTGGAGTTGCACATACACACAGACACACAGACACAGACACACACACACACACACACACACATTTATTCCTAAACCCACATTCACACCATACTATGATATCCCTAAAATACACCCACATCATTTTAGCTTCAGATATTGATTGAATAGTGTGTTATATGATAATGAAAAATGTTGATATTCCCTGACAGTGGAAAATAACTTCACCTACACCAAATTTGAAGCAATTTGGTGTAAGATATCCTCAAAAAAAAATCCAAACGCACAAAGAATGCAGAGGATTAATCTGTAATGTTTTTATTACCAAAAATCTTGGAAGCGAACATTTCTGCCATGCATGTATGGTGAAACAAAGGGGCAGTTTATTTCAACTACTACTGTAGCTTTAAGATAATTATCGACCATCATCACACTCCAACGCAACGTAGTTCCCCACCACAGCAGCAGCGGATTAATATCCAAAACGTGAACAGGTTAGTGTCTGCTCAGCAGGTGGATGAACATGTAATGGAGTTGCAGCATCAGTCGCTGACCAAGGAATTACTGGGGAAGTTGGTGGTAGAGGGAGGCTATTGACATGTCACAGGAAGATGCTCAAAAATGTAGAGGTAAGTGAAATTTTACATTATTATAATGAGCTAAACAGCAGGCCATTGCTAAAATGTGTTCGTTAATTACAGTAACTACGTCTTTTCACTACATACATACACATGCATTTAAACACACACGCATTAATCGAAATATAGTTAATACTAATATATGCACATGTAAATGTTCCATGCTCTTTTTTTTCTTTTTCGCTTTGCTGTTTTTTGCGAAAGTTTAGTGTTTAAATGCAGTCAGTATCCTATCTCTGAGATGGTGTTGTCTGCGACGTTACACGGGAGTCAGACTTTCTGTCTGAACAGTTCCACTGTGAGAACCGATGTCCTCTCACCCGGACCCGCAGCTGCAAAGCTCCCGTTTTCGCGGAACCGCTTGCTGTGTTTCGGCTGCGTCTTCGGTTGTGAGGACTGTGGGTCACATTGCTGATCTGTTCAGAGAGCTTCGCTGGTGCTGCTGCTGCACTGTCCTGTCTATTTAACAAGTAGGCTATACACTAAATCTATCCCTCTATTCTTAAAAATTAGGTCCACTCTGAATGTTGATACAGTGTGGGTGTTGTAATTATTATTTTTTTTTTATGACAGTCTTTTCCATTCTTACAACGCACAGTTAACGTGACTGGATTCTGCTTCATCCGGGGAAAGAGGTTGACCCTCAGGCTTTGGACACCTACAGTATTTAGTTGATGACAAACTGTTTCCTTAACCCTCAGGCTTCATTATGATTCATTTCCACTGTGTTAGTGCATATGGCACACTTTCTTGTAAGAAGGTCTCTTGGCAAATTGGAATTCAAATGAAAACATTTTATTAATAGATCAATAGAACACTGAACATTGTTTTCACCATACACTTGAGTATATGGCAGGAATGTTCACTCCCAAGAATTGTTGTCATAAAAGATTAATACTTTTGTCCTGCATCAGTCCTCCTTAAAAACCACCAAATATTCAATCATTTCCATATTACAAATGTCCTCTTTTCAAATTAAGAGGGGAGGGAGTACATGTTTTAGCTGATGCTACACAAAACTAACAATGCCGCAAAGTTAATATTGTGGGTAATCTTTGACATATTCAAGACTGATTAAAAAAAAATCTCCCAGCCACCCAACATTTGTCATATCTGTTGCCAGTACAACCCATGAAATGCTCATTTGTACTTGTCAGGAAGTCACTGCAGCTCTGACCTTGTAACCTAAATATGTTTCTGCTTCAAAATCACTTTGTTTCATACATGAGGCTAATGTCTGGCAGATTATACCAATCTTAGCCAATATGTTAAATCCTGACTCCCATCTTTTTTTTTTAATGTATTTTGTAGCATTTTTTTATATAGTCCCAATATAATTCTAATTGTGGTTTCTTTGTATGCGTTGATTATGATGATCTGGATCACACTATTCACTTCTCAGGAGGGGTCCATCCTGATCTCTTTCATATAGTAGTCTCTAAGTTGCAGGAATCCACAGAATTCATGATTGATTATCTAAATCCTTTTTTTCTGTCATATTTTGGAAACTCTCAAGCTGTCCATCTTTCACCAAAACACACCATGCTGTGATTCCCTTGGTTGTCCACTGTTTAAATCCTATATCGTACCTAGTCGGTGTAAAATTGCTATCATATTCAATAAATTAGTGTCTTTCTGTATCTTATATTTTTTTATTATGCTGAACCATATTTTGTATGTGAACATCGTGATTGTGTCTATTTGGTTGTGAATCTTCTTGTATGTTTCTTTATCCCCAATTATATTCTGTACTGGGTTTTCTCCAAACTCTTTTTCTATTTCATTTCACTGTGTCTGGTTTGCACCAACCTACAATATATCTCAATTGGGCCGCATGGTAGTATTCCTTTAATTTTGGAAGTCTCATCCCTCCTTCTTCTTTTGGCAGCTGGAGAGTTTCCAGTCTTATCGTGGGTCTTTTGCCACCCCAACTAAACTTTGATATCATTTTATTCCAGCTCATAAATTGGGGTTTGGGGGACCTCTACTGGTAGGGCTTGGAATAGGTATAAGGGTCAGGGTCAGCGAGTCGGCAGCACCCCGCTTTACTGTAGCTTTAGGCTGCAGCAGAGAGCCCCCCTTACAGCAACAACTTTGGCTCTTTCTCTCCCACTCCTGACCCGCCCCAGAGCCTGGTGATGATCATGAAACACCTTTTGTAGAGGTAGAGAAAAAGAAAAGAAAAGCTTGTTATAAAATAAATATATATAAATATATATATATATATATATATATTATAAAATCACGACAAACCCACACCAAAACCCCCCAAACATTTATGACCTTCCCCAAAGTTTCATCTTGGAATGCCCATGGCATCCAATCAAATTCTTTTAGAGCCCAACAAATTAAATTCTTGTTGAAAACTGACTTTGACATATTATGTTGTCAAGAACTGAGACTGAACACAAGTAAAGAGTAAAGGTATCCAGCATGTGGAACAAAGGTCTAAGTGTAATTTCTATTGGCGAAAGTAAAGCTGATGGTGGGATCTTTTTTCTAAAACTGGTGATGTCACTATTATTCGTAAAACGAATGATTTCCTAATTTAATTCCTTGTAGATTGCTCATGTTGGATTGTTTTTACCGAGGAGAAAAAATACGAACGATACACGAGTACACCTCTCATGAGAGAACAAACATTTTTCAACTTTTTAAAAGACTTAAAGAACCGCTATTGGTCGGATACAAAATTATTTTATGTGGCGACTTTAACACTGTCATCGATGTAAACGACAGAGTGAGCTCTAAAGTCTTGAAACTCAGCTCTGATGGTAATCGCTTGACTCAATTCAATTCTTATGTAGACTAATTGTGATCTTAACAAGTCCTGGCAAATTAAAGTAGGCACAAGCACCATGACGTCCAATCTGAAGCAGCATCCTGCAATTTGTCTTCTTATGTCATCACTTTTTTCAAAGGATGTATGTTACAGTATTTTAAATAAAATACACATAATGGAAATATATTGGTACAAAATCTGAAGGAATTTTTCATCATCTCCAGAAAAGAGCATATTTCGTATTTTAAATATGTATTTTTTTTAATACATGTATCAGAAATACTTCCCATCCCTGCTTAGAGACATTACGTGAAGGTTGAAAATTGTGTCGCTTTAAATTAAACCCATAACATGAGAATGTGCTTAAATTGAAGCACAATATATAATGATTATGTATAGAAAATGCACTCTGATTTTCGCAGTTGAAGCACAAGAATCTGGATCTTTACAAAACAAATCCGCAATTCCTATACTCCTATTCCAAATGTGTTTGTGATTTAAACAGCATTTGTCTAGTGTAACATTAGTGATACTTTTGCAGTAGTATATTTATTGTGAGACACAATTATAAATTTTTCCCAAATCTGGCCATGCCTCATCCATCTCTTCCTCTCCCTTCTTGTCTTCCTCCTCAGCACATGGAGAAGATCTCCATGCTGGCTTTCCATCCAGTTAAGATGCACAGCTGCTATGAGAAGGTGGTGAACCTGAGCCTTGAGGGTCTGCAGCAACAGTTTGACGTGAGCAGCCCGTCAGTGTTTGTCCAAAGGGCCCAGATCCCCATGAGAGAGGTGAAACCTCAACTACTGACTAACCAGTCTAATATAGGTTATTGGTTAACTGGTTAACACAATGGGAAGTTTCTATGAGAGCTAATCATTTTATTGACACTCATTATATTTCTTGATCATTTTCCTACACTGTAGCTCCTGTTTGACTAGAGTTTGTCAAATAGTTGAATGATGAGGTTCTGACTGTGGCATTGATCAAGGACACAGTAGAACTAAAGGCGAACATCTTTTGGCGGTTTGATAACTCAGTGGACAGTTAAACAGTTAAACATGCCACAATACAGACTGTGGACCTGGGTGTAGTACATTATCACATTATTTCATGGGATATTCCTATATGAGTCAGTTTGTCTGGTGTTACATGCATGTATGTCACAAAGTTAGGTACAAAACTACAAATTGTGTTTTACTAGATGTTTGAGCAGATCCTTCATCAGAGTCTCGAGTCTCAGGATACAGAGGAGCTGTGTAAGATCATCCAGCACTGCCAGGACAGAGTCATTAAGGTAATACACAAAGAAAACAGGCTTGTGCATCAAATTATTGCATCACATCTACATTAATATCTAATAATATTACACCTGGCATACTCCAGCCCTGGGAGTGAAACTTCTGGTCTGGCCTTGTTTTAGAGTTAAGGAAAATTCAGGTTCAACTTTATCAATTTATTAATTTTTGAGCAAGAGTCCAGGATACCGGGCTATTGCCCAGCTTAATCCCTTCTGTGCATCGTCCTCTGATATTTTCAAGCCTCAACTTGCCAGCTCCATGTTTATTTTTATTATATCAGAAAGTATGAGTGTGTGGATGAGCTAACTCATGCTTTTGAAGCATGATGATGGTCGCCACAGCGGTCGTCTTCCAGATAGAGATTAGATAGAAAATAAAAACTCCAAACTCAAGGAATAAACACTTGACTTTTGCGAGAACAGGTGAACGTCACATAGTGTACCCTGAGACATTATTGCTCTGGACCATAATCAAGTGGACTGATAAGAGATTACCGGCATCTTGGTTGATCTTAGTTCCTCTTCAGTAGAGCTGCATGTCCACAATGTAAATTTAATTTTACATTTAAATGCAGAGCTGTCAGTCCCACCGTGTGTGATTGACAGCTCTGCATTTCATGTTTGCAAAGTTGCAGTTATAGGTGGATTTGTAGTGGACAAGCTATCAGTATCCATCCCTTCTCTTATAACTATGGTTGTTTCTGGTTTCAAAAACTAACATGGTGTTGCCCAAAATACTAAACTCCAACATTTAACAGGGGAGTCTACCCATCAGTGGCAACCCAAATAGTTGACACATCCCAACCTTATGAGAACCTGCCTCTCAAAATGGGTTATGGATTCATATTTTATCTCTGACAAATGGAATGTGAACTATGATGAGGAAGGCATGACAATATTATAGCTATATCATGACATGAGACAAGATATGATCTTAGAATTTTTATATTGTCATATCGTGATCGGGTATTTGTGATGAATTTTCCTGGTTTGAGAATTTTGGAGAAAATCAAGCTCAAAAGTCAAGATTTTGACAATTATTTTGCAACAATTTGTGACTTTGCACTGCCCTCTAGTGGCCTAATATGATTTCCCATGAAATATGTCACCTGCTTTGCATACTACAGCTCCTTATTTTTCCAGTGATCCCCTATATGTCCATATCTACTTCGGACTATAGGAGAAAGTCCATCTCAAATATGAATGCTGACTGAATTCTATTGCAACCATTCCTGAATTTGCACTTCTCCCTACTGGCCGAAACGTGCATTTTTTTAAGGTGGAATCGAAACTTAATGAAAATCGGAAGCGAATGCTGAAGGTGGCCCTACAGCATCATCATGTCATTGTTCCCAATAGAATGAGTGCGCGAGTTTTTGTTTTTTTATGTTAATATAATGTCAATGTATTAATGATATAAATATAATGATGGTGATGATAACAATAATAATATTAACAGCAATAATAATAATAATATTAATAATAATGATATGATTACAACAATAATGTGTGCTGTGAAAGCAACATTTGTTGAAAAAAACATTGTAGAAATATTTTATTGAAGTTTGATTATGACAAATAACCATACAGTTAACTGAACAAATGAAATGTACATCTTATAAGATATACTTCTGTATTCTCAGTGTTTGATTTTGCAATGATTTCACTGTTTGGATGTGTTTTTCTATTGGTGTCTGTTTGTGTGCGCATTCAGCTGAGATAAGGCTGTTTCCGGATTTTTTTCATTTTTCTACTTTCCCATAACATTAACCTCACAAATGAAGTTAACATCTTAAAAGATTTAGTTATGTACCCTCAGTGTTTGATTTTGCAATGATTTCACTGTTGGGATGTGTTTTTCTATAAGTGTCTGTTTGTGTGCGCATTCAGCTGAGATAAGGCTGTTTCCGGATTTTTTTCATTTTTCTACTTTCCCATAACATAAACCTCACAAATGAAGTTAACATCTTAAAAGATTTAGTTCTGTACCCTCAGTGTTTGATTTTGCAAAGATTTCACTGTTGGGATGTGTTTTTCTATTGGTGTCTGTTTGTGTGCGCATTCTGCTGAGATATGGCTGTTTCCGGATTTTATTAAATTTTTCTACTGTCCCATAATATAAACCTCACAAATGAAGTTCACATCTTAAAAGATTTAGTTCTGTACCCTCAGTGTTTGATTTTGCAAAGATTTCACTGTTTGGATGTGTTTTTCTATGGATGTCTGTTTGTGTGCACATTCAGCTGAGATAAGGCTGTTTCCGGATTTTTTTCATTTTTCTACTTTCCCATAACATAAACCTCACAGATGAAGTTAACATCTTAAGAGATTTAGTTCTGTACCCTCAAGTGTTTGATTTTGCAAATATTTCACTGTTTGGATGTGTTTTTCTATTGGTGTCTGTTTGTGTGCGCATTCAGCTGAGATAAGGCTGTTTCCGGATTTTTTTCATTTTTCTACTTTCCCATAACATAAAACTCACAAATGAAGTTCACATCTTAAAAGATTTAGTTCTGTACACTCACTGTTTGATTTTGCAATGATTTCACTATTGGGATGTGTTTTTCTATAAGTGTCTGTTTGTGTGCGCATTCAGCTGAGATAAGGCTGTTTCCGGATTTTTTTCATTTTTCTACTTTCCCATAACATAAACCTCACAAATGAAGTTAACATCTTAAAAGATTTAGTTCTGTACCCTCAGTGTTTGATTTTGCAATGATTTCACTGTTTGGATGTGTTTTTCTATGGGTGTCTGTTTGTGTACACATTCAGCTGAGATAAGGCTGTTTCCGGATTTTTTTTATTTTTCTGCTGTCCCATAACATAAACCTCACAAATGAAGTTAACATCTTAAAAGATTTAGTTCTGTACCCTCAGTGTTTGATTTTGCAATGATTTCACTGTTGGGATGTGTTCTTCTATTGGTGTCTGTTTGTGTGCGCATTCAGCTGAGATAAGGCTGTTTCCGGATTTTTTTTCATTTTTCTGCTGTCCCATAACATAAACCTCACAAATGAAGTTAACATCTTAAACGATTTAGTTCTGTACCCTCAGTGTTTGATTTTGCAATGATTTCACTGTTTGGATGTGTTTTTCTATTGGTGTCTGTTTGTGTGCGCATTCAGCTGAGATAAGGCTGTTTCCGGATTTTTTTCATTTTCCTACTTTCCCATAACATAAACCTCACAAATGAAGTTAACATCTTAAAAGATTTAGTTCTGTACCCTCAGTGTTTGATTTTGCAATGATTTCACTGTTTGGATGTGTTTTTCTATGGATGTCTGTTTGTGTGCACATTAAGCTGAGATAAGGCTGTTTCCGGATTTTTTTAATTTTTCTGCTGTCCCATAACATAAACCTCACAAATGAAGTTAACATCTTAAAAGATTTAGTTCTGTACCCTCAGTGTTTGATTTTGCAATGATTTCACTGTTGGGATGTGTTTTTCTATTGGTGTCTGTTTGTGTGCGCATTCAGCTGAGATAAGGCTGTTTCCGGATTTTTTTAATTTTTCTGCTGTCCCATAACATAAACCTCACAAATGAAGTTAACATCTTAAAAGATTTAGTTCTGTACCCTCAGTGTTTGATTTTGCAAAGATTTCACTGTTGGGATGTGTTTTTCTATGGATGTCTGTTTGTGTGCGCATTCAGCTGAGATAAGGCTGTTTCCGGATTTAGTTTCATTTTTCTACTTTCCCATAACATAAACCTCACAAATGAAGTTAACATCTTAAAAGATTTAGTTCTGTACCCTCAGTGTTTGATTTTGGAATGATTTCACTGTTTGGATGTGTTTTTCTATTGGTGTCTGTTTGTGTGCGCATTCAGCTGAGATAAGGCTGTTTCCGGATTTTTTTTATTTTTCTGCTGTCCCATCACATAAACCTCACAAATGAAGTTAACATCTTAAAAGATTTAGTTCTGTACCCTCAGCGTTTGATTTTGCAAAGATTTCACTGTTGGGATGTGTTTTTCTATTGGTGTCTGTTTGTGTGCGCATTCAGCTGAGATAAGGCTGTTTCCGGATTTTTTTAATTTTTCTGCTGTCCCATAACATAAACCTCACAAATGAAGTTAACATCTAAAAAGATTTACTATTGTACCCTCAGTGTTTGATTTTGCAAATATTTCACTGTATGGATGTGTTTTTCTATTGGTGTCTGTTTGTGTGCGCATTCAGCTGAGATAAGGCTGTTTCCGGATTTTTTTCATTTTTCTACTTTCCCATAACATAAAACTCACAAATGAAGTTCACATCTTAAAAGATTTAGTTCTGTACACTCACTGTTTGATTTTGCAATGATTTCACTATTGGGATGTGTTTTTCTATAAGTGTCTGTTTGTGTGCGCATTCAGCTGAGATAAGGCTGTTTCCGGATTTTTTTCATTTTTCTACTTTCCCATAACATAAACCTCACAAATGAAGTTAACATCTTAAAAGATTTAGTTCTGTACCCTCAGTGTTTGATTTTGCAATGATTTCACTGTTTGGATGTGTTTTTCTATGGGTGTCTGTTTGTGTACACATTCAGCTGAGATAAGGCTGTTTCCGGATTTTTTTTATTTTTCTGCTGTCCCATAACATAAACCTCACAAATGAAGTTAACATCTTAAAAGATTTAGTTCTGTACCCTCAGTGTTTGATTTTGCAAAGATTTCACTGTTTGGATGTGTTTTTCTATGGATGTCTGTTTGTGTGCACATTCAGCTGAGATAAGGCTGTTTCCGGATTTTTTTAATTTTTCTGCTGTCCCATAACATAAACCTCACAAATGAAGTTAACATCTTAAAAGATTTAGTTCTGTACCCTCAGTGTTTGATTTTGCAAAGATTTCACTGTTGGGATGTGTTTTTCTATTGGTGTCTGTTTGTGTGCGCATTCTGCTGAGATATGGCTGTTTCCGGATTTTATTAAATTTTTCTGCTGTCCCATAATATAAACCTCACAAATGAAGTTCACATCTTAAAAGATTTAGTTCTGTACCCTCAGTGTTTGATTTTGCAAACATTTCACTGTTTGGATGTGTTTTTCTATGGATGTCTGTTTGTGTGCACATTCAGCTGAGATAAGGCTGTTTCCGGATTTTTTTAATTTTTCTGCTGTCCCATAACATAAACCTCACAAATGAAGTTAACATCTTAAAAGATTTAGTTCTGTACCCTCAGTGTTTGATTTTGCAATGATTTCACTGTTGGGATGTGTTCTTCTATTGGTGTCTGTTTGTGTGCGCATTCAGCTGAGATAAGGCTGTTTCCGGATTTTTTTAATTTTTCTGCTGTCCCATAACATAAACCTCACAAATGAAGTTAACATCTTAAACGATTTAGTTCTGTACCCTCAGTGTTTGATTTTGCAATGATTTCACTGTTTGGATGTGTTTTTCTATTGGTGTCTGTTTGTGTGCGCATTCAGCTGAGATAAGGCTGTTTCCGGATTTTTTTCATTTTCCTACTTTCCCATAACATAAACCTCACAAATGAAGTTAACATCTTAAAAGATTTAGTTCTGTACCCTCAGTGTTTGATTTTGCAATGATTTCACTCTTTGGATGTGTTTTTCTATGGATGTCTGTTTGTGTGCACATTAAGCTGAGATAAGGCTGTTTCCGGATTTTTTTAATTTTTCTGCTGTCCCATAACATAAACCTCACAAATGAAGTTAACATCTTAAAAGATTTAGTTCTGTACCCTCAGTGTTTGATTTTGCAATGATTTCACTGTTGGGATGTGTTTTTCTATTGGTGTCTGTTTGTGTGCGCATTCAGCTGAGATAAGGCTGTTTCCGGATTTTTTTAATTTTTCTGCTGTCCCATAACATAAACCTCACAAATGAAGTTAACATCTTAAAAGATTTAGTTCTGTACCCTCAGTGTTTGATTTTAAAAAGATTTCACTGTTGGGATGTGTTTTTCTATTGGTGTCTGTTTGTGTGCGCATTCAGCTGAGATAAGGCTGTTTCCGGATTTTTTTTCATTTTTCTACTTTCCCATAACATAAACCTCACAAATGAAGTTAACATCTTAAAAGATTTAGTTCTGTACCCTCAGTGTTTGATTTTGCAATGATTTCACTGTTTGGATATGTTTTTCTATTGGTGTCTGTTTGTGTGCGCATTCAGCTGAGATAAGGCTGTTTCCGGATTTTTTTAATTTTTCTGCTGTCCCATAAGATAAACCTCACAAATGAAGTTAACAACTTAAAAGATTTAGTTCTGTACCCTCAGTGTTTGATTTTGCAAATATTTCACTGTTTGGATGTGTTTTTCTATTGGTGTCTGTTTGTGTGCACATTCAGCTGAGATAAGGCTGTTTCCGGATTTTTTTAATTTTTCTGCTGTCCCATAACATAAACCTCACAAATGAAGTTAACATCTAAAAAAGATTTACTATTGTACCCTCAGTGTTTGATTTTGCAAAGATTTCACTGTTTAGATGTGTTTTTCTATTGGTGTCTGTTTGTGTGCACATTCAGCTGAGATAAGGCTGTTTCCGGATTTTTTTAATTTTTCTGCTGTCCCATAACATAAACCTCACAAATGAAGTTAACATCTTAAAAGATTTAGTTCTGTACCCTCAGTGTTTGATTTTGCAAAGATTTCACTGTTGGGATGTATTTTTCTATTGGTGTCTGTTTGTGTGCGCATTCAGCTGAGATAAGGCTGTTTCCGGATTTTTTTCATTTTTCTACTTTCCCATAACATAAACCTCACAAATGAAGTTAACATCTTAAAAGATTTAGTTCTGTACCATCAGTGTTTGATTTTGCAAAGATTTCACTGTTTAGATGTGTTTTTCTATTGGTGTCTGTTTTGTGTGCACATTCAGCTGAGATAAGGCTGTTTCCGGATTTTTTTAATTTTTCTGCTGTCCCATAACATAAACCTCACAAATGAAGTTAACATCTTAAAAGATTTAGTTCTGTACCCTCAGTGTTTGATTTTGCAAAGATTTCACTGTTGGGATGTGTTTTTCTATTGGTGTCTGTTTGTGTGCGCATTCAGCTGAGATAAGGCTGTTTCCGGATTTTTTTTCATTTTTCTGCTGTCCCATAACATAAACCTCACAAATGAAGTTAACTTCTTAAAAGATTTAGTTCTGTACACTCACTGTTTGATTTTGCAAAGATTTCACTGTTTGGATGTGTTTTTCTATTAGTGTCTGTTTGTGTGCACATTCAGCTGAGATACGGCTGTTTCCAGATTTTTTAAATTTTTCTGCTGTCCCATAACATAAACCTCACAAATGAAGTTAACATCTTAAAAGATTTAGTTCTGTACCCTCAGTGTTTGATTTTGCAAAGATTTCACTGTTGGGATGTGTTTTTCTATTGGTGTCTGTTTGTGTGCACATTCAGCTGAGATAAGGCTGTTTCCGGATTTTTTTAATTTTTCTGCTGTCCCATAACATAAACCTCACAAATAAAGTTAACATCATATAAGATATTCTTCGGTACCCTCAGTGTTTGATTTTGCAATGATTTCACTGTTTGGATGTGTTTTTCTATTTGTGTCTGTTTTTGTGCGCATTCAGCTGGAATACGACTCTTTTCTGATTTTTTTTTTATTTTCTACTGTCCCATAACATAAACCTCACAAATAAAGTTAACATCTTATAAGATATACTAATGTACCCTCGTCGTTCCGCTCGTCTTGGGACCCCAAACGACATATGAAATATTCACACTCCTGCGACCTGTAGAAATGTAGTTCCTCCAAAACTTCCACTCTGGCCAAAGAGTCTAAGACTGTATAGAGTCTGACATGACCTGATTTTCAGTTTTTGGACACAGGACTTTGGGCTTTTTTCCCCCTGGCCAAAAAAAACTGCCAAAAAACACAGTCTGTAAAATTCAAACGTAAGAAAGGTGGGAAACTGTCTTTTCTTCAATAATTCCTAAAGGCAATGAGCCCGGATGCTGATTTCTCCGTATGTGTATCAGGGACTCCTGGCTGATCCAGGGTGCCGAGTTTCAGACCCGTGCAACCTTTGGAAAGGTCAAAGGTCAGCCGCTGTGGTGTGTTTTTTGTAATAATTCCTAAAGGCATTGAGTCAGGAGTCTGATTTTTCCGTATGTGTATCAGGGACTAAAGCTTATCCCGGTTGCCGAGTTTCAGACCTGTGCAACTTTCGTAAAAGGTCAATGGTCAGCCGTTCGATGTGTTTTTTGTAATAATTCCTAAAGGCATTAAGCCAGGAGTCTGATTTTTCCGTATGTGTATCAGGGACTCCTGGCTGATCCAGGGTGCCGAGTTTCAGACCTGTGCAACCTTCGGGAAGGTCAAAGGTCAGCCGTTCGGGTGTGTTTTTTGTAATAATTCCTAAAGGCATTGAGCCAGGAGTCTGATTTTTCTGTACGTGTATCAGGGATTTAGGCTTATCCCGGGTGCAGAGTTTCAGACCTGTGCAACCCTCGGAAAGGTCAATGGTCAGCCGTTCGGGTGTGTTTTTTGTAATAATTCCTAAAGGCATTGAGCCAGGAGTCTGATTTTTCCGTATGTGTATCAGGGACTAAGGCTAATCTAGGGTGTCGAGTTTCAGACCTGTGCAACCTTCGGAAAGGTCAATGGTCAGCCGTTCGGGTGTGTTTTTTGTAATAATTCCTAAAGGCATTGAGCCAGGAGTCTGATATTTCCGTATGTGTATCAGGGATTTAGGCTTATCCCGGGTGCAGAGTTTCAGACCTGTGCAACCTTCGGAAAGGTCAATAGTCAGTCGTTCGGGTGTGTTTTTTGTAATAATTCCTAAAGGCATTGAGTCAGGAGTCTGATTTTTCCGTGTGTTATCTCGGCTTATCCCGGTAGCCGAGTTTCAGGCCTGTGCAACCTTCAGAAAGGTCAATGGTCAGCCGTTCGGGTGTGTTTTTTGTAATAATTCCTAAAGGCATTGAGCCAGGAGTCTGATATTTCCGTATGTGTATCAGGGATTTAGGCTTATCCCGGGTGCAGAGTTTCAGACCTGTGCAACCTTCGGAAAGGTCAATAGTCAGTCGTTCGGGTGTGTTTTTTGTAATAATTCCTAAAGGCATTGAGTCAGGAGTCTGATTTTTCCGTGTGTTATCTCGGCTTATCCCGGTAGCCGAGTTTCAGGCCTGTGCAACCTTCAGAAAGGTCAATGGTCAGCCGTTCGGGTGTGTTTTTTGTAATAATTCCTAAAGGCATTGAGCCAGTGGTCTGATTTTTCCGTATCTGTATCAGGGACTAAGGCTTATCCCGGGTGCCAAGTTTCAGACCCGTGCAACCTTTGGAAAGGTCAAAGGTCAGCCGCTGTGGTGTGTTTTTTGTAATAATTCCTAAAGGCATTGAGTCAGGAGTCTGATTTTTCCGTATGTGTATCAGGGACTAAAGCTTATCCCGGTTGCCGAGTTTCAGACCTGTGCAACCTTCGGAAAGGTCAATAGTCAGTCGTTCGGGTGTGTTTTTTGTAATAATTCCTAAAGGCATTGAGTCAGGAGTCTGATTTTTCCGTATGTGTATCAGGGACTCCTGGCTGATCCAGGGTGCCGAGTTTCAGACCTGTGCAACCTTCGGGAAGGTCAAAGGTCAGCCGTTCGGGTGTGTTTTTTGTAATAATTCCTAAAGGCATTGAGCCAGGAGTCTGATTTTTCTGTACGTGTATCAGGGATTTAGGCTTATCCCGGGTGCAGAGTTTCAGACCTGTGCAACCTTCGGAAAGGTCAATGGTCAGCCGTTCGGGTGTGTTTTTTGTAATAATTCCTAAAGGCATTGAGCCAGGAGTCTGATTTTTCCGTATGTGTATCAGGGACTAAGGCTAATCTAGGGTGCCGAGTTTCAGACCTGTGTAACCTTCGGAAAGGTCAAAGGTCAGCCGTTTAGGTGTGTTTTTTGTAATAATTCCTAAAGGCACTGAGCCAGGAGTCTGATTTTTCCGTATGTGTATCAGGGACTAAAGATTATCCCGGTAGCCGAGTTTCAGACCTGTGCAACCTTCGGAAAGGTCAATGGTCAGCCGTTCGGGTGTGTTTTTTGTAATAATTCCTAAAGGCATTGAGCCAGGAGTCTGATTTTTCCGTATGTGTATCAGGGACTAAGGTTGATCCAGGGTGCCAAGTTTCAGACCTGTACATCCCTCGGAAAGGTCAATGGTCAGCCGTTCGGGTGTGTTTTTTGTAATAATTCCTAAAGGCATTGAGTCAGGAGTCTGATTTTTCCGTATGTGTATCAGGGACTACAGCTTATCCCGGTTGCCGAGTTTCAGACCTGTGCAACTTTCGGAAAGGTCAATGGTCAGCCGTTCGGGTGTGTTTTTTGTAATAATTCCTAAAGGCATTGAGTCAGGAGTTTGATTTTTCCGTATGTGTATCAGGGACTAAAGATTATCCCGGTAGCCGAGTTTCAGACCTGTGCAACCTTCGGAAAGGTCAATGGTCAGCCGTTCGGGTGTGTTTTTTGTAATAATTCCTAAAGGCATTGAGCCAGGAGTCTGATTTTTCCGTGTGTGTATCAGGGACTAAGGCTGATCCAGGGTGCCGAGTTTCAGATCTGTGCAACCTTCGGAAAGGTCAAAGGTCAGCCGTTTAGATTCAAGATTCAAGATTCAAGATTCAAGATTTCTTTATTGTCATACCAACACACATTAGACATGAGGTCAGAACGAAAATCAGTCTTTCCAGGACCCGGTCGGCCCAACAATAAGAAGAATAAGAAAATAAGAAATAAGAACCAACAGTTTAACTTAACAAAATATAAATTAAAAGAGATCAAAACTTTAAACCTCTGGAGGTAAGGTGCTGTGCAAAAAAGAATTTGGTGCAAGGGTGTGTACGGTACTGGGGGCATGTGCAAAGTACAGTACGTGGGGGGTGGGGGCAGCAGGGCAATGGGGGCTACAGAGAGTTCAGGAGTCTGACAGCTCCAGGGAAGAAGCTGTTCCTCAGTCTCGTAGTTCTGCTCTTGATGCTCCGTAGCCTCCTGCCTGAGGGGAGGGGGGTGAACAGTGTGTGTCCCGGGTGAGTGGGATCTCTCATGATGCAGGTGGCCCTTTTCCTGCATCTGGAGGTGAAGATGTCCGTGATGGTGGGGAGGCTGCTGCCCACGGTTCTCTGTGCAGCTTTCACCACTCTCTGCAGAGCCTTCTTCTCTGCTGCAGAGCAGCTGCCGTGCCACACAGTGATGCAGGAGCACAGGACACTCTCCACTACACATCTGTAGAAGGTGATAAGGGCTGACCTTCCTAGTCCAGCGCGTCTCAGCCTCCTGAGGAAGTAGAGGCGCTGGTGTGCCTTCCGGACCAGGCTGGAAGTGTTGCTGCTCCAGGTGAGGTCGTCCTTGAGATGCACGCCCAGGTACCTGAAGCTGGAGACCACTTCCACCGCTGTTCCTCCGATGTGCAGGGGAGAATGGGGGGGATATCTGCTCTGATGTTTAGGTGTGTTTTTTGTAATAATTCCTAAAGGCATTAAGCCAGGAGTCTGATTTTTCCGTATGTGTATCAGGGACTAAGGCTGATCGAGGGTATTTTAATCTTTTTTCTACTGTCCTATAATATGAAGTTGACATCTTATAAGGTATATTGATGTACCCTCAGTGTTTGAATTTATAATGATTTCACTGTTTGGATGTGTTTTTCTATTTGTCTCTGTTTTTGTGTGCATTCAGCAGGGATACGGCTGTTTTCTGATTTTTTTAATTTTTTTATTGTCCCATAACATAAACCTCACAAATAAAGTTAACATCTCATAAGATATAGTTATATACCTTCAGTGTTTGATTTTGCAAAGATTTCACTGTTTGGATGTGTTTTTCTATTTGTCTCTGTTTTTGTGTGCATTCAGCAGGGATACGGCTGTTTTCTGATTTTTTTCATTTTTTTATTGTCCCATAAAATAAACCTCACAAATAAAGTGAACATCTCATAAGATATAGTTATATACCTTCAGTGTTTGATTTTGCAATGATTTCACTGTTTGAATGTGTTTTTCTATTTTTGTCTGTTTTTGTGCGCATTCAGCTGGAATACGACTGTTTTCTGATTTTTTTTAATTTTTCTACTGTCCCATAACATAAACCTCACAAATAAAGTTAACATCTTATAAGATATTCTTCGGTACCCTCAGTGTTTGATTTTGCAATGATTTCACTGTTTGAATGTGTTTTTCTATTTTTGTCTGTTTTTGTGCGCATTCAGCTGTAATACGACTGTTTTCTGATTTTTTTTCATTTTCTACTGTCCCATAACATAAACCTCACAAATAAAGTTAACATCTTATAAGATATACTAATGTACCCTCGTCGTTCCGCTCGTCTTGGGACCCCAAACGACATATGAAATATTCACACTCCTGCGACCTGTAGAAATGTAGTTCCTCCAAAACTTCCACTCTGGCCAAAGAGTCTAAGACTGTATAGAGTCTGACATGACCTGATTTTCAGTTTTTGAACACAGGACTTTGGGCTTTTTTCCCCCTGGCCAAAAGAAACTGCCAAAAACACAGTCTGTAAAATTCAAACGTAAGAAAGGTGGGAAACTGTCTTTTCTTCAATAATTCCTAAAGGCAATGAGCCCGGATGCTGATTTCTCCGTATGTGTATCAGGGACTCCTGGCTGATCCAGGGTGCCGAGTTTCAGACCCGTGCAACCTTTGGAAAGGTCAAAGGTCAGCCGCTGTGGTGTGTTTTTTGTAATAATTCCTAAAGGCATTGAGTCAGGAGTCTGATTTTTCCTTATGTGTATCAGGGACTAAAGCTTATCCCGGTTGCCGAGTTTCAGACCTGTGCAACTTTCGTAAAAGGTCAATGGTCAGCCGTTCAGGTGTGTTTTTTGTAATAATTCCTAAAGGCATTAAGCCAGGAGTCTGATTTGTCCGTATGTGTATCAAGGACTAAGGCTAATCCAGGGTGCCGAGTTTCTGACCCGTGCAACCTTTGGAAAGGTCAAAGGTCAGCCGTTCGGGTGTGTTTTTTGTAATAATTCCTAAAGGCATTGAGCCAGGAGTCTGATTTTTCCGTATGTGTATCAGGGACTAAGGCTAATCTAGGGTGCCGAGTTTCAGACCTGTGTAACCTTCGGAAAGGTCAAAGGTCAGCCGTTCGGGTGTGTTTTTTGTAATAATTCCTAAAGGCATTAAGCCAGGAGTCTGATTTTTCCGTATGTGTATCAGGGACTAAGGCTGATCGAGGGTATTTTAATCTTTTTTCTACTGTCCTATAATATGAAGTTGACATCTTATAAGGTATATTGATGTACCCTCAGTGTTTGAATTTATAATGATTTCACTGTTTGGATGTGTTTTTCTATTTGTCTCTGTTTTTGTGTGCATTCAGCAGGGATACGGCTGTTTTCTGATTTTTTTCATTTTTTTATTGTCCCATAACATAAACCTCACAAATAAAGTTAACATCTCATAAGATATAGTTATATACCTTCAGTGTTTGATTTTGCAATGATTTCACTGTTTGAATGTGTTTTTCTATTTTTGTCTGTTTTTGTGCGCATTCAGCTGGAATACGACTGTTTTCTGATTTTTTTTCATTTTTCTACTGTCCCATAACATAAACCTCACAAATAAAGTTAACATCTTATAAGATATTCTTCGGTACCCTCAGTGTTTGATTTTGCAATGATTTCACTGTTTGAATGTGTTTTTCTATTTTTGTCTGTTTTTGTGCGCATTCAGCTGGAATACGACTGTTTTCTGATTTTTTTCATTTTTCTACTGTCCCATAACATAAACCTCACAAATAAAGTTAAAATCTTATAAGATATAGTTATATACCTTCAGTGTTTTATTTTGCAATGATTTCACTGTTTGAATGTGTTTTTCTATTTTTGTCTGTTTTTGTGCGCATTCAGCTGGAATACGACTGTTTTCTGATTTTTTTTCATTTTTCTACTGTCCCATAACATAAACCTCACAAATAAAGTTAACATCTCATAAGATATTCTTCGGTACCCTCAGTGTTTGATTTTGCAATGATTTCACTGTTTGGATGTGTTTTTCTATTTTTGTCTGTTTTTGTGCGCATTCAGCAGGGATACGGCTGTTTTCTGATTTTTTTTCATTTTTTTATTGTCCCATAACATAAACCTCACAAATAAAGTTAACATCTCATAAGATATAGTTATATACCTTCAGTGTTTGATTTTGCAAAGATTTCACTGTTTGGATGTGTTTTTCTATTTGTCTCTGTTTTTGTGTGCATTCAGCAGGGATACGGCTGTTTTCTGATTTTTTTCATTTTTTTATTGTCCCATAAAATAAACCTCACAAATAAAGTGAACATCTCATAAGATATAGTTATATACCTTCAGTGTTTGATTTTGCAATGATTTCACTGTTTGAATGTGTTTTTCTATTTTTGTCTGTTTTTGTGCGCATTCAGCTGGAATACGACTGTTTTCTGATTTTTTTTAATTTTTCTACTGTCCCATAACATAAACCTCACAAATAAAGTTAACATCTTATGAGATATTCTTCGGTACCCTCAGTGTTTGATTTTGCAATGATTTCACTGTTTGAATGTGTTTTTCTATTTTTGTCTGTTTTTGTGCGCATTCAGCTGTAATACGACTGTTTTCTGATTTTTTTTCATTTTTCTACTGTCCCATAACATAAACCTCACAAATAAAGTTAACATCTTATAAGATATTCTTCGGTACCCTCAGTGTTTGATTTTGCAATGATTTCACTGTTTGAATGTGTTTTTCTATTTTTGTCTGTTTTTGTGCGCATTCAGCTGGAATACGACTGTTTTCTGATTTTTTTCATTTTTCTACTGTCCCATAACATAAACCTCACAAATAAAGTTAAAATCTTATAAGATATAGTTATATACCTTCAGTGTTTTATTTTGCAATGATTTCACTGTTTGAATGTGTTTTTCTATTTTTGTCTGTTTTTGTGCGCATTCAGCTGGAATACGACTGTTTTCTGATTTTTTTTCATTTTTCTACTGTCCCATAACATAAACCTCACAAATAAAGTTAACATCTCATAAGATATTCTTCGGTACCCTCAGTGTTTGATTTTGCAATGATTTCACTGTTTGGATGTGTTTTTCTATTTTTGTCTGTTTTTGTGCGCATTCAGCAGGGATACGGCTGTTTTCTGATTTTTTTTCATTTTTTTATTGTCCCATAACATAAACCTCACAAATAAAGTTAACATCTCATAAGATATAGTTATATACCTTCAGTGTTTGATTTTGCAAAGATTTCACTGTTTGGATGTGTTTTTCTATTTGTCTCTGTTTTTGTGTGCATTCAGCAGGGATACGGCTGTTTTCTGATTTTTTTCATTTTTTTATTGTCCCATAAAATAAACCTCACAAATAAAGTGAACATCTCATAAGATATAGTTATATACCTTCAGTGTTTGATTTTGCAATGATTTCACTGTTTGAATGTGTTTTTCTATTTTTGTCTGTTTTTGTGCGCATTCAGCTGGAATACGACTGTTTTCTGATTTTTTTTAATTTTTCTACTGTCCCATAACATAAACCTCACAAATAAAGTTAACATCTTATGAGATATTCTTCGGTACCCTCAGTGTTTGATTTTGCAATGATTTCACTGTTTGAATGTGTTTTTCTATTTTTGTCTGTTTTTGTGCGCATTCAGCTGTAATACGACTGTTTTCTGATTTTTTTTCATTTTCTACTGTCCCATAACATAAACCTCACAAATAAAGTTAACATCTTATAAGATATACTAATGTACCCTCGTCGTTCCGCTCGTCTTGGGACCCCAAAGGACATATGAAATATTCACACTCCTGCGACCTGTAGAAATGTAGTTCCTCCAAAACTTCCACTCTGGCCAAAGAGTCTAAGACTGTATAGAGTCTGACATGACCTGATTTTCAGTTTTTGAACACAGGACTTTGGGCTTTTTTCCCCCTGGCCAAAAGAAACTGCCAAAAACACAGTCTGTAAAATTCAAACGTAAGAAAGGTGGGAAACTGTCTTTTCTTCAATAATTCCTAAAGGCAATGAGCCCGGATGCTGATTTCTCCGTATGTGTATCAGGGACTCCTGGCTGATCCAGGGTGCCGAGTTTCAGACCCGTGCAACCTTTGGAAAGGTCAAAGGTCAGCCGCTGTGGTGTGTTTTTTGTAATAATTCCTAAAGGCATTGAGTCAGGAGTCTGATTTTTCCTTATGTGTATCAGGGACTAAAGCTTATCCCGGTTGCCGAGTTTCAGACCTGTGCAACTTTCGTAAAAGGTCAATGGTCAGCCGTTCAGGTGTGTTTTTTGTAATAATTCCTAAAGGCATTAAGCCAGGAGTCTGATTTGTCCGTATGTGTATCAAGGACTAAGGCTAATCCAGGGTGCCGAGTTTCTGACCCGTGCAACCTTTGGAAAGGTCAAAGGTCAGCCGTTCGGGTGTGTTTTTTGTAATAATTCCTAAAGGCATTGAGCCAGGAGTCTGATTTTTCCGTATGTGTATCAGGGACTAAGGCTAATCTAGGGTGCCGAGTTTCAGACCTGTGTAACCTTCGGAAAGGTCAAAGGTCAGCCGTTCGGGTGTGTTTTTTGTAATAATTCCTAAAGGCATTAAGCCAGGAGTCTGATTTTTCCGTATGTGTATCAGGGACTAAGGCTGATCGAGGGTATTTTAATCTTTTTTCTACTGTCCTATAATATGAAGTTGACATCTTATAAGGTATATTGATGTACCCTCAGTGTTTGAATTTATAATGATTTCACTGTTTGGATGTGTTTTTCTATTTGTCTCTGTTTTTGTGTGCATTCAGCAGGGATACGGCTGTTTTCTGATTTTTTTCATTTTTTTATTGTCCCATAACATAAACCTCACAAATAAAGTTAACATCTCATAAGATATAGTTATATACCTTCAGTGTTTGATTTTGCAATGATTTCACTGTTTGAATGTGTTTTTCTATTTTTGTCTGTTTTTGTGCGCATTCAGCTGGAATACGACTGTTTTCTGATTTTTTTTCATTTTTCTACTGTCCCATAACATAAACCTCACAAATAAAGTTAACATCTTATAAGATATTCTTCGGTACCCTCAGTGTTTGATTTTGCAATGATTTCACTGTTTGAATGTGTTTTTCTATTTTTGTCTGTTTTTGTGCGCATTCAGCTGGAATACGACTGTTTTCTGATTTTTTTCATTTTTCTACTGTCCCATAACATAAACCTCACAAATAAAGTTAAAATCTTATAAGATATAGTTATATACCTTCAGTGTTTTATTTTGCAATGATTTCACTGTTTGAATGTGTTTTTCTATTTTTGTCTGTTTTTGTGCGCATTCAGCTGGAATACGACTGTTTTCTGATTTTTTTTCATTTTTCTACTGTCCCATAACATAAACCTCACAAATAAAGTTAACATCTCATAAGATATTCTTCGGTACCCTCAGTGTTTGATTTTGCAATGATTTCACTGTTTGGATGTGTTTTTCTATTTTTGTCTGTTTTTGTGCGCATTCAGCAGGGATACGGCTGTTTTCTGATTTTTTTTCATTTTCTACTGTCCCATAACATAAACCTCACAAATAAAGTTAACATCTTATAATATATACTAATGTACCCTCGTCGTTCCGCTCGTCTTGGGACCCCAAACGACATATGAAATATTCACACTCCTGCGACCTGTAGAAATGTAGTTCCTCCAAAACTTCTACTCTGGCCAAAGAGTCTAAGACTGTATAGAGTCTGACATGACCTGATTTTCAGTTTTTGGACACAGGACTTTGGGCTTTTTTCCCCCTGGCCAAAAAAAACTGCCAAAAACACAGTCTGTAAAATTCAAACGTAAGAAAGGTGGGAAACTGTCTTTTCTTCAATAATTCCTAAAGGCAATGAGCCCGGATGCTGATTTCTCCGTATGTGTATCAGGGACTCCTGGCTGATCCCGGGTGCCGAGTTTCAGACCTGTGCAACCTTTGGAAAGGTCAAAGGTCAGCCGCTGTGTTGTGTTTTTTGTATAAATTCCTAAAGGCATTGAGTCAGGAGTCTGATTTTTCCGTATGTGTATCAGGGACTAAAGCTTATCCCGGTTGCCGAGTTTCAGACCTGTGCAACTTTCGGAAAAGGTCAATGGTCAGCCGTTCGGGTGTGTTTTTTGTAATAATTCCTAAAGGCATTAAGCCAGGAGTCTGATTTTTCCGTATGTGTATCAGGGACTAAGGCTAATCCAGGGTGCCGAGTTTCAGACCCGTGCAACCTTTGGAAAGGTCAAAGGTCAGCCATTCGGGTGTGTTTTTTGTAATAATTCCTAAAGGCATTGAGCCAGGAGTCTGATTTTTCTGTGTGTGTATAGGGACTAAGGCTGATCCAGGGTGCCGAGTTTCAGACCTGTGTAACCTTCGGAAAGGTCAAAGGTCAGCCGTTCGGGTGTGTTTTTTGTAATAATTCCTAAAGGCATTGAGCCAGGAGTCTGATTTTTCCGTATGTCTATCAGGGACTAAGGCTAATCTAGGGTGCCGAGTTTCAGACCTGTGTAACCTTCGGAAAGGTCAAAGGTCAGCCGTTCGGGTGTGTTTTTTGTAAAAATTCCTAAAGGCATTAAGCCAGGAGTCTGATTTTTCCGTATGTGTATCAGGGACTAAGGCTGATCGAGGGTATTTTAATCTTTTTTCTACTGTCCTATAATATGAAGTTAACATCTTATAAGGTATATTGATGTACCCTCAGTGTTTGAATTTATAATGATTTCACTGTTTGGATGTGTTTTTCTATTTGTCTCTGGTTTTGTGTGCATTCAGCAGGGATACGGCTGTTTTCTGATTTTTTTCATTTTTTTATTGTCCCATAACATAAACCTCACAAATAAAGTTAACATCTCATAAGATATAGTTATATACCTTCAGTGTTTGATTTTGCAATGATTTCACTGTTTGAATGTGTTTTTCTATTTTTGTCTGTTTTTGTGCGCATTCAGCTGGAATACGACTGTTTTCTGATTTTTTTTCATTTTTCTACTGTCCCATAACATAAACCTCACAAATAAAGTTAACATCTTATAAGATATTCTTCGGTACCCTCAGTGTTTGATTTTGCAATGATTTCACTGTTTGGATGTGTTTTTCTATTTGTGTCTGTTTTTGTGCGCATTCAGCTGGAATACGACTCTTTTCTGATTTTTTTTCATTTTCTACTATCCCATAACATAAACCTCACAAATAAAGTTAACATCTTATAAGATATACTAATGTACCCTCGTCGTTCCGCTCGTCTTGGGACCCCAAACGACATATGAAATATTCACACTCCTGCGACCTGTAGAAATGTAGTTCCTCCAAAACTTCCACTCTGGCCAAAGAGTCTAAGACTGTATAGAGTCTGACATGACCTGATTTTCAGTTTTTGGACACAGGACTTTGGACTTTTTTCCCCCTGGCCAAAAAAATTGCCAAAAACACAGTCTGTAAAATTCAAACGTAAGAAAGGTGGGAAACTGTCTTTTCTTCAATAATTCTTAAAGGCAATGAGCCCGGATGCTGATTTCTCCGTATGTGTATCAGGGACTCCTGGCTGATCCAGGGTGCCGAGTTTCAGACCCGTGCAACCTTTGGAAAGGTCAAAGGTCAGCCGCTGTGGTGTGTTTTTTGTAATAATTCCTAAAGGCATTGAGTCAGGAGTCTGATTTTTCCGTATGTGTATCAGGGACTAAAGCTTATCCCGGTTGCCGAGTTTCAGGCCTGTGCAACTTTCGGAAAAGGTCAATGGTCAGCCGTTCGGGTGTGTTTTTTTGTAATAATTCCTAAAGGCATTAAGCCAGGAGTCTGATTTTTCCGTATGTGTATCAGGGACTAAGGCTAATCCAGGGTGCCGAGTTTCAGACCCGTGCAACCTTTGGAAAGGTCAAAGGTCAGCCGTTAGGGTGTGTTTTTTGTAATAATTCCTAAAGGCATTGAGCCAGGAGTCTGATTTTTCCGTGTGTGTATCAGGGACTAAGGCTGATCCAGGGTGCCGAGTTTCAGACCTGTGTAACCTTCGGAAAGGTCAAAGGTCAGCCGTTTAGGTGTGTTTTTTGTAATAATTCCTAAGGCATTGAGCCAGGAGTCTGATTTTTCCGTATGTGTATCAGGGACTAAGGCTGATCGAGGGTATTTTAATCTTTTTTCTACTGTCCTATAATATGAAGTTAACATCTTATAAGGTATATTGATGTACCCTCAGTGTTTGAATTTATAATGATTTCACTGTTTGGATGTGTTTTTCTATTTGTGTCTGTTTTTGTCCGCATTCAGCAGGGATACGGCTGTTTTCAGATTTTTTTCATTTTTCTACTGTCCCATAACATAAACCTCACAAATAAAGTTAAAATCTTATAAGATATAGTTATATACCTTCAGTGTTTTATTTTGCAATGATGTCACTGTTTGGATGTGTTTTTCTATTTGTCTCTGTTTTTGTGTGCATTCAGCAGGGATATGGCTGTTTTCTGATTTTTTTCATTTTTTTATTGTCCCATAAAATAAATCTCACAAATAAAGTTAACATCTCATAAGATATAGTTATATACCTTCAGTGTTTGATTTTGCAATGATTTCACTGTTTGAATGTGTTTTTCTATTTGTGTCTGTTTTTGTGTGCATTCAGCTGGAATACGACTGTTTTCTGATTTTTTTTCATTTTTCTACTGTCCCATAACATAAACCTCACAAATAAAGTTAACATCTTATAAGATATTCTTCGGTACCCTCAGTGTTTGATTTTGCAATGATTTCACTGTTTGGATGTGTTTTTCTATTTTTGTCTGTTTAAGTGCGCATTCAGCAGGGATACGGCTGTTTTCTGACTTTTTTTCATTTTCTACTGTCCCATAACATAAACCTCACAAATAAAGTTAACATCTTATAAGATATACTAATGTACCCTCGTCGTTCCGCTCGTCTTGGGACCCCAAACGACATATGAAATATTCACACTCCTGCGACCTGTAGAAATGTAGTTCCTCTAAAACTTCCACTCTGGCCAAAGAGTCTAAGACTGTATAGAGTCTGACATGACCTGATTTTCAGTTTTTGGACACAGGACTTTGGACTTTTTTCCCCCTGGCCAAAAAAATTGCCAAAAACACAGTCTGTAAAATTCAAACGTAAGAAAGGTGGGAAACTGTCTTTTCTTCAATAATTCCTAAAGGCAATGAGCCCGGATGCTGATTTCTCCGTATGTGTATCAGGGACTCCTGGCTGATCCAGGGTGCCGAGTTTCAGACCCGTGCAACCTTTGGAAAGGGCAATGGTCAGCCGTTCGGGTGTGCTTTTTGTAATAATTCCTAAAGGCATTAAGCCAGGAGTCTGATTTTTCCGTATGTGTATCAGGGACTAAGGCTAATCCAGGGTGCCGAGTTTCAGACCCGTGCAACCTTTGGAAAGGTCAAAGGTCAGCCGTTCGGGTGTGTTTTTTGTAATAATTCCTAAAGGCATTGAGCCAGGAGTCTGATTTTTCTGTATGTGTATCAGGGACTAAGGCTAATCTAGGGTGCCGAGTTTCAGACCCGTGCAACCTTTGGAAAGGTCAAAGGTCAGCCGCTGTGGTGTGTTTTTTGTAATAATTCCTAAAGGCATTAAGCCAGGAGTCTGATTTTTCCGTATGTGTATCAGGGACTAAGGCTGATCGAGGGTATTTTAATATTTTTTCTACTGTCCTATAATATGAAGTTAACATCTTATAAGGTATATTGATGTACCCTCAGTGTTTGAATTTATAATGATTTCACTGTTTGGATGTGTTTTTCTATTTGTGTCTGTTTTTGTGCGCATTCAGCAGGGATACGGCTGTTTTCGGAATTTTTTTCATTTTTCTACTGTCCCATAACATAAACTTCACAAATAAAGTTAAAATCTTATAAGATATAGTTATATACCTTCAGTGTTTGATTTTGCAATGATTTCACTGTTTGGATGTGTTTTTCTATTTGTCTCTGGTTTTGTGTGCATTCAGCAGGGATACGGCTGTTTTCTGATTTTTTTCATTTTTTTATTGTCCCATAACATAAACCTCACAAATAAAGTTAACATCTCATAAGACATAGTTATATACCTTCAGTGTTTGATTTTGCAATGATTTCACTGTTTGAATGTGTTTTTCTATTTTTGTCTGTTTTTGTGCGCATTCAGCTGGAATACGACTGTTTTCTGATTTTTTTTAATTTTTCTACTGTCCCATAACATAAACCTCACAAATAAAGTTAACATCGTATAAGATATAGTTATATACCTTCAGTGTTTGATTTTGCAATGATTTCACTGTTTGAATGTGTTTTTCTATTTTTCTCTGTTTTTGTGCGCATTCAGCTGGAATACGACTGTTTTCTGATTTTTTTTCATTTTTCTACTGTCCCATAACATAAACCTCACAAATAAAGTTAACATCTTATAAGATATTCTTCGGTACCCTCAGTGTTTGATTTTGCAATGATTTCACTGTTTGGATGTGTTTTTCTATTTGTGTCTGTTTTTGTCCGCATTCAGCAGGGATACGGCTGTTTTCAGATTTTTTTCATTTTTCTACTGTCCCATAACATAAACCTCACAAATAAAGTTAAAATCTTATAAGATATAGTTATATACCTTCAGTGTTTTATTTTGCAATGATGTCACTGTTTGGATGTGTTTTTCTATTTGTCTCTGTTTTTGTGTGCATTCAGCAGGGATACGGCTGTTTTCTGATTTTTTTCATTTTTTTATTGTCCCATAAAATAAACCTCACAAATAAAGTTAACATCTCATAAGATATAGTTATATAACTTCAGTGTTTGATTTTGCAATGATTTCACTGTTTGGATGTGTTTTTCTATTTTTGTCTGTTTTTGTGCGCATTCAGCAGGGATACGGCTGTTTTCTGATTTTTTTTCATTTTCTACTGTCCCATAACATAAACCTCACAAATAAAGTTAACATCTTATAAGATATACTAATGTACCCTCGTCGTTCCGCTCGTCTTGGGACCCCAAACGACATATGAAATATTCACACTCCTGCGACCTGTAAAAATGTAGTTCCTCCAAAACTTCCACTCTGGCCAAAGAGTCTAAGACTGTATAGAGTCTGACATGACCTGATTTTCAGTTTTTGGACACAGGACTTTGGGCTTTTTTCCCCCTGGCCAAAAAAAACTGCCAAAAACATAGTCTGTAAAATTCAAACGTAAGAAAGGTGGGAAACTGTCTTTTCTTCAATAATTCCTAAAGGCAATGAGCCCGGATGCTGATTTCTCCGTATGTGTATCAGGGACTCCTGGCTGATCCAGGGTGCCGAGTTTCAGACCTGTGCAACCTTCGGGAAGGTCAAAGGTCAGCCTTTCGGGTGTGTTTTTTGTAATAATTCCTAAAGGCATTAAGCCAGGAGTCTGATTTGTCCGTATGTGTATCAGGGACTAAGGCTAATCCAGGGTGCCGAGTTTCAGACCCGTGCAACCTTTGGAAAGGTCAAAGGTCAGCCGTTCGGGTGTGTTTTTTGTAATAATTCCTAAAGGCATTGAGCCAGGAGTCTGATTTTTCCGTGTGTATATCAGGGACTAAGGCTGATCCAGGGTGCCGAGTTTCAGACCTGTGCAACCTTCGGAAAGGTCAATGGTCAGCCGTTCGGGTGTGTTTTTTGTAATAATTCCTAAAGGCATTGAGCCAGGAGTCTGATTTTTCCGTATGTGTATCAGGGACTAAGGCTAATCTTGGGTGCCGAGTTTCAGACCTGTGTAACCTTCGGAAAGGTCAAAGGTCAGCCGTTTAGATTCAAGATTCAAGATTCAAGATTCAAGATTTCACTATTGTCATACCAACACACATTAGACATGAGGTCAGAACGAAAATCAGTCTCTCCAGAACCCGGTCGGCCCAGCAATAAGAAGAATAAGAAAATAAGAAATAAGAACCAACAGTTTAACTTAACAAAATATAAATTGAAAGAGATCAAAACTTTAAATCTCTGGAGGTAAGGTGCTGTGCAAAAAAGAATTTGGTGCAAGGGTGTGTACGGTACTGGGGGCATGTGCAAAGTACAGTACGTGGGGGGTGGGGGCAGCAGGGCTATGGGGGCTACAGAGAGTTCAGGAGTCTGACAGCTCCAGGGAAGAAGCTGTTCCTCAGTCTCGTAGTTCTGCTCTTGATGCTCCGTAGCCTCCTGCCTGAGGGGAGGGGGGTGAACAGTGTGTGTGCCGGGTGAGTGGGATCTCTCATGATGCAGGTGGCCCTTTTCCTGCATCTGGAGGTGAAGATGTCCGTGATGGTGGGGAGGCTGCTGCCCACGGTTCTCTGTGCAGCTTTCACCACTCTCTGCAGAGCCTTCTTCTCTGCTGCAGAGCAGCTTCCGTGCCACACAGTGATGCAGGAGCACAGGACACTCTCCACTACACATCTGTAGAAGGTGATAAGGGCTGACCTTCCTAGTCCAGCGCGTCTCAGCCTCCTGAGGAAGTAGAGGCACTGGTGTGCCTTCCGGACCAGGCTGGAAGTGTTGCTGCTCCAGGTGAGGTCGTCCTTGAGATGCACGCCCAGGTACCTGAAGCTGGAGACCACTTCCACCGCTGTTCCTCCGATGTGCAGGGGAGAATGGGGGGGATGTCTGCTCTGATGTTTAGGTGTGTTTTTTGTAATAATTCCTAAAGGCATTAAGCCAGGAGTCTGATTTTTCCGTATGTGTATCAGGGACTAAGGGTGATCGAGGGTATTTTAATCTTTTTTCTACTGTCCTATAATATGAAGTTAACATCTTATAAGGTATATTGATGTACCCTCAGTGTTTGAATTTATAATGATTTCACTGTTTGGATGTGTTTTTCTATTTGTGTCTGTTTTTGTGTGCATTCAGCAGGGATACGGCTGTTTTCGGAATTTTTTTCATTTTTCTACTGTCCCATAACATAAACCTCACAAATAAAGTTAAAATCTTATAAGATATAGTTATATACCTTCAGTGTTTGATTTTGCAATGATTTCACTGTTTGGATGTTGAAGTATATGAACTAAGAAGAACACATTAACACAGCTAATGTTTAATACTTAAATGTATTGAAGATTGACATTAATAAGTAAACATGAGACAAGAGGGTCTCTTGGACACATGACAAGTCAGACCATACGTTGTACAATAGGCATCCTGTATAGGACAAGAAGCTTGAGGGTCTGTCTTGGATATGGTTAGTTAGGAAATATAGATGTCTCTTGTTTGACTAAATGGTGATATTGTCCAATTTAAAGATCATGGGACAGTATGGTATATCTGGACCCAACTTGTTTTCCAAGTTGTTGTAATATAGAAAAAGGAGAAAGGCGGGGGTCAAAACATGTGATGCCTGCAAATAGGAGTGTTAGAGAATCTATATAGTGTTGGTTTTTGCTTTTCTGAGGCAGAATTGTTCAGAGATTCGGCAGGAGCACATTCTCCCAAGCTGCTGTGGCGGCTTGGTTCTGACGCCTGACTTGTAACTAAATAAAATCCCTTTGTTCAGTACAAGTCCTGTGTCAGTGAGGTCTTTTCCTGCATCATCAACTCATCACCTATCGTTCAGAAGAAGAAGGAAGCCTGACAAAAACGACATTTTGGCGTCACGAACGGGGGGGTATTTTTGTTCCTGGTCAGCGGCGCCAGCGGCCTCTTTCGGTGGACCCACTCTCGCTCCCAGCCGGCATTTAAAGGTGAGTGTTTTTCTCACATTGGGAGCCAGTGCGGGTTTGTTGATTAGGCTGTTGGTTTGCGGTGGTCCTGTGGGCACGCTGTAAAGAATCATTTGTGTGGGGGAAAGGCTGCGATGTGTTGATGGTGCAGAGGCCTCATCTAAATTTTATTTTTATTTATAGGTATAAATAAAAAGGGGGGGAGGAAGGTCCCCTCTAAGAAGTGTTAACATAATAAAGGCCTAAACATGACATGTTAAGAGAATTCAGAATAATGGATTAAACATGACATGATAAGAGAATTAAGAATTTACAAGATGTAAAGAAAGGACTTAGAAATCATGAATATAAAATTAGGCTAGTAGTTCGGGACAAGTGATCAAACGATTAACAAAAACAGTGTTGAATATGCGGTGCCAGATTTTCGAAAGAAACTGTAAGTCATGGTATTCATCTACTATGTGAAAGTTTGAGCTAATGAGTAACAAAACAGTAAGTTGAGTATGCGGTGCCAGATTTCCACAAGAAACTGTAAGTCATGGTACTCATCTACTTTGTGAAAATTGAGCGCAAATTCGGTAGGGACAATCTAAACGGTAGGGAACACTAAACGGTAGGGAAAAGGAAAAAACCTGTGCACAGGTGTATTTAGAGGACAAAAGGAAAAGCCCATGCATGGGTTTATTTAACTAAGGAAGTGAAACTGCAGATAATGATAAATAGCGTGGTCCGCATGATGTGTAGTATAGTGAGTAACGTGGGAGCCAGGCTAAATGGCCATGTGTGGGAATAACAGTACCTGCATGTGTGAATTAGATGGCAGCGTGAAAATTAATTTTGTGAAACGGCTAGATAATCGATAAAAGGCTGGTTAGGTTAGAAAATTCGGTAGGGATAGTCTTAGTTATCGGATCCGACCAGCAGACAAATTCGGTAGGGACAAAGATGAATAAATGTTAGTTAATCCACCAGGTCAGGCAACGAAATTCGGTAGGCAAAGGCGGACACGCTGTAGCAATCATTAAAGCCAGGACAGGTAACGAAATTCGGTAGGGAAACCGGTATATAAATAGATCGATCGTAGAGGACTGCGCGCAGAGGAAGAGAAGAAGAGAAAACGCTTTACAAAGATAAAAGAGAAAGTGTTAAAATTAAGATTAAAATCAAAATTCAAAAAAAAAATCGAGATTGGGTAAAATTTAAAATTTGGATTAAGTGTTGTCTTGTGTTGGTTTGTGTTGCTCTGTGATGCTTTACTTTGTGTGCCATGGCTTTGTGTTGTTTTATGTGTGTGTGGACATAAGCTCGTCTTCAGAGTTTGTGTGAGGAGGAAAAGCTATTTTTGACATGTGGTCATTGAAGCCAGAAGGGCTGCAGGGGAGAGATGGTGTCTTCAATCTCATGAGCGATTACTGAAATTTATTAGGGATTTGATTTTTATATTGGATCCATTGGTAAACAAAATTAGTTTGTAAAATAAAGTGAGGAAAAATCCAGATTAATCCAGATTGAATTTGGGGGAAAAAGAATAATAATAATAATAATAACAACATTGATGAGAACAAAAGAAAGTTGAATAAAATAGAGTCAAAGGAGATAATTTAGTTTAGTCTTAAAGAAGAAACGCAGAGGAAAGAAGAAAGAATGCATTTGTGATAAAAAGATAAACCATGTTTGGAGCATTATCTCATTTAATGTCTGATCGTAGAGGGTAAAAATGAATGTAGAGAAAAAGGGTTTGGTAGTTTGCATGAAATTGCATGAGACAAATTAGGTGTGGATGACCCTTGAAGAGTTGGAGAGACTTATATAAATAAAGGAAAATAAGTTAGTAAGTAAGTCAGAGCTTGTATTTTAGCTTAATTTATTATATCGTGTGTTAGGTTATAGCTAATGATATAATAGGATTAAGAAATAGTGAACAACGGGTTCTAAGAGTTGATTCATTGTGGTAAAAGAGCACAGTTGCTCTGCTGGGGAGAGCTGAATCTTTTACAGGCTAGATTCACACACGCACGCATTGTCAAATTAGTCAGGAAAATTTAAGAAATAAGCGGGAACTAAAAGAATAGGTTTGATTAGTATGTTTTGAAATAAAATAAAAAATTCGATAGATAAATAAATGACTACAGGAAAGCAACAGTACTAATAAATGAACGCATTCATTAAAGTAAATAAAGGTAACTGGGTGTTTTGTAACCAAAATTACCTATCAACACACAAATTATTAATAAGTATTAAATTAGGCTAAATAGAAAGGTTCTGATCAAGAGGAGGAGGAGCCTGCTTTTCTGAAAAAGCCAAGCCGAGAGATTTTATTCTTTGAAAAAAGCAGGATTTCCTGTCACTATGTCTCCATAGTGACAGGAATGATGATGTACTGGTGGGGCAGAGTTAGTTGTGAAATCTTAATTTGTTTCTGTGTCTTGCTGTGCAATAATGCATGAGATAGTCAATGCGTTTATGTGAATTGTTGATGACGAAGTGTCCCTGATCAAGACACTAAGTCTTTGGCAACACCAAAAAAGAAAAAAAAAAAAAATGTTAGTTTGTTCTAAGTGGTTGTATGTTTTATTGGAGTGTGAATGTGAAAGAATGAATGGCTATTGTTTGTTTGAGCTATTCAAGAAGTGCTTTTAACAGCCCCAGCTGATAAATTATACGAAGCGCTTTTTGTCTGTGAGATGTTGGGTACATGTATGTGAATGGTTTATTACATGAACAGTGAAATCTGCTCTGGAACACACCTTCCTGGAGCAAACAGTTAAATAAATACTGGGGAATCATGTATTTAAGATGAATATGTTTCATTAGAAATGGGTTTTTATCTCATAATAGGAGAAGAGGAGTGTGCTGTGTGGATGTGGTTGATGTGATGAGAACATTACTGAAGTGGTCATTAACTAACACATAAATCTGTAACATGTATATTCCAGTCACTATAGGGCTGAAATAATCTGGGTGATCAATAATCATTTATGTCTTCATAGACTTCTTTAAAAGTGTATTTGACTGTATGAAGCAACATTTTGACACATGAATTAGGCTCAGGAGATATCAGAAGTCATAAGGAGAGACATAGGACGCTGTGTTCTCTTCAGGGATCCCATGGCAGAGAGGAAATGGGGGACGCTCTGTTTCTTCTCAGGCCTTAAGTAAACACAAGCACTGCCCAAATTGAATATCTCCTGAAAACATACAAACATACATACATTTAATATAGGTATAGTGGACTGACCTACTAAAAACTGTGTAAACATAAGAGTCTGTTCTGTGTGTGTGTCTCTGTGTGTAATGTGAAGAGTGTTTGGAAGAGTATGTGTTTGTGCTGAAAGTTGTCCAGAATGTGTTGCCAATCAAACTCATCTATGTTACAACTGAACCTTGCCATCTGAATTTTAATGTTTGAATGAAAAAGTACAAAGTCAAATGTGCTAATCTGGAAATGGTGTTCTGCTTCAAGGTGTTTATGATGGTGTTGACATTTATTAATTTTATTGGTAAAGTTAAGATACATAAAATGGTAATTTACAACTGATTGGAATAAAATTGAAAGATAAATTAAAAGTGTCTCACTGTTTAGTGACTCAAGTTTTAGTGATGAAAAATGGTGCAAATAGCAACTGAAAATTAATGTAAAGTCACAATTTCTGTGATTTTGGGCGTGGCCTGGAGCAGTGTTCTCCTCGCTGTCTGAGATAGAAATGAGACTGGAGAAGTCCGTGTGAAGTAGGTGGGGCTATCTATGTAACCCTATCATCTTTTTCTCTGACATGCAGTCACCTCCCCCGGTTCCTCTGAGTAGGAGGAAACAGGATTAAAGCCACTGTATGTAAACTGCACACATACAATTCAAAAGTGGATAGTTACTAATAAGATTTGGCTAAAGAAATTTGAAATTTGGTGGATGAATTCAGATATTTAGGCTGTTTCTGAAATTGATTGTATTTTGCTGTAGCAGTAAAATTGAAAAATATAATGAATAAAAGTTCAAAGTAACAAATCTCAAGATTTATATAAAAATATTGGAAAAAATTAACAATGTATATGACATCAGACATTGGTGTGGGGAGTAAGCATCCTGACCTTATGAAAAGCATTCAAAAGATGTCAGTGAAATGGGAAAACAGAGATACAGGATTAGAATGCCTGGTCAAAAAGAGGAATGTTTGATTTAAATGTGTGTGGGAACATGACAGTCCGAATTAGAGATCAGCAAACATAGGCCAAATGTAGAAAACAACAAAAGAAAAGATGACTAGAATTAGTAATAATAGGTTTCTTCAAGACAGAGGGCCAACAATACAGAAATGATATGAGAATAGTGATGGATGTAAAAAAATTAAATAAAAATAAATGAATAAATAAAAACAAAACGGAGAAAATCAGAAGAGCTTGTTGAAGACTGCAGGGCTGTATCAATCACGTATAGGGTTCATCGACATTAATGGAGATTTAGATTTAAAGACAGAGCTAAAATCACCTTAACTTATTGATGGTCCTACATGCTATTCTGAAATAACAGATTGCTTCAACTCTAGAAGTGACAGGTCACAATGTTTGATTCCAAATCTTTGCAGTGATGCTAAAAGGCCAAACACAGAAATGCTAAATTGCTATACAGCACGGGATGACAGTTTACAGAGAAAGGCTAGGTAGATAGATAAATTGGGAAACTGCAGGCCAACAAACAGGGAAAGCTGCAGCAAGAAATTACATTCAAAGCCAGGATATGATCTAAAATATAGACCCAACATGCACCCACCATGTAGACTTTCTTGGGGTCAATATCCTATTTTGATTAAAGGCACTGAGGGTAGTAATGTATAACACACTTGACCTTGGGAGGCTGACGTCCAGACTGCCAGACATTCATGAAGGGGCTAGTGAGTGAATAAGAACTTATGAGGAGAAAACAGTGAAAGAAAAGCTTGGCACTTTGAGACTCCAGGTCTTGGAACAGCAGCAGTGGAGAATCTACTGCATTCCAAATTCCGAAATGAATGGTGAATCCCAAGGCAGATGAGACTAAATTTGACGCTTATCAACAGATGATGTGGAGAGCATTACTGTGTGAATCTCCCACTACAGACCAAGAGGCGTTGAAAAGTGAACATATCCTTGAGATGGGAATTGAGACCATGACAAGAAAGCTGGCACAGATACAGCTTTGGGTGTTGAAAAGACCATGACAAGAAGACACAAGTTCCAGTGATGGACAGTGACGTTGACGAGGTCACTTACAGCAATGAACAATGACTTAAATGATGTTGCCACACCAGATGTGTGCTGTGGATGTGGAGAAAATGGACACATTGTGAGACAATGCACAAGTTCACAAACTGACCCTGATTGTGTGGAACGTGGTTGTGGAGCTCAGCCTGGTCGAGGTGAAGGTGTGAATTCAATAAATTTAAAGGGAGAATATTTTTACAAGGGGGGAACTTTTGAAAAAGTGACGACCAAAATGCCAAATTTGGCTTCTGCCTAAAGTTCCATTAATCAATTGGGAAGAATTCTGTTGTGAACAAGCTTATGACTATTAGAAGACTATTACACAATCAAATGTGAACATTTATTGATTAAGGAAAGTGGTGAGTTAGCAATGAAGACTATAAATCAATGATAAAAGATTATTTGATCTCAAAAGAGCAATTGATTGAAGTATTAACTCCCATTGCAATATGTATGTTGTTTCCCTGCACGACACTATGTTTAAAGTAACATGATGTAAAGAGATATTAGCGGATTGGAATTAAGTTCAATGTGACTTTTCATTGATAAATCTAGTTTAGGACTCGCACAGTTAAAGTCTGTGCGAGGGGGGATTAATGGAAATACATTTTTGGAACAGTTTTGGAAAAATAAATTAAAAGGAAGTTATAAGAATGAACTTGCATTTGAGATAATGAAACAAAATTATATACATTTGTAATTGAAATTTGTGCATGGAAAATAATACATTTGTAAGCTTTGTATGAAAAGTAGTCCACGCAGAATCTCATTCCTAGATGGATTTAATTATGAACCCTGTAGACATTAGAAAAAAATAAAACAATACACAGTGATAGTGCTAAACCGTTTTGGTCATTGGATTATAGTACCGTCTGACAACCTTGGAGCAGAAAGAAAAATCTGATGAAAAATGTTTTTGATTTGAATTGAATATTGGATTTGAACTGAATATTATTTAAACTAAATTTAATCTCCGAGTTGGGGATTAGGTAAATTGGATGCTCTAAATTGACTATAGGTGTGAGTATGAGAGTGAGTGGTTGTTTGTCTATATGTGACACTGCGATGGACTGACTGTCCATTGTGTACCTATCGCCCTATGTCAGCTCAGATTAGGACAGCACCTCTGCGATCCTCACATGGAGGATGGAGCAGTGAAAATGGATGGATTGTTTCTGAGTCAGTATTTGTGTTGATATTAAATATCATAAAGGTAACTAAGAAACAAACAACATGTGAAAGTATCTATCATGTCATATTTAAAAGTCAAGGTTTGGTTAAAGAGAATTAATGCAATGTTGACAACTAAGTTAAATGAAATGTGTACTAACACTACACTGAATTGAACGTATATTGAGTCACTGCATGCTAATTCACACCAGTGCTAATGCTGCATGAAATGCTAACAGGTCGACCTATGCTAATACTGCTGCTGAAAGGACCCACAATTGCATTGTTTTTATCAAATAACCCACATTAGCTGACTGCCCTCCATAGTCTTGTCTGTAGATCTGTTTACTTTCAGAAAAGATAGTGGTTTCCTTGCTCAAGACAAGGAAGTTGACTCATGCTGTCTGTGAACTCATGCACCAGAAGAGGGTCCAAAGAGAAGCGGAATGAGCCAGTGAAAGAAGAATCCTGTACTGCGATGAGACCAACATCATCAGCAATCCAGGCTAAAGAAGCATGCCGTTGTGTCAATCGAACAAACTGGTTTGAATGTTTTTTTTTCAGGAAACATCTTCAAGTACAAGGGAGCAACGGCTCAAAACAGCAGCAAAGGAAAGAATGGACTGGGGGCCCTGAACACGACAGTATGGATACACTGATTCAACGTACTGCTGGACATTACATTATATTACATTGTATTAGGAGGCAACACTACTGAAGTTTGAAGTTCAAATAACACATGGAATGATATGATTGTGAATGGTTTACATACAGAAACCTGAATTTTGTTTTTGTGACATAATCTCTGACACTGATATAGATGTTTGAAATCTTTCTGTTGTACATCAATATTACTGTTTGATAACATCGATAGAGAAAATGTGAATTATATGACCAATTGGCAAAGGGTCATAAAATCAGAATATAGATGGTAATTGTTAAATTTTAATGGAAGACTTCTTGTCCTGATTGGCTCAAGGATGGGAGTTTCTCCAATTTTATATTGGAAAAGGTCTCCTAGTCTTTTTCCCACCTTTTAGGAGGGGTGGTTTTTCTGATTGGGAGATAACAGCTGATCCTAGGTTCCCTTACACCTACACTTAAAGAGTATTTGTTTTAAAGAAGTGTGGCTGGAAGGAGATCGACGGATGTGGCTAAGTGTAGCCGAATTTGATTTAAGTAAGGTAGATGATTAGTTTACCTAGTCTAAAATAGTTAAAATAATGTGCGAATAGGACATCAAATAGAAAATTGCTCAATTAGCTGATCCTAAAATTGAAGTTTCAAACTGTTTCTCAAGTTAGATAAAAGACTGAATGAAGGGAATTTTGTTGAAGCAAGCAGGCAAGCGTTATTATGTCAATGCGACTAAGCAACATAGTTGTGTTAATTATTCTGCATTTTCGAGACTTTACGGAGTCTCGAAGGGGGGAATGAAGTATATGAACTAAGAAGAACACATTAACACAGCTAATGTTTAATACTTAAATGTATTGAAGATTGACATTAATAAGTAAACATGAGACAAGAGGGTCTCTTAGACACATGACAAGTCAGACCATACGTTGTACAATAGGCATCCTGTATAGGACAAGAAGCTTGAGGGTCTGTCTTGGATATGGTTAGTTAGGAAATATAGATGTCTCTTGTTTGACTAAATGGTGATATTGTCCAATTTAAAGATCATGGGACAGTATGGTATATCTGGACCCAACTTGTTTTCCAAGTTGTTGTAATATAGAAAAAGGAGAAAGGCGGGGGTCAAAACATGTGATGCCTGCAAATAGGAGTGTTAGAGAATCTATATAGTGTTGGTTTTTACTTTTCTGAGGCAGAATTGTTCAGAGATTCGGCAGGAGCACATTCTCCCAAGCTGCTGTGGCGGCTTGGTTCTGACGCCTGACTTGTAACTAAATAAAATCCCTTTGTTCAGTACAAGTCCTGTGTCAGTGAGGTCTTTTCCTGCATCATCAACTCATCACCTATCGTTCAGAAGAAGAAGGAAGCCTGACAAAAACGACAATGTGTTTTTCTATTTGTCTCTGTTTTTGTGTGCATTCAGCAGGGATACGGCTGTTTTCTGATTTTTTTCATTTTTTTATTGTCCCATAACATAAACCTCACAAATAAAGTTGACATCTTATAAGATATAGTTATATACCTTCAGTGTTTGATTTTGCAATGATTTCACTGTTTGAATGTGTTTTTCTATTTTTGTCTGTTTTTGTGCGCATTCAGCTGGAATACGACTGTTTTCTGATTTTTTTTCATTTTTCTACTGTCCCATAACATAAACCTCACAAATAAAGTTAACATCTTATAAGATATAGTTATATACCTTCAGTGTTTGATTTTGCAATGATTTCACTGTTTGAATGTGTTTTTCTATTTTTGTCTGTTTTTGTGCGCATTCAGCTGTAATACGACTGTTTTCTGATTTTTTTTCATTTTCTACTGTCCCATAACATAAACCTCACAAATAAAGTTAACATCTTATAAGATATACTAATGTACCCTCGTCGTTCCGCTCGTCTTGGGACCCCAAACGACATATGAAATATTCACACTCCTGCGACCTGTAGAAATGTAGTTCCTCCAAAACTTCCACTCTGGCCAAAGAGTCTAAGACTGTATAGAGTCTGACATGACCTGATTTTCAGTTTTTGGACACAGGACTTTGGGCTTTTTTTCCCCCTGGCCAAAAAAACTGCCAAAAACACAGTCTGTAAAATTCAAACGTAAGAAAGGTGGGAAACTGTCTTTTCTTCAATAATTCCTAAAGGCAATGAGCCCGGATGCTGATTTCTCCGTATGTGTATCAGGGACTCCTGGCTGATCCAGGGTGCCGAGTTTCAGACCCGTGCAACCTTTGGAAAGGTCAAAGGTCAGCCGCTGTGGTGTGTTTTTTGTAATAATTCCAAAAGGCATTGAGTCAGGAGTCTGATTTTTCCGTATGTGTATCAGGGACTAAAGCTTATCCCGGTTGCCGAGTTTCAGACCTGTGCAACTTTCGGAAAAGGTCAATGGTCAGCCGTTCGGGTGTGTTTTTTGTAATAATTCCTAAAGGCATTAAGCCAGGAGTCTGATTTTTCCGTATGTGTATCAGGGACTAAGGCTAATCCAGGGTGCCGAGTTTCAGACCCGTGCAACCTTTGGAAAGGTCAATGGTCAGCCATTCGGGTGTGTTTTTTGTAATAATTCCTAAAGGCATTGAGCCAGGAGTCTGATTTTTCCGTGTGTATATCAGGGACTAAGGCTGATCCAGGGTGCCGAGTTTCAGACCTGTGTAACCTTCGGAAAGGTCAATGGTCAGCCGTTCGGGTGTGTTTTTTGTAATAATTCCTAAAGGCATTAAGCCAGGAGTCTGATTTTTCCGTATGTGTATCAGGGACTAAGGCTAATCTAGGGTGCCGAGTTTCAGACCTGTGTAACCTTCGGAAAGGTCAAAGGTCAGCCGTTTAGGTGTGTTTTTTGTAATAATTCCTAAGGCATTAAGCCAGGAGTCTGATTTTTCCGTATGTGTATCAGGGACTAAGGCTGATCGAGGGTATTTTAATCTTTTTTCTACTGTCCTATAATATGAAGTTAACATCTTATAAGGTATATTGATGTACCCTCAGTGTTTGAATTTATAATGATTTCACTGTTTGGATGTGTTTTTCTATTTGTGTCTGTTTTTGTGCGCATTCAGCAGGGATACGGCTGTTTTCAGATTTTTTTCATTTTTCTACTGTCCCATAACATAAACCTCACAAATAAAGTTAAAATCTTATAAGATATAGTTATATACCTTCTGTGTTTTATTTTGCAATGATGTCACTGTTTGGATGTGTTTTTCTATTTGTCTCTGTTTTTGTGTGCATTCAGCAGGGATACGGCTGTTTTCTGATTTTTTTCATTTTTTTATTGTCCCATAAAATAAACCTCACAAATAAAGTTAACATCTCATAAGATATAGTTATATACCTTCAGTGTTTGATTTTGCAATGATTTCACTGTTTGAATGTGTTTTTCTATTTTTGTCTGTTTTTGTGCGCATTCAGCTGGAATACGACTGTTTTCTGATTTTTTTTCATTTTTCTACTGTCCCATAACATAAACCTCACAAATAAAGTTAACATCTTATAAGATATTCTTCGGTACCCTCAGTGTTTGATTTTGCAATGATTTCACTGTTTGGATGTGTTTATCTATTTTTGTCTGTTTTTGTGCGCATTCAGCAGGGATACGGCTGTTTTCTGATTTTTTTTCTTTTTCTACTGTCCCATAACATAAACCTCACAAATAAAGTTAACATCTTATAAGATATACTAATGTACCCTTGTCGTTCCGCTCGTCTTGGGACCCCAAACGACATATGAAATATTCACACTCCTGCGACCTGTAGAAATGTAGTTCCTCCAAAACTTCCACTCTGGCCAAAGAGTCTAAGACTGTATAGAGTCTGACATGACCTGATTTTCAGTTTTTGGACACAGGACTTTGGGCTTTTTTCCCCCTGGCCAAAAAAAACTGCCAAAAACACAGTCTGTAAAATTCAAACGTAAGAAAGGTGGGAAACTGTCTTTTCTTCAATAATTCCTAAAGGCAATGAGCCCGGATGCTGATTTCTCCGTATGTGTATCAGGGACTCCTGGCTGATCCAGGGTGCCGAGTTTCAGACCTGTGCAACCTTCGGGAAGGTCAAAGGTCAGCCTTTCGGGTGTGTTTTTTGTAATAATTCCTAAAGGCATTGAGCCAGGAGTCCGATTTTTCTGTACGTGTATCAGGGATTTAGGCTTATCCCGGGTGCAGAGTTTCAGACCTGTGCAACCTTCGGAAAGGTCAATGGTCAGCCGTTCGGGTGTGTTTTTTGTAATAATTCCTAAAGGCATTAAGCCAGGAGTCTGATTTTTCCATATGTGTATCAGGGACTAAGGCTAATCTAGGGTGCCGAGTTTCAGACCTGTGTAACCTTCGGAAAGGTCAAAGGTCAGCCGTTTAGGTGTGTTTTTTGTAATAATTCCTAAAGGCATTAAGCCAGGAGTCTGATTTTTCCTTATGTGTATCAGGGACTAAGGCTGATCTAGGGTGCCGAGTTTCAGACCCATGCAACCTTTGGAAAGGTCAAAGGGTGTGTCTTTTGTAATAATTCCTAAAGGCATTGAGCCAGGAGTCCGATTTTTCTGTACGTGTATCAGGGACTAAAGCTTATCCCGGTTGCCGAGTTTCAGACCTGTGCAACTTTCGGAAAAGGTCAATGGTCAGCCGTTCGGGTGTGTTTTTTGTAATAATTCCTAAAGGCATTAAGCCAGGAGTCTGATTTTTCCATATGTGTATCAGGGACTAAGGCTAATCTAGGGTGCCGAGTTTCAGACCTGTGTAACCTTCGGAAAGGTCAAAGGTCAGCCGTTTAGGTGTGTTTTTTGTAATAATTCCTAAAGGCATTAAGCCAGGAGTCTGATTTTTCCTTATGTGTATCAGGGACTAAGGCTGATCTAGGGTGCCGAGTTTCAGACCCATGCAACCTTTGGAAAGGTCAAAGGGTGTGTCTTTTGTAATAATTCCTAAAGGCATTAAGCCAGGAGACTGATTTTTCCGTATGTGTATCAGGGACTAAGGCTGATCGAGGGTATTTTAATCTTTTTTCTACTGTCCTATAATATGAAGTTAACATCTTATAAGGTATATTGATGTACCCTCAGTGTTTGAATTTATAATGATTTCACTGTTTGGATGTGTTTTTCTATTTGTGTCTGTTTTTGTGCGCATTCAGCAGGGATACGGCTGTTTTCGTTTTTTTAATTTTTCTACTGTCCCATAACATAAACCTCACAAATAAAGTTAAAATCTTATAAGATATTCTTCGCTACCCTCAATGTTTGATTTTGCAATGATTTCACTATTTGGATGTGTTCTTCCTATTTGTCTCTGTTTTTGTGCACATTCAGCAGGGATACGGCTGTTTTCTGTCCCATAACATAAACCTCACAAAGGGTGATTTAGATTTCTCTTTTGTTTATTCACTGCATTTTGTTGATTGATGATTGATTCATTTTTTTCACAACTGCCTAAAACCTTTGCACAGTACTGTGGACAGTAGAAAAAAATCCGAAAACAGCCTTATCTCGGCTGGATGCGCACACAAGCAGACACCAATAGAAAAACACATCCCAACAGTGAAATCATTGCAAAATCAAAGACAGAAGTATATCTTATATTATGTTAACTTCATTAGTGAGGTTTATATTATGGGACAGTAGAAAAAAGAAAAAAATCCGAAAACAGCCTAACCTTAGCTGAATACGTCCAGTGAAAGTAAAATCATAAACTACTGATAAAAAATAAGGATTTTATACTTCATCAAAAAATGTTACCCTATTGTTTGTTGCAAAAAGTGAACTTTGACCCTATATTCCTCCAAAACGTATACAGTAAAAGTACTCCATACTACTAGTATATGAAGTATAAGTGGTACTGAGTTCAGTGAAAGTGAAATCATACACTACTAATACAAATTATGGATTTTAAACTTCATCAAAAACGGATGATCACACAGGTCATACAAAACATCTAGCTTATGTTTGATTTGATGTAATTATTTTACATGTAATCACTATAATATGATAGGGTTAGGGTTAGTTTTGATAAATTATTTAACCTTTTTCTTTTTCAGTACATTGTGACTGATGAGGTCGAGGTCTTCAGCGTCTGAGGCTGTGTCTTTGACAGTCAGGATGAATTGAGCCCCAAACAAAGTGAAACATTGTGTTTACCTGTAATTGCACCTGTGTAAACAAAACCAGACTTTTGTTTGGGTTCACGTAGAGGGCAAGTCTTTGAAGTCCCTCAAGATGCCTGTTGGTTTTTTTTACTCAAAGGAGTGAATGTGTGTATGAGCCTCTTTGTAGGTGTAGGTGCCTGTGTATCATGTCGATTTGAACTTGATGTGAGAACAAGAAGTGCCTGGAGTTGCACATACACACAGACACACAGACACAGACACACACACACACACACACACACACACACACATTTATTCCTAAACCCACATTCACACCATACTATGATATCCCTAAAATACACCCACATCATTTTAGCTTCAGATATTGATTGAACAGTGTGTTATATGATAATGAAAAATGTTGATATTCCCTGACAGTGGAAAATAACTTCACCTACACCAAATTTGAAGCAATTTGGTGTAAGATATCCTCAAAAAAAAATCCAAACGCACAAAGAATGCAGAGGATTAATCTGTAATGTTTTTATTACAAAAAAATCTTGGAAGCGAACATTTCTGCCATGCATGTATGGTGAAAGAAAAGGGGCAGTTTATTTCAACTACTACTGTAGCTTTAAGATAATTATCGACCATCATCACACTCCAACGCAACGTAGTTTCCCACCACAGCAGCAGCGGATTAATATCCAAAACGTGAACAGGTTAGTGTCTGCTCAGCAGGTGGATGAACATGTAATGGAGTTGCAGCATCAGTCGCTGACCAAGGAATTACTGGGGAAGTTGGTGGTAGAGGGAGGCTATTGACATGTCACAGGAAGATGCTCAAAAATGTAGAGGTAAGTGAAATTTTCCATTATTATAATGAGCTAAACAGCAGGCCATTGCTAAAATGTGTTCGTTAATTACAGTAACTACGTCTTTTCACTACATACATACACATGCATTTAAACACACACGCATTAATCGAAATATAGTTTATACTAATATATGCACATGTAAATGTTCCATGCTCTTTTTTTTCTTTTTCGCTTTGCTGTTTCTTGCGAAAGTTTAGTGTTTAAATGCAGTCAGTATCCTATCTCTGAGATGGTGTTGTCTGCGACGTTATACGGGAGCCAGACTTTCTGTCTGAACAGTTCCACTGTGAGAACCGATGTCCTCTCACCTGGACCCGCAGCTGCAAAGCTCCCGTTTTCGCGGAACCGCTTGCTGTGTTTCGGCTGCGTCTTCGGTTGTGAGGACTGTGGGTCACATTGCTGATCTGTTCAGAGAGCTTCGCTGGTGCTGCTGCTGCACTGTCCTGTCTATTTAACAAGTAGGCTATACACTAAATCTATCCCTCTATTCTTAAAAATTAGGTCCACTCTGAATGTTGATACAGTGTGGGTGTTGTAATTATTATTTTTTTTTTATGACAGTCTTTTCCATTCTTACAACGCACAGTTAACGTGACTGGATTCTGCTTCATCCGGGGAAAGAGGTTGACCCTCAGGCTTTGGACACCTACAGTATTTAGTTGATGACAAACTGTTTCCTTAACCCTCAGGCTTCATTATGATTCATTTCCACTGTGTTAGTGCATATGGCACACTTTCTTGTAAGAAGGTCTCTTGGCAAATTGGAATTCAAATGAAAACATTTTATTAATAGATCAATAGAACACTGAACATTGTTTTCACCATACACTTGAGTATATGGCAGGGATGTTCACTCCCAAGAATTGTTGTCATAAAAGATTAATACTTTTGTCCTGCATCAGTCCTCCTCAAAACCACCAAATATTCAATCATTTCCATATTACAAATGTCCTCTTTTCAAATTAAGAGGGGAGGGAGTACATGTTTTAGCTGATGCTACACAAAACTAACAATGCTTCAAAGTTAATATTGTGGGTAATCTTTGACATATTCAAGACTGATTAAAAAAAAATCTCCCAGCCACCCAACATTTGTCATATCTGTTGCCAGTACAACCCATGAAATGCTCATTTGTACTTGTCAGGAAGTCACTGCAGCTCTGACCTTGTAACCTAAATATGTTTCTGCTTCAAAATCACTTTGTTTCATACATGAGGCTAATGTCTGGCAGATTATACCAATCTTAGCCAATATGTTAAATCCTGATTCCCATCTTTTTTTTTTATGTATTTTGTAGCATTTTTTTATATAGTCCCAATATAATTCTAATTGTGGTTTCTTTGTATGCGTTGATTATGATGATCTGGATCACACTATTCACTTCTCAGGAGGGGTCCATCCTGATCTCTTTCATATAGTAGTCTCTAAGTTGCAGGAATCCACAGAATTCATGATTGATTATCTAAATCCTTTTTTTCTGTCATATTTTGGAAACTCTCAAGCTGTCCATCTTTCACCAAAACACACCATGCTGTGATTCCCTTGGTTGTCCACTGTTTAAATCCTATATCGTACCTAGTCGGTGTAAAATTGCTATCATATTCAATAAATTAGTGTCTTTCTGTATCTTATATTTTTTTATTATGCTGAACCATATTTTGTATGTGAACATCGTGATTGTGTCTATTTGGTTTTGAATCTTCTTGTATGTTTCTTTATCCCCAATTATATTCTGTACTGGGTTTTCTCCAAACTCTTTTTCTATTTCATTTCACTGTGTCTGGTTTGCACCAACCTACAATATATCTCAATTGGGCCGCATGGTAGTATTCCTTTAATTTTGGAAGTCTCATCCCTCCTTCTTCTTTTGGCAGCTGGAGAGTTTCCAGTCTTATCGTGGGTCTTTTGCCACCCCAACTAAACTTTGATATCATTTTATTCCAGCTCATAAATTGGGGTTTGGGGGACCTCTACTGGTAGGGCTTGGAATAGGTATAAGGGTCAGGGTCAGCGAGTCGGCAGCACCCCGCTTTACTGTAGCTTTAGGCTGCAGCAGAGAGCCCCCCTTACAGCAACAACTTTGGCTCTTTCTCTCCCACTCCTGAATTCCCCGCCCCAGAGCCTGGTGATGATCATGAAACACCTTTTGTAGAGGTAGAGAAAAAGAAAAGAAAAGCTTGTTATAAAATAAATATATATAAATATATATATATATATATATATTATAAAATCACGACAAACCCACACCATAACCCCCCAAACATTTATGACCTTCCCCAAAGTTTCATCTTGGAATGCCCATGGCATCCAATCAAATTCTTTTAGAGCCCAACAAATTAAATTCTTGTTGAAAACTGACTTTGACATATTATGTTGTCAAGAACTGAGACTGAACACAAGTAAAGAGTAAAGGTATCCAGCATGTGGAACAAAGGTCTAAGTGTAATTTCTATTGGCGAAAGTAAAGCTGATGGTGGGATCTTTTTTCTAAAACTGGTGATGTCACTATTATTCGTAAAACGAATGATTTCCTAATTTAATTCCTTGTAGATTGCTCATGTTGGATTGTTTTTACCGAGGAGAAAAAAGACGAACGATACACGTGTACACCTCTCATGAGAGAACAAACATTTTTCAACTTTTTAAAAGACTTAAAGAACCGCTATTGGTCGGATACAAAATTATTTTATGTGGCGACTTTAACACTGTCATCGATGTAAACGACAGAGTGAGCTCTAAAGTCTTGAAACTCAGCTCTGATGGTAATCGCTTGACTCAATTCAATTCTTATGTAGACTAATTGTGATCTTAACAAGTCCTGGCAAATTAAAGTAGGCACAAGCACCATGACGTCCAATCTGAAGCAGCATCCTGCAATTTGTCTTCTTATGTCATCACTTTTTTTCAAAGGATGTATGTTACAGTATTTTAAATAAAATACACATAATGGAAATATATTGGTACAAAATCTGAAGGAATTTTTCATCATCTCCAGAAAAGAGCATATTTCGTATTTTAAATATGTATTTTTTTTAATACATGTATCAGAAATACTTCCCATCACTGCTTAGAGACATTACGTGAAGGTTGAAAATTGTGTCGCTTTAAATAAAACCCATAACATGAGAATGTGCTTAAATTGAAGCACAATATATAATGATTATGTAAAGAAAATGCACTCTGATTTTCGCAGTTGAAGCACAAGAATCTGGATCTTTACAAAACAAATCCGCAATTCCTATACTCCTATTCCAAATATGTTTGTGATTTAAACAGCATTTGTCTAGTGTAACATTAGTGATACTTTTGCAGTAGTATATTTATTGTGAGACACAATTATAAATTTTTCCCAAATCTGTCCATGCCTCATCCATCTCTTCCTCTCCCTACTTGTCTTCCTCCTCAGCACATGGAGAAGATCTCCATGCTGGCTTTCCATCCAGTTAAGATGCACAGCTGCTATGAGAAGGTGGTGAACCTGAGCCTTGAGGGTCTGCAGCAACAGTTTGACGTGAGCAGCCCGTCAGTGTTTGTCCAAAGGGCCCAGATCCCCATGAGAGAGGTGAAACCTCAACTACTGACTAACCAGTCTAATATAGGTTATTGGTTAACTGGTTAACACAATGGGAAGTTTCTATGAGAGCTAATCATTTTATTGACACTCATTATATTTCTTGATCATTTTCCTACACTGTAGCTCCTGTTTGACTAGAGTTTGTCAAATAGTTGAATGATGAGGTTCTGACTGTGGCATTGATCAAGGACACAGTAGAACTAAAGGCGAACATCTTTTGGCGGTTTGATAACTCAGTGGACAGTTAAACAGTTAAACATGCCACAATACAGACTGTGGACCTGGGTGTAGTACATTATCACATTATTTCATGGGATATTCCTATATGAGTCAGTTTGTCTGGTGTTACATGCATGTATGTCACAAAGTTAGGTACAAAACTACAAATTGTGTTTTACTAGATGCTTGAGCAGATCCTTCATCAGAGTCTCGAGTCTCAGGGTACAGAGGAGCTGTGTAAGATCATCCAGCACTGCCAGGACAGAGTCATTAAGGTAACACACAAAGAAAACAGGCTTGTGCATCAAATTATTGCATCACATCTACATTAATATCTAATAATATTACACCTGGCATACTCCAGCCCTGGGAGTGAAACTTTTGGTCTGGCCTTGTTTTAGAGTTAAGGAAAATTCAGGTTCAACTTTATCAATTTATTAATTTTTGAGCAAGAGTCCAGGATACCGGGCTATTGCCCAGCTTAATCCCTTCTGTGCATCGTCCTCTGATATTTTCAAGCCTCAACTTGCCAGCTCCATGTTTATTTTTATTATATCAGAAAGTATGAGTGTGTGGATGAGCTAACTCATGCTTTTGAAGCATGATGATGGTCGCCACAGCGGTCGTCTTCCAGATAGAGATTAGATAGAAAATAAAAACTCCAAACTCAAGGAATAAACACTTGACTTTTGCGAGAACAGGTGAACGTCACATAGTGTACCCTGAGACATTATTGCTCTGGACCATAATCAAGTGGACTGATAAGAGATTACCGGCATCTTGGTTGATCTTAGTTCCTCTTCAGTAGAGCTGCATGTCCACAATGTAAATTTAATTTTACATTTAAATGCAGAGCTGTCAGTCCCACCGTGTGTGATTGACAGCTCTGCATTTCATGTTTGCAAAGTTGCAGTTATAGGTGGATTTGTAGTGGACAAGCTATCAGTATCCATCCCTTCTCTTATAACTATGGTTGTTTCTGGTTTCAAAAACTAACATGGTGTTGCCCAAAATACTAAACTCCAACATTTAAACAGGGGAGTCTACCCATCAGTGGCAACCCAAATAGTTGACACATCCCAACCTTATGAGAACCTGCCTCTCAAAATGGGTTATGGATTCATATTTTATCTCTGACAAATGGAATGTGAACTATGATGAGGAAGGCATGACAATATTATAGCTATATCATGACATGAGACAAGATATGATCTTAGAATTTTGATATTGTCATATCGTGATCGGGTATTTGTGATGAATTTTCCTGGTTTGAGAATTTTGGAGAAAATCAAGCTCAAAAGTCAAGATTTTGACAATTATTTTGCAACAATTTGTGACTTTGCACTGCCCTCTAGTGGCCTAATATGATTTCCCATGAAATATGTCACCTGCTTTGCATACTACAGCGCCTTATTTTTCCAGTGATCCCCTATATGTCCATATCTACTTTGGACTATAGGAGAAAGTCCATCTCAAATATGAATGCTGACTGAATTCTATTGCAACCATTCCTGAATTTGCACTTCTCCCTACTGGCCGAAACGTGCATTTTTTTAAGGTGGAATCGAAACTTAATGAAAATCGGAAGCGAATGCTGAAGGTGGCCCTACAGCATCATCATGTCATTGTTCCCAATAGAATGAGTGCGCGAGTTTTTGTTTTTTTATGTTAATATAATGTCAATGTATTAATGATATAAATATAATGATGGTGATGATAACAATAATAATATTAACAGCAATAATAATAATAATATTAATAATAATGATATGATTACAACAATAATGTGTGCTGTGAAAGCAACATTTGTTGAAAAAAACATTGTAGAAATATTTTTTTGAAGTTTGATTATGACAATAACCATACAGTTAACTGAACAAATGAAATGTACATCTTGTAAGATATACTTCTGTATTCTCAGTGTTTGATTTTGCAATGATTTCACTGTTTGGATGTGTTTTTCTATTGGTGTCTGTTTGTGTGCGCATTCAGCTGAGATAAGGCTGTTTCCGGATTTTTTTCATTTTTCTACTTTCCCATAACATAAACCTCACAAATGAAGTTCACATCTTAAAAATTTTACTATTGTACCCTCAGTGTTTGATTTTGCAATGATTTCACTGTTTGGATGTGTTTTTCTATTGGTGTCTGTTTGTGTGCGCATTCAGCTGAGATAAGGCTGTTTCCGGATTTTTTTTATTTTTCTGCTGTCCCATAACATAAACCTCACAAATGAAGTTAACATCTTAAAAGATTTAGTTCTGTACCCTCAGTGTTTGATTTTGCAATGATTTCACTGTTTGGATGTGTTTTTCTATTGGTGTCTGTTTGTGTGCGCATTCAGCTGAGATAAGGCTGTTTCCGGATTTTTTTTATTTTTCTGCTGTCCCATAACATAAACCTCACAAATGAAGTTAACATCTTAAAAGATTTAGTTCTGTACCCTCAGTGTTTGATTTTGCAATGATTTCACTGTTTGGATGTGTTTTTCTATTGGTGTCTGTTTGTGTGCGCATTCAGCTGAGATAAGGCTGTTTCCGGATTATTTTTATTTTTCTGCTGTCCCATAACATAAACCTCACAAATGAAGTTAACATCTTAAAAGATTTAGTTCTGTACCCTCAGTGTTTGATTTTGCAAAGATTTCACTGTTGGGATGTGTTTTTCTATTGGTGTCTGTTTGTGTGCGCATTCAGCTGAGATAAGGCTGTTTCCGGATTTTTTTAATTTTTCTGCTGTCCCATAACATAAACCTCACAAATGAAGTTAACATCTTAAAAGATTTACTATTGTACCCTCAGTGTTTGATTTTGCAATGATTTCACTGTTTGGATGTGTTTTTCTATTGGTGTCTGTTTGTGTGCGCATTCAGCTGAGATAAGGCTGTTTCCGGATTTTTTTAATTTTTCTGCTGTCCCATAACATAAACCTCACAAATGAAGTTAACATCTTAAAAGATTTAGTTCTGTACCCTCAGTGTTTGATTTTGCAAAGATTTCACTGTTTGGATGTGTTTTTCTATGGATGTCTGTTTGTGTGCGCATTCAGCTGAGATAAGGCTGTTTCCGGATTTTTTTAATTTTTCTACTTTCCCATAACATTAACCTCACAAATGAAGTTAACATCTTAAAAGATTTAGTTCTGTACCCTCAGTGTTTGATTTTGCAAAGATTTCACTGTTGGGATGTGTTTTTCTATTGGTGTCTGTTTGTGTGCGCATTCAGCTGAGATAAGGCTGTTTCCGGATTTTTTTCATTTTTCTGCTGTCCCATAACATAAACCTCACAAATGAAGTTAACATCTTAAAAGATATACTATTGTACCCTCAGTGTTTGATTTTGCAATGATTTCACTGTTTGGATGTGTTTTTCTATTGGTGTCTGTTTGTGTGCGCATTCAGCTGAGATAAGGCTGTTTCCGGATTTTTTTTATTTTTCTGCTGTCCCATAACATAAACCTCACAAATGAAGTTAACATCTTAAAAGATTTAGTTCTGTACCCTCAGTGTTTGATTTTGCAAAGATTTCACTGTTGGGATGTGTTTTTCTATTGGTGTCTGTTTGTGTGCGCATTCAGCTGAGATAAGGCTGTTTCCGGATTTTTTTTATTTTTCTGCTGTCCCATAACATAAACCTCACAAATGAAGTTAACATCTAAAAAGATTTACTATTGTACCCTCAGTGTTTGATTTTGCAAAGATTTCACTGTTTGGATGTGTTTTTCTATTGGTGTCTGTTTGTGTGCGCATTCTGCTGAGATATGGCTGTTTCCGGATTTTATTAAATTTTTCTGCTGTCCCATAATATAAACCTCACAAATGAAGTTCACATCTTAAAAGATTTAGTTCTGTACCCTCAGTGTTTGATTTTGCAATGATTTCACTGTTTGGATGTGTTTTTCTATTGGTGTCTGTTTGTGTGCACATTCAGCTGAGATAAGGCTGTTTCCGGATTTTTTTCATTTTTCTACTTTCCCATAACATAAACCTCACAAATGAAGTTAACATCTTAAAAATTTTACTATTGTACCCTCAGTGTTTGATTTTGCAATGATTTCACTGTTTGGATGTGTTTTTCTATTGGTGTCTGTTTGTGTGCGCATTCAGCTGAGATAAGGCTGTTTCCGGATTTTTTTTATTTTTCTGCTGTCCCATAACATAAACCTCACAAATGAAGTTAACATCTTAAAAGATTTAGTTCTGTACCCTCAGTGTTTGATTTTGCAAAGATTTCACTGTTTGGATGTGTTTTTCTATTGGTGTCTGTTTGTGTGCGCATTCAGCTGAGATAAGGCTGTTTCCGGATTTTTTTAATTTTTCTGCTGTCCCATAACATAAACCTCACAAATGAAGTTAACATCTTAAAAGATTTAGTTCTGTACCCTCAGTGTTTGATTTTGCAAAGATTTCACTGTTGGGATGTGTTTTTCTATTGGTGTCTGTTTGTGTGCGCATTCAGCTGAGATAAGGCTGTTTCCGGATTTTTTTAATTTTTCTGCTGTCCCATAACATAAACCTCACAAATGAAGTTAACATCTTAAAAGATTTACTATTGTACCCTCAGTGTTTGATTTTGCAATGATTTCACTGTTTGGATGTGTTTTTCTATTGGTGTCTGTTTGTGTGCGCATTCAGCTGAGATAAGGCTGTTTCCGGATTTTTTTCATTTTTCTACTTTCCCATAACATTAACCTCACAAATGAAGTTAACATCTTAAAAGATTTAGTTCTGTACCCTCAGTGTTTGATTTTGCAAAGATTTCACTGTTGGGATGTGTTTTTCTATTGGTGTCTGTTTGTGTGCGCATTCAGCTGAGATAAGGCTGTTTCCGGATTTTTTTCATTTTTCTACTTTCCCATAACATTAACCTCACAAATGAAGTTAACATCTTAAAAGATTTAGTTCTGTACCCTCAGTGTTTGATTTTGCAAAGATTTCACTGTTGGGATGTGTTTTTCTATTGGTGTCTGTTTGTGTGCGCATTCAGCTGAGATAAGGCTGTTTCCGGATTTTTTTCATTTTTCTACTTTCCCATAACATTAACCTCACAAATGAAGTTAACATCTTAAAAGATTTACTATTGTACCCTCAGTGTTTGATTTTGCAATGATTTCACTGTTTGTATGTGTTTTTCTATTGGTGTCTGTTTGTGTGCGCATTCAGCTGAGATAAGGCTGTTTCCGGATTTTTTTAATTTTTCTGCTGTCCCATAACATAAACCTCACAAATGAAGTTAACATCTTAAAAGATTTAGTTCTGTACCCTCAGTGTTTGATTTTGCAAAGATTTCACTGTTTGGATGTGTTTTTCTATGGATGTCTGTTTGTGTGCGCATTCAACTGAGATAAGGCTGTTTCCGGATTTTTTAAATTTTTCTACTTTCCCATAACATTAACCTCACAAATGAAGTTAACATCTTAAAAGATTTAGTTCTGTACCCTCAGTGTTTGATTTTGCAAAGATTTCACTGTTGGGATGTGTTTTTCTATTGGTGTCTGTTTGTGTGCGCATTCAGCTGAGATAAGGCTGTTTCCGGATTTTTTTCATTTTTCTGCTGTCCCATAACATAAACCTCACAAATGAAGTTAACATCTTAAAAGATTTACTATTGTACCCTCAGTGTTTGATTTTGCAATGATTTCACTGTTTGGATGTGTTTTTCTATTGGTGTCTGTTTGTGTGCGCATTCAGCTGAGATAAGGCTGTTTCCGGATTTTTTTTATTTTTCTGCTGTCCCATAACATAAACCTCACAAATGAAGTTAACATCTTAAAAGATTTAGTTCTGTACCCTCAGTGTTTGATTTTGCAAAGATTTCACTGTTGGGATGTGTTTTTCTATTGGTGTCTGTTTGTGTGCGCATTCAGCTGAGATAAGGCTGTTTCCGGATTTTTTTTATTTTTCTGCTGTCCCATAACATAAACCTCACAAATGAAGTTAACATCTAAAAAGATTTACTATTGTACCCTCAGTGTTTGATTTTGCAAAGATTTCACTGTTTGGATGTGTTTTTCTATTGGTGTCTGTTTGTGTGCGCATTCTGCTGAGATATGGCTGTTTCCGGATTTTATTATATTTTTCTGCTGTCCCATAATATAAACCTCACAAATGAAGTTCACATCTTAAAAGATTTAGTTCTGTACCCTCAGTGTTTGATTTTGCAATGATTTCACTGTTTGGATGTGTTTTTCTATTGGTGTCTGTTTGTGTGCACATTCAGCTGAGATAAGGCTGTTTCCGGATTTTTTTCATTTTTCTACTTTCCCATAACATAAACCTCACAAATGAAGTTAACATCTTAAGAGATTTAGTTCTGTACCCTCAGTGTTTGATTTTGCAGATATTTCACTGTTTGGATGTGTTTTTCTATTGGTGTCTGTTTGTGTGCGCATTCAGCTGAGATAAGGCTGTTTCCGGATTTTTTTCATTTTTCTACTTTCCCATAACATAAACCTCACAAATGAAGTTCACATCTTAAAAATTTTACTATTGTACCCTCAGTGTTTGATTTTGCAATGATTTCACTGTTTGGATGTGTTTTTCTATTGGTGTCTGTTTGTGTGCGCATTCAGCTGAGATAAGGCTGTTTCCGGATTTTTTTAATTTTTCTGCTGTCCCATAACATAAACCTCACAAATGAAGTTAACATCTTAAAAGATTTAGTTCTGTACCCTCAGTGTTTGATTTTGCAATGATTTCACTGTTTGGATGTGTTTTTCTATTGGTGTCTGTTTGTGTGCGCATTCAGCTGAGATAAGGCTGTTTCCGGATTATTTTTATTTTTCTGCTGTCCCATAATATAAACCTCACAAATGAAGTTAACATCTTAAAAGATTTAGTTATGTACCCTCAGTGTTTGATTTTGCAAAGATTTCACTGTTGGGATGTGTTTTTCTATTGGTGTCTGTTTGTGTGCGCATTCAGCTGAGATAAGGCTGTTTCCGGATTTTTTTAATTTTTCTGCTGTCCCATAACATAAACCTCACAAATGAAGTTAACATCTAAAAAGATTTACTATTGTACCCTCAGTGTTTGATTTTGCAAAGATTTCACTGTTTGGATGTGTTTTTCTATTGGTGTCTGTTTGTGTGCGCATTCAGCTGAGATAAGGCTGTTTCCGGATTTTTTTTATTTTTCTGCTGTCCCATAACATAAACCTCACAAATGAAGTTAACATCTTAAAAGATTTAGTTCTGTACCCTCAGTGTTTGATTTTGCAATGATTTCACTGTTTGGATGTGTTTTTCTATTGGTGTCTGTTTGTGTGCGCATTCTGCTGAGATATGGCTGTTTCCGGATTTTATTAAATGTTTCTGCTGTCCCATAATATAAACCTCACAAATGAAGTTCACATCTTAAAAGATTTAGTTCTGTACCCTCAGTGTTTGATTTTGCAAAGATTTCACTTTTGGGATGTGTTTTTCTATGGGTGTCTGTTTGTGTGCGCATTCAGCTGAGATAAGGCTGTTTCCGGATTTTTTTAATTTTTCTGCTATCCCATAACATAAACCTCACAAATGAAGTTAACATCTAAAAAGATTTACTATTGTACCCTCAAGTGTTTGATTTTGCAAAGATTTCACTGTTTGGGTGTGTTTTTCTATGGATGTCTGTTTGTGTGCACATTCAGCTGAGATAAGGCTGTTTCCGGATTTTTTTCATTTTTCTACTTTCCCATAACATAAACCTCACAAATGAAGTTAACATCTTATGAGATTTAGTTCTGTACCCTCAGTGTTTGATTTTGCAAAGATTTCACTGTTGGGATGTGTTTTTCTACGGGTGTCTGTTTGTGTGCGCATTCAGCTGAGATAAGGCTGTTTCCGGATTTTTTTAATTTTTCTGCTGTCCCATAACATAAACCTCACAAATGAAGTTAACATCTAAAAAGATTTACTATTGTACCCTCAGTGTTTGATTTTGCAAAGATTTCACTGTTTGGATGTGTTTTTCTATGGATGTCTGTTTGTGTGCACATTCAGCTGAGATAAGGCTGTTTCCGGATTTTTTTCATTTTTCTACTTTCCCATAACATAAACCTCACAAATGAAGTTAACATCTAAAAATATTTACTATTGTACCCTCAAGTGTTTGATTTTGCAGATATTTCACTGTTTGGGTGTGTTTTTCTATGGATGTCTGTTTGTGTGCACATTCAGCTGAGATAAGGCTGTTTCCGGATTTTTTTCATTTTTCTACTTTCCCATAACATAAACCTCACAAATGAAGTTAACATCTTAAAAGATTTAGTTCTGTACCCTCAGTGTTTGATTTTGCAAAGATTTCACTGTTTGGATGTGTTTTTCTATGGATGTCTGTTTGTGTGCACATTCAGCTGAGATAAGGCTGTTTCCGGATTTTTTTCATTTTTCTACTTTCCCATAACATAAACCTCACAAATGAAGTTAACATCTTAAGAGATTTAGTTCTGTACCCTCAGTGTTTGATTTTGCAGATATTTCACTGTTTGGATGTGTTTTTCTATGGATGTCTGTTTGTGTGCACATTCAGCTGAGATAAGGCTGTTTCCGGATTTTTTTCATTTTTCTACTTTCCCATAACATAAACCTCACAAATGAAGTTAACATCTTAAGAGATTTAGTTCTGTACCCTCAGTGTTTGATTTTGCAGATATTTCACTGTTTGGATGTGTTTTTCTATTGGTGTCTGTTTGTGTGCGCATTCAGCTGAGATAAGGCTGTTTCCGGATTTTTTTTCATTTTTCTACTTTCCCATAACATAAACCTCACAAATGAAGTTAACATCTTAAAAGATTTACTATTGTACCCTCAGTGTTTGATTTTGCAATGATTTCACTGTTTGGATGTGTTTTTCTATTGGTGTCTGTTTGTGTGCGCATTCAGCTGAGATAAGGCTGTTTCCGGATTTTTTTTATTTTTCTGCTGTCCCATAACATAAACCTCACAAATGAAGTTAACATCTTAAAAGATTTAGTTCTGTACCCTCAGTGTTTGATTTTGCAATGATTTCACTGTTTGGATGTGTTTTTCTATTGGTGTCTGTTTGTGTGCGCATTCTGCTGAGATATGGCTGTTTCCGGATTTTATTAAATTTTTCTGCTGTCCCATAATATAAACCTCACAAATGAAGTTAACATCTTAAAAGATTTAGTTCTGTACCCTCAGTGTTTGATTTTGCAAAGATTGCACTGTTGGGATGTGTTTTTCTATTGGTGTCTGTTTGTGTGCGCATTCAGCTGAGATAAGGCTGTTTCCGGATTTTTTTTATTTTTCTGCTGTCCCATAACATAAACCTCACAAATGAAGTTAACATCTTAAAAGATTTAGTTTTGTACCCTCAGTGTTTGATTTTGCAAAGATTTCACTGTTGGGATGTGTTTTTCTATGGGTGTCTGTTTGTGTGCGCATTCAGCTGAGATAAGGCTGTTTCCGGATTTTTTTAATTTTTCTGCTGTCCCATAACATAAACCTCACAAATGAAGTGAACATCTAAAAAGATTTACTATTGTACCCTCAGTGTTTGATTTTGCAAAGATTTCACTGTTTGGATGTGTTTTTCTATGGATGTCTGTTTGTGTGCACATTCAGCTGAGATAAGGCTGTTTCCGGATTTTTTTCATTTTTCTACTTTCCCATAACATAAACCTCACAAATGAAGTTAACATCTTAAGAGATTTAGTTCTGTACCCTCAGTGTTTGATTTTGCAGATATTTCACTGTTTGGATGTGTTTTTCTATTGGTGTCTGTTTGTGTGCGCATTCAGCTGAGATAAGGCTGTTTTCGGATTTTTTTAATTTTTCTACTTTCCCATAACATAAATCTCACAAATGAAGTTAACATCTTAAAAGATTTAGTTTTGTACCCTCAGTGTTTGATTTTGCAAAGATTTCACTGTTGGGATGTGTTTTTCTATGGGTGTCTGTTTGTGTGCGCATTCAGCTGAGATAAGGCTGTTTCCGGATTTTTTAAATTTTTCTGCTGTCCCATAACATAAACCTCACAAATGAAGTGAACATCTAAAAAGATTTACTATTGTACCCTCAGTGTTTGATTTTGCAAAGATTTCACTGTTTGGATGTGTTTTTCTATGGATGTCTGTTTGTGTGCACATTGAGCTGAGATAAGGCTGTTTCCGGATTTTTTTCATTTTTCTACTTTCCCATAACATAAACCTCACAAATGAAGTTAACATCTTAAGAGATTTAGTTCTGTACCCTCAGTGTTTGATTTTGCAGATATTTCACTGTTTGGATGTGTTTTTCTATTGGTGTCTGTTTGTGTGCGCATTCAGCTGAGATAAGGCTGTTTTCGGATTTTTTTAATTTTTCTACTTTCCCATAACATAAATCTCACAAATGAAGTTAACATCTTAAAAGATATACTAATGTACCCTCGTCGTTCCGCTCGTCTTGGGACCCCAAACGACATATGAAATATTCACACTCCTGCGACCTGTAGAAATGTAGTTCCTCCAAAACTTCCAACTCTGGCCAAAGAGTCTAAGACTGTATAGAGTCTGACATGACCTGATTTTCAGTTTTTGGACACAGGACTTTGGGCTTTTTTCCCCCTGGCCAAAAAAAACTGCCAAAAACACAGTCTGTAAAATTCAAACGTAAGAAAGGTGGGAAACTGTCTTTTCTTCAATAATTCCTAAAGGCAATGAGCCCGGATGCTGATTTCTCCGTATGTGTATCAGGGACTCCTGGCTGATCCAGGGTGCCGAGTTTCAGACCTGACAGACAGACAGACAGACAGACAGACGACTTTATTAATCCCTTTGGGAGGTTCCCTCAGGGAAATTAACAGCTCCAGCATCCATACACAGCACTGTTAAAAATAGAATAAAATAAGATAAGAATAAAAATAAAAATAAAAATAAAAATAAAAATATAAAAATAAAAATGAAAGTGACCCATGCTATATATATGTATGTATACCTACATACACACAACCAATGTATATATATATATATATATATACATACATACATACACAGATACATGCATACATACGCACACACACATACATATACATACACATATACATATATATGCATACATACACATACATACATACATATACACACATATATACATATATATATATATATATATATATATATATATACACACACACATAGGTATAGGTACACACACACCTAGAGTTACCCCGTAATGCCCAGGGTTTTATTGCACATGTCTATGGTTTTATTGCACATTATGTTATTGTTGTGGTTGTTGTTTGTTTAGTTCGTACCGGTTTTTTTATTTTTTGTTTGCTTGTTTGCCCTCCTCCCCCCCAGTGAGGAGTTGTACAGTTTGATGGCCCGGGGGACAAACGAGTCCCCCAGCCTGTTGGTCCTGTATTTTGGGAGGAGCAGCCTGTTGCTGAGGCTACTGTGGCTCCTCTGGCTGCTGATGACAGTGTGCAGAGGGTGGCTGGCATTGTCCAGGATGCTCAGCAGTTTGTCCACAGTTTTTCTCTCTGCCACTGTCACCAGAGGGTCCAGCCTCATTCCTACCACCGAGCCGGCCCGCCTGATGAGTTTTTCCAGTCTGTGGAAGTCTGCCTTAGTGGTGCTCCCGCCCCAGCACACCACGGCGTAGGAGAGAACACTGGCAACCACAGACTGGTAGAACATCCACAGGAGCTTTTTGCAGATGTTAAAGGATCGTAGCCTCCTCAGGAAGTACAACCTGCTCTGGGCCTTCTTGTACAGATGCCTTGTGTTGCTTGTCCAGTCCAGCTTGTTGTCCAGCCACAGCCCAAGATATTTGTAGGTCTGAACGACCTCCACCTCCTCTGCTCCTATTAGAACTGGTCTCGAACTGGGTCTGTCCCTCCTGAAGTCGATGACCAGTTCCTTGGTCTTAGAGGTGTTGAGCTGCAGGTTATTGATGTGGCACCAGACAACAAAGTTCCTCACCAGGCTCCTATATTCCTCTTCCTCTTCATTGTCTCTGATACACCCCATGATGGCCGTGTCGTCTGCGAACTTCTGGATGTGACACGTTTCCGAGTTGTAGCAGAAGTCTGCAGTGTACAGAGTGAAGAGGATGGGAGACAGCACAGTCCCCTGAGGAGCTCCGATGTTGCTGACCACCGTGTCAGACGTGATGTCCTTCAGCCTGACATACTGTGGTCTGTCTGTGAGGTAGCTGGAAATCCAAGCAACCAGGCAGGGGTCCACTCGCATTCTGGTGAGTTTTTCTTTTAGTACAAGGGGCTGGATGGTGTTGAAGGCACTCGAAAAGTCCAAAAAGAGGATCCTGACTGTGCCACTTCCCTTGTCCAGATGCGAGTGGGCTCGGTGTAGGAGGTAGAGAATGGCATCATCTACACTGACCTCTGCCCGATAGGCAAACTGTAGGGTGTCCTCAGCGTGCTGTACCTGAGGCCTGAGGAGGTTGAGGAAGAGCCGCTCCAGAGTCTTCATCAGATGTGAAGTAAGTGCCACCGGTCTGAAGTCATTCAGCTCGCTGGGCCGGTTCTTTTTTGGAACTGGAACGATGCATGATGTCTTCCAGAGGGTGGGCACTCTCCCGAGTTGTAGGCTCAGGTTGAAAACCCGTTGGAGTGGCTCCCCGAGTTCTGCAGCACAGGTTTTGAGGAGCCGTGGACACACCTGGTCTGGTCCTGCTGCTTTCCGGGGCTGGAGCTTCCTTAGTTCTCCCCTCACCTGATCAGCTGTGAAGCAGGGAGGTGGCTGAGAGGAGGGAAGGGGGGGGGATGGCTGGTGTCAGAGAGAGGTGGGAGTGGGAGGGCAGGTTGGGGGGTGGCTGTGGTCGCAGGAGGGGAGGAGGAGGGGAAGGTTCCGCTGTACCACCTGGGTGGGGATGTGCTGGGAGGGGGAGGGGAGCAGGCTTCAGTGAGGGCCGCAGTGAGGGTGGGAGGTGGGGTGGAGTGGCTGAATCTATTGAAGAAGGTATTCAGATTGTTTGCCCTCTCCACTCCTCCCCCCTCTGTCCTGGGTTTGGCTTTGTGGCCTGTGATGGTTTTGACACCTTCCCAGACCTCCCTCATGTTGTTCTGTACCTGTGCCTGTACCTGTGCAACCTTCGGGAAGGTCAAAGGTCAGCCGTTCGGGTGTGTTTTTTGTAATAATTCTTAAAGGCATTGAGCCAGGAGTCTGATTTTTCTGTACGTGTATCAGGGATTTAGGCTTATCCCGGGTGCAGAGTTTCAGACCTGTGCAACCTTCGGAAAGGTCAATGGTCAGCCGTTCGGGTGTGTTTTTTGTAATAATTCCTAATGGCATTGAGCCAGGAGTCTGATTTTTCCGTATGTGTATCAGGGACTAAGGCTAATCTAGGGTGCCGAGTTTCAGACCTGTGTAACCTTCGGAAAGGTCAAAGGTCAGCCGTTTAGGTGTGTTTTTTGTAATAATTCCTTAAGGCATTAAGCCAGTGGTCTGATTTTTCCGTATGTGTATCAGGGACTTAGGCTTATCCAGGGTGCCAAGTTTCAGACCCGTGCAACCTTTGGAAAGGTCAAAGGTCAGCCGTTCGGATGTGTTTTTTATAATAATTCCTAAAGGCATTGAGCCAGGAGTCTGATTTTTCCGTATGTGTATCAGGGACTAAGGCTGATCCAGGGTGCCGAGTTTCAGACCTGTGCAACCCTCGGAAAGGTCAATGGTCAGCCGTTCGGGTGTGTTTTTTGTAATAATTCCTAAAGGCATTGAGTCAGGAGTCTGATTTTTCCGTATGTGTATCAGGGACTAGAGCTTATCCCGGTTGCCGAGTTTCAGACCTGTGCAACTTTCGGAAAGGTCAAAGGTCAGCCGTTTAGGTGTGTTTTTTGTAATAATTCCTAAAAGCATTAAGCCAGGAGTCTGATTTTTCCGTATGTGTATCAGGGACTAAGGCTGATCGAGGGTATTTTAATCTTTTTTCTACTGTCCTATAATATGAAGTTAACATCTTATAAGGTATATTGATGTACCCTCAGTGTTTGAATTTATAATGATTTCACTGTTTGGATGTGTTTTTCTATTTGTCTCTGTTTTTGTGTGCATTCAGCAGGGATACGGCTGTTTTCGGATTTTTTTCATTTTTTTATTGTCCCATAACATAAACCTCACAAATAAAGTTAACATCTCATAAGATATAGTTATATACCTTCAGTGTTTGATTTTGCAATGATTTCACTGTTTGGATGTGTTTTTCTATTTGTCTCTGTTTTTGTGTGCATTCAGCAGGGATACGGCTGTTTTCTGATTTTTTTCATTTTTTTATTGTCCCATAACATAAAACTCACAAATAAAGTTAACATCTCATAAGATATAGTTATATACCTTCAGTGTTTGATTTTGCAATGATTTCACTGTTTGAATGTGTTTTTCTATTTTTGTCTGTTTTTGTGCGCATTCAGCTGGAATACGACTGTTTTCTGATTTTTTTTCATTTTTCTACTGTCCCATAACATAAACCTCACAAATAAAGTTAACATCTTATAAGATATTCTTCGGTACCCTCAGTGTTTAATTTGCAATGATTTCACTGTTTGGATGTGTTTTTCTATTTGTGTCTGTTTTTGTGCGCATTCAGCTGGAATACGACTGTTTTCTGATTTTTTTTCATTTTCTACTGTCCCATAACATAAACCTCACAAATAAAGTTAACATCTTATAAGATATACTAATGTACCCTCGTCGTTCCGCTCGTCTTGGGACCCCAAACGACATATGAAATATTCACACTCCTGCGACCTGTAGAAATGTAGTTCCTCCAAAACTTCCACTCTGGCCAAAGAGTCTAAGACTGTATAGAGTCTGACATGACCTGATTTTCAGTTTTTGGACACAGGACTTTGGGCTTTTTTCCCCCTGGCCAAAAAAAACTGCCAAAAACACAGTCTGTAAAATTCAAACGTAAGAAAGGTGGGAAACTGTCTTTTCTTCAATAATTCCTAAAGGCAATGAGCCCGGATGCTGATTTCTCCGTATGTGTATCAGGGACTCCTGGCTGATCCAGGGTGCCGAGTTTCAGACCTGTGCAACTTTCGTAAAAGGTCAATGGTCAGCCGTTCGGGTGTGTTTTTTGTAATAATTCCTAAAGGCATTAAGCCAGGAGTCTGATTTTTCCGTATGTGTATCAAGGACTAAGGCTAATCCAGGGTGCTGAGTTTCAGACCCGTGCAACCTTTGGAAAGGTCAAAGGTCAGCCGTTTGGGTGTGTTTTTTGTAATAATTCCTAAAGGCATTGAGCCAGGAGTCTGATTTTTCCGTATGTGTATCAGGGACTAAGGCTAATCTAGGGTGCCGAGTTTCAGACCTGTGTAACCTTCGGAAAGGTCAAAGGTCAGCCGTTCGGGTGTGTTTTTTGTAATAATTCCTAAAGGCATTAAGCCAGGAGTCTGATTTTTCCGTATGTGTATCAGGGACTAAGGCTGATCGAGGGTATTTTAATCTTTTTTCTACTGTCCTATAATATGAAGTTAACATCTTATAAGGTATATTGATGTACCCTCAGTGTTTGAATTTATAATGATTTCACTGTTTGGATGTGTTTTTCTATTTGTCTCTGTTTTTGTGTGCATTCAGCAGGGATACGGCTGTTTTCTGATTTTTTTCATTTTTTTATTGTCCCAGAACATAAACCTCACAAATAAAGTTAACATCTCATAAGATATAGTTATATACCTTCAGTGTTTGATTTTGCAATGATTTCACTGTTTGGATGTGTTTTTCTATTTGTCTCTGTTTTTGTGTGCATTCAGCAGGGATACGGCTGTTTTCTGATTTTTTTCATTTTTTATTGTCCCATAACATAAACCTCACAAATAAAGTTAACATCTCATAAGATATAGTTATATACCTTCAGTGTTTGATTTTGCAATGATTTCACTCTTTGGATGTGTTTTTCTATTTGTGTCTGTTTTTGTGCGCATTCAGCTGGAATACGACTCTTTTCTGATTTTTTTTCATTTTCTACTGTCCCATAACATAAACCTCACAAATAAAGTTAACATCTTATAAGATATACTAATGTACCCTCGTCGTTCCGCTCGTCTTGGGACCCCAAACGACATATGAAATATTCACACTCCTGCGACCTGTAGAAATGTAGTTCCTCCAAAACTTCCACTCTGGCCAAAGAGTCTAAGACTGTATAGAGTCTGACATGACCTGATTTTCAGTTTTTGGACACAGGACTTTGGGCTTTTTTCCCCCTGGCCAAAAAAAACTGCCAAAAACACAGTCTGTAAAATTCAAACGTAAGAAAGGTGGGAAACTGTCTTTTCTTCAATAATTCCTAAAGGCAATGAGCCCGGATGCTGATTTCTCCGTATGTGTATCAGGGACTCCTGGCTGATCCAGGGTGCCGAGTTTCAGACCCGTGCAACCTTTGGAAAGGTCAAAGGTCAGCCGCTGTGGTGTGTTTTTTGTAATAATTTCTAAAGGCATTGAGCCAGGAGTCTGATTTTTCCGTAAGTGTATCAGGGACTAAGGCTAATCTAGGGTGCCGAGTTTCAGACCTGTGTAACCTTCGGAAAGGTCAAAGGTCAGCCGTTTAGGTGTGTTTTTTGTAATAATTCCTAAAGGCATTAAGCCAGTGGTCTGATTTTTCCGTATCTGTATCAGGGATTAAGGCTTATCCAGGGTGCCAAGTTTCAGACCCGTGCAACCTTTGGAAAGGTCAAAGGTCAGCCGTTCGGATGTGTTTTTTGTAATAATTCCTAAAGGCATTGAGCCAGGAGTCTGATTTTTCCGTATGTGTATCAGGGACTAAGGCTGATCCAGGGTGCCGAGTTTCAGACCTGTGCAACCCTCGGAAAGGTCAATGGTCAGCCGTTCGGGTGTGTTTTTTGTAATAATTCCTAAAGGCATTGAGTCAGGAGTCTGTTTTTTCCGTATGTGTATCAGGGACTACAGCTTATCCCGGTTGCCGAGTTTCAGACCTGTGCAACTTTCGGAAAGGTCAATGGTCAGCCGTTCGGACGTGTTTTTTTGTAATAATTCCTAAAGGCATTGAGCCAGGAGTTTGATCTTTCCGTATGTGTATCAGGGACTAAGGCTAATCTCGGGTGCCGAGTTTCAGACCTGTGTAACCTTCGGAAAGGTCAAAGGTCAGCCGTTTAGGTGTGTTTTTTGTAATAATTCCTAAAGGCATTAAGCCAGGAGTCTGATTTTTCCGTATGTGTATCAGGGACTAAGGCTGATCGAGGGTATTTTAATCTTTTTTCTACTGTCCTATAATATGAAGTTAACATCTTATAAGGTATATTGATGTACCCTCAGTGTTTGAATTTATAATGATTTCATTGTTTGGATGTGTTTTTCTATTTGTCTCTGTTTTTGTGTGCATTCAGCAGGGATACGGCTGTTTTCTGGTTTTTTCATTTTTTTATTGTCCCATAACATAAACCTCACAAATAAAGTTAACATCTCATAAGATATAGTTATATACCTTCAGTGTTTGATTTTGCAATGATTTCACTGTTTGAATGTGTTTTTCTATTTTTGTCTGTTTTTGTGCGCATTCAACTGGAATACGACTGTTTTCTGATGTTTTTTCATTTTTCTACTGTCCCATAACATAAACCTCACAAATAAAGTTAACATCTTATAAGATATTCTTCGGTACCCTCAGTGTTTGATTTTGCAATGATTTCACTGTTTGGATGTGTTTTTCTATTTGTGTCTGTTTTTGTGCGCATTCAGCTGGAATACGACTCTTTTCTGATTTTTTTTCATTTTCTACTGTCCCATAACATAAACCTCACAAATAAAGTTAACATCTTATAAGATATACTAATGTACCCTCGTCGTTCCGCTCGTCTTGGGACCCCAAACGACATATGAAATATTCACACTCCTGCGACCTGTAGAAATGTAGTTCCTCCAAAACTTCCACTCTGGCCAAAGAGTCTAAGACTGTATAGAGTCTGACATGACCTGATTTTCAGTTTTTGGACACAGGACTTTGGGCTTTTTTCCCCCTGGCCAAAAAAAACTGCCAAAAACACAGTCTGTAAAATTCAAACGTAAGAAAGGTGGGAAACTGTCTTTTCTTCAATAATTCCTAAAGGCAATGAGCCCGGATGCTGATTTCTCCGTATGTGTATCAGGGACTCCTGGCTGATCCAGGGTGCCGAGTTTCAGACCCGTGCAACCTTTGGAAAGGTCAAAGGTCAGCCGCTGTGGTGTGTTTTTTGTAATAATTCCTAAAGGCAATGAGCCCGGATGCTGATTTCTCCGTATGTGTATCAGGGACTCCTGGCTGATCCAGGGTGCCGAGTTTCAGACCCGTGCAACCTTTGGAAAGGTCAAAGGTCAGCCGCTGTGGTGTGTTTTTTGTAATAATTCCTAAAGGCATTGAGTCAGGAGTCTGATTTTTCCGTATGTGTATCAGGGACTAAAGCTTATCCCGGTTGCCGAGTTTCAGACCTGTGCAACTTTCGTAAAAGGTCAATGGTCAGCCCTTCGGGTGTGTTTTTTGTAATAATTTCTAAAGGCATTAAGCCAGGAGTCTGATTTTTCCGTATGTGTATCAGGGACTAAGGCTAATCCAGGGTGCCGAGTTTCAGACCCGTGCAACCTTTGGAAAGGTCAAAGGTCAGCCGTTCGGGTGTGTTTTTTGTAATAATTCCTAAAGGCATTGAGCCAGGAGTCTGATTTTTCCGTAAGTGTATCAGGGACTAAAGCTAATCTAGGGTGCCGAGTTTCAGACCTGTGTAACCTTCGGAAAGGTCAAAGGTCAGCCGTTTAGGTGTGTTTTTTGTAATAATTCCTAAAGGCATTGAGTCAGGAGTCTGATTTTTCCGTATGTGTATCAGGGACTACAGCTTATCCCGGTTGCCGAGTTTCAGACCTGTGCAACTTTCGGAAAGGTCAAAGGTCAGCCGTTTAGGTGTGTTTTTTGTAATAATTCCTAAAGGCATTAAGCCAGGAGTCTGATTTTTCCGTATGTGTATCAGGGACTAAGGCTGATCGAGGGTATTTTAATCTTTTTTCTACTGTCCTATAATATGAAGTTAACATCTTATAAGGTATATTGATGTACCCTCAGTGTTTGAATTTATAATGATTTCACTGTTTGGATGTGTTTTTCTATTTGTCTCTGTTTTTGTGTGCATTCAGCAGGGATACGGCTGTTTTCTGATTTTTTTAATTTTTTTATTGTCCCATAACATAAACCTCACAAATAAAGTTAACATCTCATAAGATATAGTTATATACCTTCAGTGTTTGATTTTGCAATGATTTCACTGTTTGAATGTGTTTTTCTATTTTTGTCTGTTTTTGTGCGCATTCAGCTGGAATACGACTGTTTTCTGATTTTTTTTCATTTTCTACTGTCCCATAACATAAACCTCACAAATAAAGTTAACATCTTATAAGATATACTAATGTACCCTCGTCGTTCCGCTCGTCTTGGGACCCCAAACGACATATGAAATATTCACACTCCTGCGACCTATAGAAATGTAGTTCCTCCAAAACTTCCACTCTGGCCAAAGAGTCTAAGACTGTATAGAGTCTGACATGACCTGATTTTCAGTTTTTGGACACAGGACTTTGGGCTTTTTTCCCCCTGGCCAAAAAAAACTGCCAAAAACAGTCTGTAAAATTCAAACGTAAGAAAGGTGGGAAACTGTCTTTTCTTCAATAATTCCTAAAGGCAATGAGCCCGGATGCTGATTTCTCCGTATGTGTATCAGGGACTAAAGCTTATCCCGGTTGCCGAGTTTCAGACCTGTGCAACTTTCGGAAAAGGTCAATGGTCAGCCGTTCGGGTGTGTTTTTTGTAATAATTTCTAAAGGCATTAAGCCAGGAGTCTGATTTTTCCGTATGTGTATCAGGGACTAAGGCTAATCCAGGGTGCCGAGTTTCAGACCCGTGCAACCTTTGGAAAGGTCAAAGGTCAGCCGTTCGGGTGTGTTTTTTGTAATAATTCCTAAAGGCATTGAGCCAGGAGTCTGATTTTTCCGTGTGTGTATCAGGGCCTAAGGCTGATCCAGGGTGCCGAGTTTCAGACCTGTGCAACCTTCGGAAAGGTCAAAGGTCAGCCGTTTAGGTGTGTTTTTTGTAATAATTCCTAATGGCATTAAGCCAGGAGTCTGATTTTTCCTTATGTGTATCAGGGACTAAGGCTGATCTAGGGTGCCGAGTTTCAGACCTGTGCAACCTTAGGAAAGGTCAAAGGTCAGCCGTTCAGGTGTGTTTTTTGTATTAATTCCTAAAGGCATTAAGCCAGGAGTCTGAGTTTTTCCTTATGCGTATCAGGGACTAAGGCTGATCTAGGGTGCCGAGTTTCAGACCTGTGCAACCTTAGGAAAGGTCAAAGGTCAGCCGTTCGGGTGTGTTTTTTGTAATAATTCCTAAAGGCATTAAGCCAGAAGTCTGATTTTTCCGTATGTGTATCAGGGACTAAGGCTGATCGAGAGTATTTTAATCTTTTTTCTACTGTCCTATAATATGAAGTTAACATCTTATAAGGTATATTGATGTACCCTCAGTGTTTGAATTTATAATGATTTCACTGTTTGGATGTGTTTTTCTTGTGTCTGTTTTTGTGCGCATTCAGCAGGGATACGGCTGTTTTCGGAATTTTTTTCATTTTTCTACTGTCCCATAACATAAACCTCACAAATAAAGTTAAAATCTTATAAGATTTAGTTCTGTACCCTCAGTGTTTGATTTCTCAATGATTTCACTGTTTGGATGTGTTTTTCTATGGTGTCTGTTTGTGCCCCATTGAGCTGAGATAGGGCTGTTTTCGGATTTTTTCAATTTTTCTACTGTCCCATAATATAAACCTCACAAATGAAGTTCACATCTTAAAAGATTTAGTTCTGTACACTCACTGTTTGATTTTGCAATGATTTCACTGTTTGGATGTGTTTTTCTATTGGTGTCTGTTTGTGTGCGCATTCAGCTGAGATAAGGCTGTTTCCGGATTTTTTTCATTTTTCTACTTTCCCATAACATAAACCTCACAAATAAAGTTAACATCTTATAAGATATAGTTATATCCCTTCAGTGTTTGAATTTATAATGATTTCACTGTTTGGATGTGTTTTTCTATCTGTGTCTGTTTTTGTGCGCATTCAGCAGGGATACGGCTGTTTTCGAAATTTTTTTCATTTTTCTACTGTCCCATAACATAAACCTCACAAATAAAGTTAAAATCTTATAAGATATAGTTATATACCTTCAGTGTTTGATTTTGCAATGATTTCACTGTTTGGATGTGTTTTTCTATTTGTCTCTGTTTTTGTGTGCATTCAGCAGGGATACGGCTGTTTTCTGATTTTTTTCATTTTTTTATTGTCCCATAACATAAACCTCACAAATAAAGTTAACATCTCATAAGATATAGTTATATACCTTCAGTGTTTGATTTTGCAATGATTTCACTGTTTGAATGTGTTTTTCTATTTTTGTCTGTTTTTGTGCACATTCAGCTGGAATACGACTGTTTTTGGATTTTTTTCATTTTTCTACTGTCCCATAACATAAACCTCACAAATAAAGTTTACATCTTATAAGATATTCTTCGGTACCCTCAGTGTTTGATTTTGCAATGATTTCACTGTTTGGATGTGTTTTTCTATGGTGTCTGTTTGTGCCCCATTGAGCTGAGATAAGGCTGTTTTCGGATTTTTTTAATTTTTCTACTGTCCCATAATATAAACCTCACAAATGAAGTTCACATCTTAAAAGATTTAGTTCTGTACACTCACTGTTTGATTTTGCAATGATTTCACTGTTTGGATGTGTTTTTCTATTGGTGTCTGTTTGTGTGCGCATTCAGCTGAGATAAGGCTGTTTCCGGATTTTTTTCATTTTTCTACTTTCCCATAACATAAACCTCACAAATAAAGTTAACATCTTATAAGATATAGTTATATACCTTCAGTGTTTTATTTTGCAATGATGTCACTGTTTGGATGTGTTTTTCTATTTGTGTCTGTTTTTGTGCGCATTCAGCTGGAATACGACTGTTTTCTGATTTTTTTTCATTTTCTACTGTCCCATAACATAAACCTCACAAATAAAGTTAACATCTTATAAGATATACTAATGTACCCTCGTCGTTCCGCTCGTCTTGGGACCCCAAACGACATATGAAATATTCACACTCCTGCGACCTGTAGAAATGTAGTTCCTCCAAAACTTCCACTCTGGCCAAAGAGTCTAAGACTGTATAGAGTCTGACATGACCTGATTTTCAGTTTTTGGACACAGGACTTTGGGCTTTTTTCCCCCTGGCCAAAAAAAACTGCCAAAAACACAGTCTGTAAAATTCAAACGTAAGAAAGGTGGGAAACTGTCTTTTCTTCAATAATTCCTAAAGGCAATGAGCCCGGATGCTGATTTCTCCGTATGTGTATCAGGGACTCCTGGCTGATCCAGGGTGCCGAGTTTCAGACCTGTGCAACCTTTGGAAAGGTCAAAGGTCAGCCGCTGTGGTGTGTTTTTTGTAATAATTCCTAAAGGCAATGAGCCCGGATGCTGATTTCTCCGTATGTGTATCAGGGACTCCTGGCTGATCCAGGGTGCCGAGTTTCAGACCCGTGCAACCTTTGGAAAGGTCAAAGGTCAGCCGCTGTGGTGTGTTTTTTGTAATAATTCCTAAAGGCATTGAGTCAGGAGTCTGATTTTTCCGTATGTGTATCAGGGACTACAGCTTATCCCGGTTGCTGAGTTTCAGACCTGTGCAACTTTCGGAAAGGTCAATGGTCAGCCGTTTGGGTGTGTTTTTTTGTAATAATTCCTAAAAGCATTAAGCCAGGAGTCTGATTTTTCCGTATGTGTATCAGGGACTAAGGCTGATCTAGGGTGCCGAGTTTCAGACCTGTGTAACCTTCGGAAAGGTCAAAGGTCAGCCGTTTAGGTGTGTTTTTTGTAATAATTCCTAATGGCATTAAGCCAGGAGTCTGATTTTTCCTTATGTGTATCAGGGACTAAGGCTGATCTAGGGTGCCGAGTTTCAGACCTGTGCAACCTTAGGAAAGGTCAAAGGTCAGCCGTTCAGGTGTGTTTTTTGTAATAATTCCTAAAGGCATTAAGCCAGGAGTCTGAGTTCTTCCTTATGCGTATCAGGGACTAAGGCTGATCTAGGGTGCCGAGTTTCAGACCTGTGCAACCTTAGGAAAGGTCAAAGGTCAGCCGTTCGGGTGTGTTTTTTGTAATAATTCCTAAAGGCATTTAGCCAGAAGTCTGATTTTTCCGTATGTGTATCAGGGACTAAGGCTGATCGAGAGTATTTTAATCTTTTTTCCACTGTCCTATAATATGAAGTTAACATCTTATAAGGTATATTGATGTACCCTCAGTGTTTGAATTTATAATGATTTCACTGTTTGGATGTGTTTTTCTATTTGTGTCTGTTTTTGTGCGCATTCAGCAGGGATACGGCTGTTTTCGGATTTTTTTTATTTTTCTACTGTCCCATAACATAAACCTCACAAATAAAGTTAAAATCTTATAAGATATAGTTATATACCTTCAGTGTTTGATTTTGCAATGATTTCACTGTTTGGATGTGTTTTTCTATTTGTCTCTGTTTTTGTGTGCATTCAGCAGGGATACGGCTGTTTTCTGATTTTTTTCATTTTTTTATTGTCCCATAACAAAAACCTCACAAATAAAGTTAACATCTCATAAGATTTAGTTCTGTACCTTCAGTGTTTGATTTTGCAATGATTTCACTGTTTGAATGTGTTTTTCTCTTTTTGTCTGTTTTTGTGCGCATTCAGCTGGAATACGACTATTTTCTGATTTTTTTTCATTTTTCTACTGTCCCATAACATAAACCTCACAAATAAAGTTAACATCTTATAAGATATAGTTATATACCTTCAGTGTTTGATTTTGCAATGATTTCACTGTTTAAATGTGTTTTTCTATTTTTGTCTCTTTTTGTGCGCATTCAGCTGGAATACGACTGTTTTCTGATTTTTTTTAATTTTTCTACTTTCCCATAACATAAACCTCACAAATAAAGTTAACATCTTATAAGATATTCTTCGGTCCCCTCAGTGTTTGATTTTGCAATGATTTCACTGTTTGGATGTGTTTTTCTATTTGTGTCTGTTTTTGTGCGCATTCAGCTGGAATACGACTGTTTTCTGATTTTTTTTCATTTTCTACTGTCCCATAACATAAACCTCACAAATAAAGTCAACATCTTATAAGATATACTAATGTACCCTCGTCGTTCCGCTCGTCTTGGGACCCCAAACGACATATGAAATATTCACACTCCTGCGACCTGTAGAAATGTAGTTCCTCCAAAACTTCCACTCTGGCCAAAGAGTCTAAGACTGTATAGAGTCTGACATGACCTGATTTTCAGTTTTTGGACACAGGACTTTGGGCTTTTTTCCCCCTGGCCAAAAAAAACTGCCAAAAACACAGTCTGTAAAATTCAAACGTAAGAAAGGTGGGAAACTGTCTTTTCTTCAATAATTCCTAAAGGCAATGAGCCCGGATGCTGATTTCTCCGTATGTGTATCAGGGACTCCTGGCTGATCCAGGGTGCCGAGTTTCAGACCTGTGCAACCTTTGGAAAGGTCAAAGGTCAGCCGCTGTGGTGTGTTTTTTGTAATAATTCCTAAAGGCAATGATCCCGGATGCTGATTTCTCCGTATGTGTATCAGGGACTCCTGGCTGATCCAGGGTGCCGAGTTTCAGACCCGTGCAACCTTTGGAAAGGTCAAAGGTCAGCCGCTGTGGTGTGTTTTTTGTAATAATTCCTAAAGGCATTGAGTCAGGAGTCTGATTTTTCCGTATGTGTATCAGGGACTACAGCTTATCCCGGTTGCTGAGTTTCAGACCTGTGCAACTTTCGGAAAGGTCAATGGTCAGCCGTTTGGGTGTGTTTTTTTGTAATAATTCCTAAAAGCATTAAGCCAGGAGTCTGATTTTTCCGTATGTGTATCAGGGACTAAGGCTGATCTAGGGTGCCGAGTTTCAGACCTGTGTAACCTTCGGAAAGGTCAAAGGTCAGCCGTTTAGGTGTGTTTTTTGTAATAATTCCTAATGGCATTAAGCCAGGAGTCTGATTTTTCCTTATGTGTATCAGGGACTAAGGCTGATCTAGGGTGCCGAGTTTCAGACCTGTGCAACCTTAGGAAAGGTCAAAGGTCAGCCGTTCAGGTGTGTTTTTTGTAATAATTCCTAAAGGCATTAAGCCAGGAGTCTGAGTTCTTCCTTATGCGTATCAGGGACTAAGGCTGATCTAGGGTGCCGAGTTTCAGACCTGTGCAACCTTAGGAAAGGTCAAAGGTCAGCCGTTCGGGTGTGTTTTTTGTAATAATTCCTAAAGGCATTTAGCCAGAAGTCTGATTTTTCCGTATGTGTATCAGGGACTAAGGCTGATCGAGAGTATTTTAATCTTTTTTCCACTGTCCTATAATATGAAGTTAACATCTTATAAGGTATATTGATGTACCCTCAGTGTTTGAATTTATAATGATTTCACTGTTTGGATGTGTTTTTCTATTTGTGTCTGTTTTTGTGCGCATTCAGCAGGGATACGGCTGTTTTCGGATTTTTTTCATTTTTCTACTGTCCCATAACATAAACCTCACAAATAAAGTTAAAATCTTATAAGATATAGTTATATACCTTCAGTGTTTGATTTTGCAATGATTTCACTGTTTGGATGTGTTTTTCTATTTGTCTCTGTTTTTGTGTGCATTCAGCAGGGATACGGCTGTTTTCTGATTTTTTTCATTTTTTTATTGTCCCATAACAAAAACCTCACAAATAAAGTTAACATCTCATAAGATTTAGTTCTGTACCTTCAGTGTTTGATTTTGCAATGATTTCACTGTTTGAATGTGTTTTTCTCTTTTTGTCTGTTTTTGTGCGCATTCAGCTGGAATACGACTATTTTCTGATTTTTTTTCATTTTTCTACTGTCCCATAACATAAACCTCACAAATAAAGTTAACATCTTATAAGATATAGTTATATACCTTCAGTGTTTGATTTTGCAATGATTTCACTGTTTAAATGTGTTTTTCTATTTTTGTCTCTTTTTGTGCGCATTCAGCTGGAATACGACTGTTTTCTGATTTTTTTTAATTTTTCTACTTTCCCATAACATAAACCTCACAAATAAAGTTAACATCTTATAAGATATTCTTCGGTCCCCTCAGTGTTTGATTTTGCAATGATTTCACTGTTTGGATGTGTTTTTCTATTTGTGTCTGTTTTTGTGCGCATTCAGCTGGAATACGACTGTTTTCTGATTTTTTTTCATTTTCTACTGTCCCATAACATAAACCTCACAAATAAAGTCAACATCTTATAAGATATACTAATGTACCCTCGTCGTTCCGCTCGTCTTGGGACCCCAAACGACATATGAAATATTCACACTCCTGCGACCTGTAGAAATGTAGTTCCTCCAAAACTTCCACTCTGGCCAAAGAGTCTAAGACTGTATAGAGTCTGACATGACCTGATTTTCAGTTTTTGGACACAGGACTTTGGGCTTTTTTCCCCCTGGCCAAAAAAAACTGCCAAAAACACAGTCTGTAAAATTCAAACGTAAGAAAGGTGGGAAACTGTCTTTTCTTCAATAATTCCTAAAGGCAATGAGCCCGGATGCTGATTTCTCCGTATGTGTATCAGGGACTAAAGCTTATCCCGGTTGCCGAGTTTCAGACCTGTGCAACTTTCGGAAAAGGTCAATGGTCAGCCGTTCGGGTGTGTTTTTTGTAATAATTTCTAAAGGCATTAAGCCAGGAGTCTGATTTTTCCGTATGTGTATCAGGGACTAAGGCTAATCCAGGAGGCCGAGTTTCAGACCCGTGCAACCTTTGGAAAGGTCAAAGGTCAGCCGTTCGGGTGTGTTTTTTGTAATAATTCCTAAAGGCATTGAGCCAGGAGTCTGATTTTTCCGTGTGTGTATCAGGGCCTAAGGCTGATCCAGGGTGCCGAGTTTCAGACCTGTGCAACCTTCGGAAAGGTCAAAGGTCAGCCGTTTAGGTGTGTTTTTTGTAATAATTCCTAATGGCATTAAGCCAGGAGTCTGATTTTTCCTTATGTGTATCAGGGACTAAGGCTGATCTAGGGTGCCGAGTTTCAGACCTGTGCAACCTTAGGAAAGGTCAAAGGTCAGCCGTTCAGGTGTGTTTTTTGTATTAATTCCTAAAGGCATTAAGCCAGGAGTCTGAGTTTTTCCTTATGCGTATCAGGGACTAAGGCTGATCTAGGGTGCCGAGTTTCAGACCTGTGCAACCTTAGGAAAGGTCAAAGGTCAGCCGTTCGGGTGTGTTTTTTGTAATAATTCCTAAAGGCATTAAGCCAGAAGTCTGATTTTTCCGTATGTGTATCAGGGACTAAGGCTGATCGAGAGTATTTTAATCTTTTTTCTACTGTCCTATAATATGAAGTTAACATCTTATAAGGTATATTGATGTACCCTCAGTGTTTGAATTTATAATGATTTCACTGTTTGGATGTGTTTTTCTATTTGTGTCTGTTTTTGTGCGCATTCAGCAGGGATACGGCTGTTTTCGGAATTTTTTTCATTTTTCTACTGTCCCATAACATAAACCTCACAAATAAAGTTAAAATCTTATAAGATTTAGTTCTGTACCCTCAGTGTTTGATTTCTCAATGATTTCACTGTTTGGATGTGTTTTTCTATGGTGTCTGTTTGTGCCCCATTGAGCTGAGATAGGGCTGTTTTCGGATTTTTTCAATTTTTCTACTGTCCCATAATATAAACCTCACAAATGAAGTTCACATCTTAAAAGATTTAGTTCTGTACACTCACTGTTTGATTTTGCAATGATTTCACTGTTTGGATGTGTTTTTCTATTGGTGTCTGTTTGTGTGCGCATTCAGCTGAGATAAGGCTGTTTCCGGATTTTTTTCATTTTTCTACTTTCCCATAACATAAACCTCACAAATAAAGTTAACATCTTATAAGATATAGTTATATACCTTCAGTGTTTGAATTTATAATGATTTCACTGTTTGGATGTGTTTTTCTATCTGTGTCTGTTTTTGTGCGCATTCAGCAGGGATACGGCTGTTTTCGAAAATTTTTTCATTTTTCTACTGTCCCATAACATAAACCTCACAAATAAAGTTAAAATCTTATAAGATATAGTTATATACCTTCAGTGTTTGATTTTGCAATGATTTCACTGTTTGGATGTGTTTTTCTATTTGTCTCTGTTTTTGTGTGCATTCAGCAGGGATACGGCTGTTTTCTGATTTTTTTCATTTTTTTATTGTCCCATAACATAAACCTCACAAATAAAGTTAACATCTCATAAGATATAGTTATATACCTTCAGTGTTTGATTTTGCAATGATTTCACTGTTTGGATGTGTTTTTCTATTTGTCTCTGTTTTTGTGTGCATTTAGTAGGGATACGGCTGTTTTCTGATTTTTTTCATTTTTTTATTGTCCCATAACATAAACCTCACAAATAAAGTTAACATCTCATAAGATATAGTTATATACCTTCAGTGTTTGATTTTGCAATGATTTCACTGTTTGAATGTGTTTTTCTATTTTTGTCTGTTTTTGTGCACATTCAGCTGGAATACGACTGTTTTTGGATTTTTTTCATTTTTCTACTGTCCCATAACATAAACCTCACAAATAAAGTTTACATCTTATAAGATATTCTTCGGTACCCTCAGTGTTTGATTTTGCAATGATTTCACTGTTTGGATGTGTTTTTCTATGGTGTCTGTTTGTGCCCCATTGAGCTGAGATAAGGCTGTTTTCGGATTTTTTTAATTTTTCTACTGTCCCATAATATAAACCTCACAAATGAAGTTCACATCTTAAAAGATTTAGTTCTGTACACTCACTGTTTGATTTTGCAATGATTTCACTGTTTGGATGTGTTTTTCTATTGGTGTCTGTTTGTGTGCGCATTCAGCTGAGATAAGGCTGTTTCCGGATTTTTTTCATTTTTCTACTTTCCCATAACATAAACCTCACAAATAAAGTTAACATCTTATAAGATATAGTTATATACCTTCAGTGTTTTATTTTGCAATGATGTCACTGTTTGGATGTGTTTTTCTATTTGTGTCTGTTTTTGTGCGCATTCAGCTGGAATACGACTGTTTTCTGATTTTTTTTCATTTTCTACTGTCCCATAACATAAACCTCACAAATAAAGTTAACATCTTATAAGATATACTAATGTACCCTCGTCGTTCCGCTCGTCTTGGGACCCCAAACGACATATGAAATATTCACACTCCTGCGACCTGTAGAAATGTAGTTCCTCCAAAACTTCCACTCTGGCCAAAGAGTCTAAGACTGTATAGAGTCTGACATGACCTGATTTTCAGTTTTTGGACACAGGACTTTGGGCTTTTTTCCCCCTGGCCAAAAAAAACTGCCAAAAACACAGTCTGTAAAATTCAAACGTAAGAAAGGTGGGAAACTGTCTTTTCTTCAATAATTCCTAAAGGCAATGAGCCCGGATGCTGATTTCTCCGTATGTGTATCAGGGACTCCTGGCTGATCCAGGGTGCCGAGTTTCAGACCCGTGCAACCTTTGGAAAGGTCAAAGGTCAGCCGCTGTGGTGTGTTTTTTGTAATAATTCCTAAAGGCATTGAGTCAGGAGTCTGATTTCTCCGTATGTGTATCAGGGACTCCTGGCTGATCCAGGGTGCCGAGTTTCAGACCCGTGTAACCTTTGGAAAGGTCAAAGGTCAGCCGTTGTGGTGTGTTTTTTGTAATAATTCCTAAAGGCATTGAGTCAGGAGTCTGATTTTTCCTTATGTGTATCAGGGACTAAGGCTGATCTAGGGTGCCGAGTTTCAGACCTGTGCAACCTTAGGAAAGGTCAAAGGTCAGCCGTTCAGGTGTGTTTTTTGTAATAATTCCTAAAGGCATTAAGCCAGGAGTCTGAGTTCTTCCTTATGCGTATCAGGGACTAAGGCTGATCTAGGGTGCCGAGTTTCAGACCTGTGCAACCTTAGGAAAGGTCAAAGGTCAGCCGTTCGGGTGTGTTTTTTGTAATAATTCCTAAAGGCATTAAGCCAGAAGTCTGATTTTTCCGTATGTGTATCAGGGACTAAGGCTGATCGAGAGTATTTTAATCTTTTTTCCACTGTCCTATAATATGAAGTTAACATCTTATAAGGTATATTGATGTACCCTCAGTGTTTGAATTTATAATGATTTCACTGTTTGGATGTGTTTTTCTATTTGTGTCTGTTTTTGTGCGCATTCAGCAGGGATACGGCTGTTTTCGGATTTTTTTCATTTTTCTACTGTCCCATAACATAAACCTCACAAATAAAGTTAAAATCTTATAAGATATAGTTATATACCTTCAGTGTTTGATTTTGCAATGATTTCACTGTTTGGATGTGTTTTTCTATTTGTCTCTGTTTTTGTGTGCATTCAGCAGGGATACGGCTGTTTTCTGATTTTTTTCATTTTTTTATTGTCCCATAACATAAACCTCACAAATAAAGTTAACATCTCATAAGATTTAGTTCTGTACCTTCAGTGTTTGATTTTGCAATGATTTCACTGTTTGAATGTGTTTTTCTCTTTTTGTCTGTTTTTGTGCGCATTCAGCTGGAATACGACTGTTTTCTGATTTTTTTTCATTTTTCTACTGTCCCATAACATAAACCTCACAAATAAAGTTAACATCTTATAAGATATAGTTATATACCTTCAGTGTTTGATTTTGCAATGATTTCACTGTTTAAATGTGTTTTTCTATTTTTGTCTCTTTTTGTGCGCATTCAGCTGGAATACGACTGTTTTCTGATTTTTTTTAATTTTTCTACTTTCCCATAACATAAACCTCACAAATAAAGTTAACATCTTATAAGATATTCTTCGGTCCCCTCAGTGTTTGATTTTGCAATGATTTCACTGTTTGGATGTGTTTTTCTATTTGTGTCTGTTTTTGTGCGCATTCAGCTGGAATACGACTGTTTTCTGATTTTTTTTCATTTTCTACTGTCCCATAACATAAACCTCACAAATAAAGTCAACATCTTATAAGATATACTAATGTACCCTCGTCGTTCCGCTCGTCTTGGGACCCCAAACGACATATGAAATATTCACACTCCTGCGACCTGTAGAAATGTAGTTCCTCCAAAACTTCCACTCTGGCCAAAGAGTCTAAGACTGTATAGAGTCTGACATGACCTGATTTTCAGTTTTTGGACACAGGACTTTGGGCTTTTTTCCCCCTGGCCAAAAAAAACTGCCAAAAACACAGTCTGTAAAATTCAAACGTAAGAAAGGTGGGAAACTGTCTTTTCTTCAATAATTCCTAAAGGCAATGAGCCCGGATGCTGATTTCTCCGTATGTGTATCAGGGACTAAAGCTTATCCCGGTTGCCGAGTTTCAGACCTGTGCAACTTTCGGAAAAGGTCAATGGTCAGCCCTTCGGGTGTGTTTTTTGTAATAATTTCTAAAGGCATTAAGCCAGGAGTCTGATTTTTCCGTATGTGTATCAGGGACTAAGGCTAATCCAGGGTGCCGAGTTTCAGACCCGTGCAACCTTTGGAAAGGTCAAAGGTCAGCCGTTCGGGTGTGTTTTTTGTAATAATTCCTAAAGGCATTGAGCCAGGAGTCTGATTTTTCCGTGTGTGTATCAGGGCCTAAGGCTGATCCAGGGTGCCGAGTTTCAGACCTGTGCAACCTTCGGAAAGGTCAAAGGTCAGCCGTTTAGGTGTGTTTTTTGTAATAATTCCTAATGGCATTAAGCCAGGAGTCTGATTTTTCCTTATGTGTATCAGGGACTAAGGCTGATCTAGGGTGCCGAGTTTCAGACCTGTGCAACCTTAGGAAAGGTCAAAGGTCAGCCGTTCAGGTGTGTTTTTTGTATTAATTCCTAAAGGCATTAAGCCAGGAGTCTGAGTTTTTCCTTATGCGTATCAGGGACTAAGGCTGATCTAGGGTGCCGAGTTTCAGACCTGTGCAACCTTAGGAAAGGTCAAAGGTCAGCCGTTCGGGTGTGTTTTTTGTAATAATTCCTAAAGGCATTAAGCCAGAAGTCTGATTTTTCCGTATGTGTATCAGGGACTAAGGCTGATCGAGAGTATTTTAATCTTTTTTCTACTGTCCTATAATATGAAGTTAACATCTTATAAGGTATATTGATGTACCCTCAGTGTTTGAATTTATAATGATTTCACTGTTTGGATGTGTTTTTCTATTTGTGTCTGTTTTTGTGCGCATTCAGCAGGGATACGGCTGTTTTCGGAATTTTTTTCATTTTTCTACTGTCCCATAACATAAACCTCACAAATAAAGTTAAAATCTTATAAGATTTAGTTCTGTACCCTCAGTGTTTGATTTCTCAATGATTTCACTGTTTGGATGTGTTTTTCTATGGTGTCTGTTTGTGCCCCATTGAGCTGAGATAGGGCTGTTTTCGGATTTTTTCAATTTTTCTACTGTCCCATAATATAAACCTCACAAATGAAGTTCTACATCTTAAAAGATTTAGTTCTGTACACTCACTGTTTGATTTTGCAATGATTTCACTGTTTGGATGTGTTTTTCTATTGGTGTCTGTTTGTGTGCGCATTCAGCTGAGATAAGGCTGTTTCCGGATTTTTTTCATTTTTCTACTTTCCCATAACATAAACCTCACAAATAAAGTTAACATCTTATAAGATATAGTTATATACCTTCAGTGTTTGAATTTATAATGATTTCACTGTTTGGATGTGTTTTTCTATCTGTGTCTGTTTTTGTGCGCATTCAGCAGGGATACGGCTGTTTTCGAAATTTTTTTCATTTTTCTACTGTCCCATAACATAAACCTCACAAATAAAGTTAAAATCTTATAAGATATAGTTATATACCTTCAGTGTTTGATTTTGCAATGATTTCACTGTTTGGATGTGTTTTTCTATTTGTCTCTGTTTTTGTGTGCATTCAGCAGGGATACGGCTGTTTTCTGATTTTTTTCATTTTTTTATTGTCCCATAACATAAACCTCACAAATAAAGTTAACATCTCATAAGATATAGTTATATACCTTCAGTGTTTGATTTTGCAATGATTTCACTGTTTGGATGTGTTTTTCTATTTGTCTCTGTTTTTGTGTGCATTTAGCAGGGATACGGCTGTTTTCTGATTTTTTTCATTTTTTTATTGTCCCATAACATAAACCTCACAATTAAAGTTAACATCTCATAAGATATAGTTATATACCTTCAGTGTTTGATTTTGCAATGATTTCACTGTTTGAATGTGTTTTTCTATTTTTGTCTGTTTTTGTGCACATTCAGCTGGAATACGACTGTTTTTGGATTTTTTTCATTTTTCTACTGTCCCATAACATAAACCTCACAAATAAAGTTTACATCTTATAAGATATTCTTCGGTACCCTCAGTGTTTGATTTTGCAATGATTTCACTGTTTGGATGTGTTTTTCTATGGTGTCTGTTTGTGCCCCATTGAGCTGAGATAAGGCTGTTTTCGGATTTTTTTAATTTTTCTACTGTCCCATAATATAAACCTCACAAATGAAGTTCACATCTTAAAAGATTTAGTTCTGTACACTCACTGTTTGATTTTGCAATGATTTCACTGTTTGGATGTGTTTTTCTATTGGTGTCTGTTTGTGTGCGCATTCAGCTGAGATAAGGCTGTTTCCGGATTTTTTTCATTTTTCTACTTTCCCATAACATAAACCTCACAAATAAAGTTAACATCTTATAAGATATAGTTATATACCTTCAGTGTTTTATTTTGCAATGATGTCACTGTTTGGATGTGTTTTTCTATTTGTGTCTGTTTTTGTGCGCATTCAGCTGGAATACGACTGTTTTCTGATTTTTTTTCATTTTCTACTGTCCCATAACATAAACCTCACAAATAAAGTTAACATCTTATAAGATATACTAATGTACCCTCGTCGTTCCGCTCGTCTTGGGACCCCAAACGACATATGAAATATTCACACTCCTGCGACCTGTAGAAATGTAGTTCCTCCAAAACTTCCACTCTGGCCAAAGAGTCTAAGACTGTATAGAGTCTGACATGACCTGATTTTCAGTTTTTGGACACAGGACTTTGGGCTTTTTTCCCCCTGGCCAAAAAAAACTGCCAAAAACACAGTCTGTAAAATTCAAACGTAAGAAAGGTGGGAAACTGTCTTTTCTTCAATAATTCCTAAAGGCAATGAGCCCGGATGCTGATTTCTCCGTATGTGTATCAGGGACTCCTGGCTGATCCAGGGTGCCGAGTTTCAGACCCGTGCAACCTTTGGAAAGGTCAAAGGTCAGCCGCTGTGGTGTGTTTTTTGTAATAATTCCTAAAGGCATTGAGTCAGGAGTCTGATTTCTCCGTATGTGTATCAGGGACTCCTGGCTGATCCAGGGTGCCGAGTTTCAGACCCGTGCAACCTTTGGAAAGGTCAAAGGTCAGCCGTTGTGGTGTGTTTTTTGTAATAATTCCTAAAGGCATTGAGTCAGGAGTCTGATTTTTCCGTATGTGTATCAGGGACTACAGCTTATCCCGGTTACTGAGTTTCAGACCTGTGCAACTTTCGGAAAGGTCAATGGTCAGCCGTTCGTGTGTGTTTTTTTGTAATAATTCCTAAATGCATTAAGCCAGGAGTCTGATTTTTCCGTATGTGTATCAGGGACAAAGGCTGATCTAGGATGCCGAGTTTCAGACCTGTGTAACCTTCGGAAAGGTCAAAGGTCAGCCGTTTAGGTGTGTTTTTTGTAATAATTCCTAATGGCATTAAGCCAGGAGTCTGATTTTTCCTTATGTGTATCAGGGACTAAGGCTGATCTAGGGTGCCGAGTTTCAGACCTGTGCAACCTTAGGAAAGGTCAAAGGTCAGCCGTTCAGGTGTGTTTTTTGTAATAATTCCTAAAGGCATTAAGCCAGGAGTCTGAGTTCTTCCTTATGCGTATCAGGGACTAAGGCTGATCTAGGGTGCCGAGTTTCAGACCTGTGCAACCTTAGGAAAGGTCAAAGGTCAGCCGTTCGGGTGTGTTTTTTGTAATAATTCCTAAAGGCATTAAGCCAGAAGTCTGATTTTTCCGTATGTGTATCAGGGACTAAGGCTGATCGAGAGTATTTTAATCTTTTTTCCACTGTCCTATAATATGAAGTTAACATCTTATAAGGTATATTGATGTACCCTCAGTGTTTGAATTTATAATGATTTCACTGTTTGGATGTGTTTTTCTATTTGTGTCTGTTTTTGTGCGCATTCAGCAGGGATACGGCTGTTTTCGGATTTTTTTCATTTTTCTACTGTCCCATAACATAAACCTCACAAATAAAGTTAAAATCTTATAAGATATAGTTATATACCTTCAGTGTTTGATTTTGCAATGATTTCACTGTTTGGATGTGTTTTTCTATTTGTCTCTGTTTTTGTGTGCATTCAGCAGGGATACGGCTGTTTTCTGATTTTTTTCATTTTTTTATTGTCCCATAACATAAACCTCACAAATAAAGTTAACATCTCATAAGATTTAGTTCTGTACCTTCAGTGTTTGATTTTGCAATGATTTCACTGTTTGAATGTGTTTTTCTCTTTTTGTCTGTTTTTGTGCGCATTCAGCTGGAATACGACTGTTTTCTGATCTTTTTTCATTTTTCTACTGTCCCATAACATAAACCTCACAAATAAAGTTAACATCTTATAAGATATAGTTATATACCTTCAGTGTTTGATTTTGCAATGATTTCACTGTTTAAATGTGTTTTTCTATTTTTGTCTCTTTTTGTGCGCATTCAGCTGGAATACGACTGTTTTCTGATTTTTTTTCATTTTTCTACTGTCCCATAACATAAACCTCACAAATAAAGTTAACATCTTATAAGATATAGTTATATACCTTCAGTGTTTGATTTTGCAATGATTTCACTGTTTAAATGTGTTTTTCTATTTTTGTCTCTTTTTGTGCGCATTCAGCTGGAATACGACTGTTTTCTGATTTTTTTTCATTTTCTACTGTCCCATAACATAAACCTCACAAATAAAGTCAACATCTTATAAGATATTCTTCGGTCCCCTCAGTGTTTGATTTTGCAATGATTTCACTGTTTGGATGTGTTTTTCTATTTGTGTCTGTTTTTGTGCGCATTCAGCTGGAATACGACTGTTTTCTGATTTTTTTTCATTTTCTACTGTCCCATAACATAAACCTCACAAATAAAGTCAACATCTTATAAGATATACTAATGTACCCTCGTCGTTCCGCTCGTCTTGGGACCCCAAACGACATATGAAATATTCACACTCCTGCGACCTGTAGAAATGTAGTTCCTCCAAAACTTCCACTCTGGCCAAAGAGTCTAAGACTGTATAGAGTCTGACATGACCTGATTTTCAGTTTTTGGACACAGGACTTTGGGCTTTTTTCCCCCTGGCCAAAAAAAACTGCCAAAAACACAGTCTGTAAAATTCAAACGTAAGAAAGGTGGGAAACTGTCTTTTCTTCAATAATTCCTAAAGGCAATGAGCCCGGATGCTGATTTCTCCGTATGTGTATCAGGGACTCCTGGCTGATCCCGGGTGCCGAGTTTCAGACCCGTGCAACCTTTGGAAAGGTCAAAGGTCAGCCGCTGTGGTGTGTTTTTTGTAATAATTCCTAAAGGCATTGAGTCAGGAGTCTGATTTTTCCGTATGTGTATCAGGGACTAAAGCTTATCCCGGTTGCCGAGTTTCAGACCTGTGCAACTTTCGGAAAAGGTCAATGGTCAGCCGTTCGGGTGTGTTTTTTGTAATAATTTCTAAAGGCATTAAGCCAGGAGTCTGATTTTTCCGTTTGTGTATCAGGGACTAAGGCTAATCCAGGGTGCCGAGTTTCAGACCCGTGCAACCTTTGGAAAGGTCAAAGGTCAGCCGTTCGGGTGTGTTTTTTGTAATAATTCCTAATGGCATTAAGCCAGGAGTCTGATTTTTCCTTATATGTATCAGGGACTAAGGCTGATCTAGGGTGCCGAGTTTCAGACCTGTGCAACCTTAGGAAAGGTCAAAGGTCAGCCGTTCAGGTGTGTTTTTTGTAATAATTCCTAAAGGCATTAAGCCAGGAGTCTGAGTTTTTCCTTATGCGTATCAGGGACTAAGGCTGATCTAGGGTGCCGAGTTTCAGACCTGTGCAACCTTAGGAAAGGTCAAAGGTCAGCCGTTCGGGTGTTTTTTTTGTAATAATTCCTAAAGGCATTAAGCCAGAAGTCTGATTTTTCCGTATGTGTATCAGGGACTAAGGCTGATCGAGAGTATTTTAATCTTTTTTCTACTGTCCTATCATATGAAGTTAACATCTTATAAGGTATATTGATGTACCCTCAGTGTTTGAATTTATAATGATTTCACTGTTTGGATGTGTTTTTCTATTTGTGTCTGTTTTTGTGCGCATTCAGCAGGGATACGGCTGTTTTCGGAATTTTTTTCATTTTTCTACTGTCCCATAACATAAACCTCACAAATAAAGTTAAAATCTTATAAGATTTAGTTCTGTACCCTCAGTGTTTGATTTCTCAATGATTTCACTGTTTGGATGTGTTTTTCTATGGTGTCTGTTTGTGCCCCATTGAGCTGAGATAGGGCTGTTTTCGGATTTTTTCAATTTTTCTACTGTCCCATAATATAAACCTCACAAATGAAGTTCACATCTTAAAAGATTTAGTTCTGTACACTCACTGTTTGATTTTGCAATGATTTCACTGTTTGGATGTGTTTTTCTATTGGTGTCTGTTTGTGTGCGCATTCAGCTGAGATAAGGCTGTTTCCGGATTTTTTTCCTTTTTCTACTTTCCCATAACATAAACCTCACAAATAAAGTTAACATCTTATAAGATATAGTTATATACCTTCAGTGTTTGAATTTATAATGATTTCACTGTTTGGATGTGTTTTTCTATCTGTGTCTGTTTTTGTGCGCATTCAGCAGGGATACGGCTGTTTTCGAAATTTTTTTCATTTTTCTACTGTCCCATAACATAAACCTCACAAATAAAGTTAAAATCTTATAAGATATAGTTATATACCTTCAGTGTTTGATTTTGCAATGATTTCACTGTTTGGATGTGTTTTTCTATTTGTCTCTGTTTTTGTGTGCATTCAGCAGGGATACGGCTGTTTTCTGATTTTTTTCATTTTTTTATTGTCCCATAACATAAACCTCACAAATAAAGTTAACATCTCATAAGATATAGTTATATACCTTCAGTGTTTGATTTTGCAATGATTTCACTGTTTGGATGTGTTTTTCTATTTGTCTCTGTTTTTGTGTGCATTTAGCAGGGATACGGCTGTTTTCTGATTTTTTTCATTTTTTTATTGTCCCATAACATAAACCTCACAAATAAAGTTAACATCTCATAAGATATAGTTATATACCTTCAGTGTTTGATTTTGCAATGATTTCACTGTTTGAATGTGTTTTTCTATTTTTGTCTGTTTTTGTGCACATTCAGCTGGAATACGACTGTTTTTGGATTTTTTTCATTTTTCTACTGTCCCATAACATAAACCTCACAAATAAAGTTTACATCTTATAAGATATTCTTCGGTACCCTCAGTGTTTGATTTTGCAATGATTTCACTGTTTGGATGTGTTTTTCTATGGTGTCTGTTTGTGCCCCATTGAGCTGAGATAAGGCTGTTTTCGGATTTTTTTAATTTTTCTACTGTCCCATAATATAAACCTCACAAATGAAGTTCACATCTTAAAAGATTTAGTTCTGTACACTCACTGTTTGATTTTGCAATGATTTCACTGTTTGGATGTGTTTTTCTATCTGTGTCTGTTTTTGTGCGCATTCAGCAGGGATACGGCTGTTTTCGAAATTTTTTTCATTTTTCTACTGTCCCATAACATAAACCTCACAAATAAAGTTAAAATCTTATAAGATATAGTTATATACCTTCAGTGTTTGATTTTGCAATGATTTCACTGTTTGGATGTGTTTTTCTATTTGTCTCTGTTTTTGTGTGCATTCAGCAGGGATACGGCTGTTTTCTGATTTTTTTCATTTTTTTATTGTCCCATAACATAAACCTCACAAATAAAGTTAACATCTCATAAGATATAGTTATATACCTTCAGTGTTTGATTTTGCAATGATTTCACTGTTTGGATGTGTTTTTCTATTTGTCTCTGTTTTTGTGTGCATTTAGCAGGGATACGGCTGTTTTCTGATTTTTTTCATTTTTTTATTGTCCCATAACATAAACCTCACAAATAAAGTTAACATCTCATAAGATATAGTTATATACCTTCAGTGTTTGATTTTGCAATGATTTCACTGTTTGAATGTGTTTTTCTATTTTTGTCTGTTTTTGTGCACATTCAGCTGGAATACGACTGTTTTTGGATTTTTTTCATTTTTCTACTGTCCCATAACATAAACCTCACAAATAAAGTTTACATCTCATAAGATATTCTTCGGTACCCTCAGTGTTTGATTTTGCAATGATTTCACTGTTTGGATGTGTTTTTCTATGGTGTCTGTTTGTGCCCCATTGAGCTGAGATAAGGCTGTTTTCGGATTTTTTTAATTTTTCTACTGTCCCATAATATAAACCTCACAAATGAAGTTCACATCTTAAAAGATTTAGTTCTGTACACTCACTGTTTGATTTTGCAATGATTTCACTGTTTGGATGTGTTTTTCTATTGGTGTCTGTTTGTGTGCGCATTCAGCTGAGATAAGGCTGTTTCCGGATTTTTTTCATTTTTCTACTTTCCCATAACATAAACCTCACAAATAAAGTTAACATCTTATAAGATATAGTTATATACCTTCAGTGTTTTATTTTGCAATGATGTCACTGTTTGGATGTGTTTTTCTATTTGTGTCTGTTTTTGTGCGCATTCAGCTGGAATACGACTGTTTTCTGATTTTTTTTCATTTTCTACTGTCCCATAACATAAACCTCACAAATAAAGTTAACATCTTATAAGATATTCTTCGGTACCCTCAGTGTTTGATTTTGCAATGATTTCACTGTTTGGATGTGTTTTTCTATTTGTGTCTGTTTTTGTGCGCATTCAGCTGGAATACGACTGTTTTCTGATTTTTTTTCATTTTCTACTGTCCCATAACATAAACCTCACAAATAAAGTTAACATCTTATAAGATATACTAATGTACCCTCGTCGTTCCGCTCGTCTTGGGACCCCAAACGACATATGAAATATTCACACTCCTGCAACCTGTAGAAATGTAGTTCCTCCAAAACTTCCACTCTGGCCAAAGAGTCTAAGACTGTATAGAGTCTGACATGACCTGATTTTCAGTTTTTGGACACAGGACTTTGGGCTTTTTTCCCCCTGGCCAAAAAAAACTGCCAAAAACACAGTCTGTAAAATTCAAACGTAAGAAAGGTGGGAAACTGTCTTTTCTTCAATAATTCCTAAAGGCAATGAGCCCGGATGCTGATTTCTCCGTATGTGTATCAGGGACTCCTGGCTGATCCAGGGTGCCGAGTTTCAGACCCGTGCAACCTTTGGAAAGGTCAAAGGTCAGCCGCTGTGGTGTGTTTTTTGTAATAATTCCTAAAGGCATTGAGTCAGGAGTCTGATTTTTCCGTATGTGTATCAGGGACTAAAGCTTATCCCGGTTGCCGAGTTTCAGACCTGTGCAACTTTCGGAAAAGGTCAATGGTCAGCCGTTCGGGTGTGTTTTTTGTAATAATTCCTAAAGGCATTAAGCCAGGAGTCTGATTTGTCCGTATGTGTATCAAGGACTAAGGCTAATCCAGGGTGCCGAGTTTCTGACCCGTGCAACCTTTGGAAAGGTCAAAGGTCAGCCGTTCGGGTGTGTTTTTGTAATAATTCCTAAAGGCATTGAGCCAGGAGTCTGATTTTTCCGTATGTGTATCAGGGACTAAGGCTGATCGAGGGTATTTTAATCTTTTTTCTACTGTCCTATAATATGAAGTTAACATCTTATAAGGTATATTGATGTACCCTCAGTGTTTGAATTTATAATGATTTCACTGTTTGGATGTGTTTTTCTATTTGTGTCTGTTTTTGTGCGCATTCAGCAGGGATACGGCTGTTTTCAGATTTTTTTCATTTTTCTACTGTCCCATAACATAAACCTCACAAATAAAGTTAAAATCTTATAAGATATAGTTATATACCTTCAGTGTTTTATTTTGCAATGATTTCACTGTTTGAATGTGTTTTTCTATTTTTGTCTGTTTTTGTGCGCATTCAGCTGGAATACGACTGTTTTCTGATTTTTTTTCATTTTTCTACTGTCCCATAACATAAACCTCACAAATAAAGTTAACATCTTATAAGATATTCTTCGGTACCCTCAGTGTTTGATTTTGCAATGATTTCACTGTTTGGATGTGTTTTTCTATTTGTGTCTGTTTTTGTGCGCATTCAGCAGGGATACGGCTGTTTTCTGATTTTTTTCATTTTCTACTGTCCCATAACATAAACCTCACAAATAAAGTTAACATCTTATAAGATATACTAATGTACCCTCGTCGTTCCGCTCGTCTTGGGACCCCAAACGACATATGAAATATTCACACTCCTGCGACCTGTAGAAATGTAGTTCCTCCAAAACTTCCACTCTGGCCAAAGAGTCTAAGACTGTATAGAGTCTGACATGACCTGATTTTCAGTTTTTGGACACAGGACTTTGGGCTTTTTTCCCCCTGGCCAAAAAAAACTGCCAAAAACACAGTCTGTAAAATTCAAACGTAAGAAAGGTGGGAAACTGTCTTTTCTTCAATAATTCCTAAAGGCAATGAGCCCGGATGCTGATTTCTCCGTATGTGTATCAGGGACTCCTGGCTGATCCAGGGTGCCGAGTTTCAGACCCGTGCAACCTTTGGAAAGGTCAAAGGTCAGCCGCTGTGGTGTGTTTTTTGTAATAATTCCTAAAGGCATTGAGTCAGGAGTCTGATTTTTCCGTATGTGTATCAGGGACTAAAGCTTATCCCGGTTGCCGAGTTTCAGACCTGTGCAACTTTCGGAAAAGGTCAATGGTCAGCCGTTCGGGTGTGTTTTTTGTAATAATTCCTAAAGGCATTAAGCCAGGAGTCTGATTTGTCCGTATGTGTATCAAGGACTAAGGCTAATCCAGGGTGCCGAGTTTCTGACCCGTGCAACCTTTGGAAAGGTCAAAGGTCAGCCGTTCGGGTGTGTTTTTGTAATAATTCCTAAAGGCATTGAGCCAGGAGTCTGATTTTTCCGTATGTGTATCAGGGACTAAGGCTGATCGAGGGTATTTTAATCTTTTTTCTACTGTCCTATAATATGAAGTTAACATCTTATAAGGTATATTGATGTACCCTCAGTGTTTGAATTTATAATGATTTCACTGTTTGGATGTGTTTTTCTATTTGTGTCTGTTTTTGTGCGCATTCAGCAGGGATACGGCTGTTTTCAGATTTTTTTCATTTTTCTACTGTCCCATAACATAAACCTCACAAATAAAGTTAAAATCTTATAAGATATAGTTATATACCTTCAGTGTTTTATTTTGCAATGATTTCACTGTTTGAATGTGTTTTTCTATTTTTGTCTGTTTTTGTGCGCATTCAGCTGGAATACGACTGTTTTCTGATTTTTTTTCATTTTTCTACTGTCCCATAACATAAACCTCACAAATAAAGTTAACATCTTATAAGATATTCTTCGGTACCCTCAGTGTTTGATTTTGCAATGATTTCACTGTTTGGATGTGTTTTTCTATTTGTGTCTGTTTTTGTGCGCATTCAGCAGGGATACGGCTGTTTTCTGATTTTTTTCATTTTCTACTGTCCCATAACATAAACCTCACAAATAAAGTTAACATCTTATAAGATATACTAATGTACCCTCGTCGTTCCGCTCGTCTTGGGACCCCAAACGACATATGAAATATTCACACTCCTGCGACCTGTAGAAATGTAGTTCCTCCAAAACTTCCACTCTGGCCAAAGAGTCTAAGACTGTATAGAGTCTGACATGACCTGATTTTCAGTTTTTGGACACAGGACTTTGGGCTTTTTTCCCCCTGGCCAAAAAAAACTGCCAAAAACACAGTCTGTAAAATTCAAACGTAAGAAAGGTGGGAAACTGTCTTTTCTTCAATAATTCCTAAAGGCAATGAGCTGTGCAACCTTTGGAAAGGTCAAAGGTCAGCCGTTCAGGTGTGTTTTTTGTAATAATTCCTAAAGGCATTAAGCCAGGAGTCTGAGTTCTTCCTTATGTGTATCAGGGACTAAGGCTGATCTAGGGTGCCGAGTTTCAGACCTGTGCAACCTTAGGAAAGGTCAAAGGTCAGCCGTTCGGGTGTGTTTTTTGTAATAATTCCTAAAGGCATTAAGCCAGAAGTCTGATTTTTCCGTATGTGTATCAGGGACTAAGGCTGATCGAGAGTATTTTAATCTTTTTTCCACTGTCCTATAATATGAAGTTAACATCTTATAAGGTATATTGATGTACCCTCAGTGTTTGAATTTATAATGATTTCACTGTTTGGATGTGTTTTTCTATTTGTGTCTGTTTTTGTGCGCATTCAGCAGGGATACGGCTGTTTTTGGATTTTTTTCATTTTTCTACTGTCCCATAACATAAACCTCACAAATAAAGTTAAAATCTTATAAGATATAGTTATATACCTTCAGTGTTTGATTTTGCAATGATTTCACTGTTTGGATGTGTTTTTCTATTTGTCTCTGTTTTTGTGTGCATTCAGCAGGGATACGGCTGTTTTCTGATTTTTTTCATTTTTTTATTGTCCCATAACATAAACCTCACAAATAAAGTTAACATCTCATAAGATTTAGTTCTGTACCTTCAGTGTTTGATTTTGCAATGATTTCACTGTTTGAATGTGTTTTTCTCTTTTTGTCTGTTTTTGTGCGCATTCAGCTGGAATACGACTGTTTTCTGATTTTTTTTCATTTTTCTACTGTCCCATAACATAAACCTCACAAATAAAGTTAACATCTTATAAGATATAGTTATATACCTTCAGTGTTTGATTTTGCAATGATTTCACTGTTTAAATGTGTTTTTTTATTTTTGTCTCTTTTTGTGCGCATTCAGCTGGAATACGACTGTTTTCTGATTTTTTTTAATTTTTCTACTTTCCCATAACATAAACCTCACAAATAAAGTTAACATCTTATAAGATATTCTTCGGTCCCCTCAGTGTTTAATTTTGCAATGATTTCACTGTTTGGATGTGTTTTTCTATTTGTGTCTGTTTTTGTGCGCATTCAGCTGGAATACGACTGTTTTCTGATTTTTTTTCATTTTCTACTGTCCCATAACATAAACCTCACAAATAAAGTCAACATCTTATAAGATATACTAATGTACCCTCGTCGTTCCGCTCGTCTTGGGACCCCAAACGACATATGAAATATTCACACTCCTGCGACCTGTAGAAATGTAGTTCCTCCAAAACTTCCACTCTGGCCAAAGAGTCTAAGACTGTATAGAGTCTGACATGACCTGATTTTCAGTTTTTGGACACAGGACTTTGGGCTTTTTTCCCCCTGGCCAAAAAAAACTGCCAAAAACACAGTCTGTAAAATTCAAACGTAAGAAAGGTGGGAAACTGTCTTTTCTTCAATAATTCCTAAAGGCATTGAGCCAGGAGTCTGATTTCTCCGTATGTGTATCAGGGACTCCTGGCTGATCCAGGGTGCCGAGTTTCAGACCCGTGCAACCTTTGGAAAGGTCAAAGGTCAGCCGCTGTTGTGTGTTTTTTGTAATAATTCCTAAAGGCATTGAGTCAGGAGTCTGATTTTTCCGTATGTGTATCAGGGACTAAAGCTTATCCCGGTTGCCGAGTTTCAGACCTGTGCAACTTTCGTAAAAGGTCAATGGTCAGCCCTTCGGGTGTGTTTTTTGTAATAATTTCTAAAGGCATTAAGCCAGGAGTCTGATTTTTCCGTATGTGTATCAGGGACTAAGGCTAATCTAGGGTGCCGAGTTTCAGACCTGTGTAACCTTCGGAAAGGTCAAAGGTCAGCCGTTTAGGTGTGTTTTTTGTAATAATTCCTAAAGGCATTGAGCCAGGAGTCTGATTTTTCCGTATGTGTATCAGGGACTAAGGCTGATCCAGGGTGCCGAGTTTCAGACCTGTGCAACCCTCGGAAAGGTCAATGGTCAGCCGTTCGGGTGTGTTTTTTGTAATAATTCCTAAAGGCATTGAGTCAGGAGTCTGTTTTTTCCGTATGTGTATCAGGGACTACAGCTTATCCCGGTTGCCGAGTTTCAGACCTGTGCAACTTTCGGAAAGGTCAATGGTCAGCCGTTCGGGTGTGTTTTTTTGTAATAATTCCTAAAGGCATTGAGCCAGGAGTTTGATCTTTCCGTATGTGTATCAGGGACTAAGGCTAATCTAGGGTGCCGAGTTTCAGACCTGTGTAACCTTCGGAAAGGTCAAAGGTCAGCCGTTTAGGTGTGTTTTTTGTAATAATTCCTAAAGGCATTAAGCCAGGAGTCTGATTTTTCCGTATGTGTATCAGGGACTAAGGCTGATCGAGGGTATTTTAATCTTTTTTCTACTGTCCTATAATATGAAGTTAACATCTTATAAGGTATATTGATGTACCCTCAGTGTTTGAATTTATAATGATTTCACTGTTTGGATGTGTTTTTCTATTTGTCTCTGTTTTTGTGTGCATTCAGCAGGGATACGGCTGTTTTCTGATTTTTTTCATTTTTTTATTGTCCCATAACATAAACCTCACAAATAAAGTTAACATCTCATAAGATATAGTTATATACCTTCAGTGTTTGATTTTGCAATGATTTCACTGTTTGAATGTGTTTTTCTATTTTTGTCTGTTTTTGTGCGCATTCAGCTGGAATACGACTGTTTTCTGATTTTTTTTCATTTTCTACTGTCCCATAACATAAACCTCACAAATAAAGTTAACATCTTATAAGATATACTAATGTACCCTCGTCGTTCCGCTCGTCTTGGGACCCCAAACGACATATGAAATATTCACACTCCTGCGACCTGTAGAAATGTAGTTCCTCCAAAACTTCCACTCTGGCCAAAGAGTCTAAGACTGTATAGAGTCTGACATGACCTGATTTTCAGTTTTTGGACACAGGACTTTGGGCTTTTTTCCCCCTGGCCAAAAAAAACTGCCAAAAACAGTCTGTAAAATTCAAACGTAAGAAAGGTGGGAAACTGTCTTTTCTTCAATAATTCCTAAAGGCAATGAGCCCGGATGCTGATTTCTCCGTATGTGTATCAGGGACTCCTGGCTGATCCAGGGTGCCGAGTTTCAGACCTGTGCAACCTTTGGAAAGGTCAAAGGTCAGCCACTGTGGTGTGTTTTTTGTAATAATTCCTAAAGGCAATGAGCCCGGATGCTGATTTCTCCGTATGTGTATCAGGGACTCCTGGCTGATCCAGGGTGCCGAGTTTCAGACCCGTGCAACCTTTGGAAAGGTCAAAGGTCAGCCGCTGTGGTGTGTTTTTTGTAATAATTCCTAAAGGCATTGAGTCAGGAGTCTGATTTTTCCGTATGTGTATCAGGGACTAAGGCTAATCCAGGGTGCCGAGTTTCAGACCCGTGCAACCTTTGGAAAGGTCAAAGGTCAGCCGTTCGGGTGTGTTTTTTGTAATAATTCCTAAAGGCATTGAGCCAGGAGTCTGATTTTTCCGTATGTGTATCAGGGCCTAAGGCTGATCCAGGGTGCCGAGTTTCAGACCTGTGTAACCTTCGGAAAGGTCAAAGGTCAGCCGTTTAGGTGTGTTTTTTGTAATAATTCCTAATGGCATTAAGCCAGGAGTCTGATTTTTCCTTATGTGTATCAGGGACTAAGGCTGATCTAGGGTGCCGAGTTTCAGACCTGTGCAACCTTAGGAAAGGTCAAAGGTCAGCCGTTCAGGTGTGTTTTTTGTAATAATTCCTAAAGGCATTAAGCCAGGAGTCTGAGTTTTTCCTTATGCGTATCAGGGACTAAGGCTGATCTAGGGTGCCGAGTTTCAGACCTGTGCAACCTTAGGAAAGGTCAAAGGTCAGCCGTTCGGGTGTGTTTTTTGTAATAATTCCTAAAGGCATTAAGCCAGAAGTCTGATTTTTCCGTATGTGTATCAGGGACTAAGGCTGATCGAGAGTATTTTAATCTTTTTTCTACTGTCCTATAATATGAAGTTAACATCTTATAAGGTATATTGATGTACCCTCAGTGTTTGAATTTATAATGATTTCACTGTTTGGATGTGTTTTTCTATTTGTGTCTGTTTTTGTGCGCATTCAGCAGGGATACGGCTGTTTTCGGAATTTTTTTCATTTTTCTACTGTCCCATAACATAAACCTCACAAATAAAGTTAAAATCTTATAAGATTTAGTTCTGTACCCTCAGTGTTTGATTTCTCAATGATTTCACTGTTTGGATGTGTTTTTCTATGGTGTCTGTTTGTGCCCCATTGAGCTGAGATAGGGCTGTTTTCGGATTTTTTTAATTTTTCTACTGTCCCATAATATAAACCTCACAAATGAAGTTCACATCTTAAAAGATTTAGTTCTGTACACTCACTGTTTGATTTTGCAATGATTTCACTGTTTGGATGTGTTTTTCTATTGGTGTCTGTTTGTGTGCGCATTCAGCTGAGATAAGGCTGTTTCCGGATTTTTTTAATTTTTCTACTTTCCCATAACATAAACCTCACAAATAAAGTTAACATCTTATAAGATATAGTTATATACCTTCAGTGTTTGAATTTATAATGATTTCACTGTTTGGATGTGTTTTTCTATCTGTGTCTGTTTTTGTGCGCATTCAGCAGGGACACAGCTGTTTTCGAAATTTTTTTCATTTTTCTACTGTCCCATAACATAAACCTCACAAATAAAGTTAAAATCTTATAAGATATAGTTATATACCTTCAGTGTTTGATTTTGCAATGATTTCACTGTTTGGATGTGTTTTTCTATTTGTCTCTGTTTTTGTGTGCATTTAGCAGGGATACGGCTGTTTTCTGATTTTTTTAATTTTTTTATTGTCCCATAACATAAACCTCACAAATAAAGTTAACATCTCATAAGATATAGTTATATACCTTCAGTGTTTGATTTTGCAATGATTTCACTGTTTGAATGTGTTTTTCTATTTTTGTCTGTTTTTGTGCGCATTCAGCTGGAATACGACTGTTTTTGGATTTTTTTCATTTTTCTACTGTCCCATAACATAAACCTCACAAATAAAGTTTACATCTTATAAGATATTCTTCGGTACCCTCAGTGTTTGATTTTGCAATGATTTCACTGTTTGGATGTGTTTTTCTACGGTGTCTGTTTGTGCCCCATTGAGCTGAGATAAGGCTGTTTTCGGATTTTTTTAATTTTTCTACTGTCCCATAATATAAACCTCACAAATGAAGTTCACATCTTAAAAGATTTAGTTCTGTACACTCACTGTTTGATTTTGCAATGATTTCACTGTTTGGATGTGTTTTTCTATTGGTGTCTGTTTGTGTGCGCATTCAGCTGAGATAAGGCTGTTTCCGGATTTTTTTCATTTTTCTACTTTCCCATAACATAAACCTCACAAATAAAGTTAACATCTTATAAGATATAGTTATATACCTTCAGTGTTTTATTTTGCAATGATGTCACTGTTTGGATGTGTTTTTCTATTTGTGTCTGTTTTTGTGCGCATTCAGCTGGAATACGACTGTTTTCTGATTTTTTTTCATTTTCTACTGTCCCATAACATAAACCTCACAAATAAAGTTAACATCTTATAAGATATACTAATGTACCCTCGTCGTTCCGCTCGTCTTGGGACCCCAAACGGCATATGAAATATTCACACTCCTGCGACCTGTAGAAATGTAGTTCCTCCAAAACTTCCACTCTGGCCAAAGAGTCTAAGACTGTATAGAGTCTGACATGACCTGATTTTCAGTTTTTGGACACAGGACTTTGGGCTTTTTTCCCCCTGGCCAAAAAAAACTGCCAAAAACACAGTCTGTAAAATTCAAACGTAAGAAAGGTGGGAAACTGTCTTTTCTTCAATAATTCCTAAAGGCAATGAGCCCGGATGCTGATTTCTCCGTATGTGTATCAGGGACTCCTGGCTGATCCCGGGTGCCGAGTTTCAGACCTGTGCAACCTTTGGAAAGGTCAAAGGTCAGCCGCTGTGGTGTGTTTTTTGTAATAATTCCTAAAGGCATTGAGTCAGGAGTCAGATTTTTCCGTATGTGTATCAGGGACTAAAGCTAATCCCGGTTGCCGAGTTTCAGACCTGTGCAACTTTCGGAAAAGGTCAATGGTCAGCCGTTCGGGTGTGTTTTTTGTAATAATTCCTAAAGGCATTAAGCCAGGAGTCTGATTTTTCTGTGTGTGTATAGGGACTAAGGCTGATCCAGGGTGCCGAGTTTCAGACCTGTGTAACCTCCGGAAAGGTCAAAGGTCAGCCGTTCGGGTGTGTTTTTTGTAATAATTCCTAAAGGCATTGAGCCAGGAGTCTGATTTTTCTGTGTGTGTATAGGGACTAAGGCTGATCCAGGGTGCCGAGTTTCAGACCTGTGTAACCTTCGGAAAGGTTAAGGCTGATCGAGGGTATTTTAATCTTTTTTCTACTGTCCTATAATATGAAGTTAACATCTTATAAGGTATATTGATGTACCCTCAGTGTTTGAATTTATAATGATTTCACTGTTTGGATGTGTTTTTCTATTTGTGTCTGTTTTTGTCCGCATTCAGCAGGGATACGGCTGTTTTCAGATTTTTTTCATTTTTCTACTGTCCCATAACATAAACCTCACAAATAAAGTTAAAATCTTATAAGATATAGTTATATACCTTCAGTGTTTTATTTTGCAATGATGTCACTGTTTGGATGTGTTTTTCTATTTGTCTCTGTTTTTGTGTGCATTCAGCAGGGATACGGCTGTTTTCTGATTTTTTTCATTTTTTTATCGTCCAAAAAAATAAACCTCACAAATAAAGTTAACATCTCATAAGATATATTTATATACCTTCAGTGTTTGATTTTGCAATGATTTCACTGTTTGAATGTGTTTTTCTATTTTTGTCAGTTTTTGTGCGCATTCAGCTGGAATACGACTGTTTTCTGATTTTTTTTTCATTTTTCTACTGTCCCATAACATAAACCTCACAAATAAAGTTAACATCTTATAAGATATTCTTCGGTACCCTCAGTGTTTGATTTTGCAATGATTTCACTGTTTGGATGTGTTTTTCTATTTTTGTCTGTTTTTGTGCGCATTCAGCAGGGATACGGCTGTTTTCAGATTTTTTTCATTTTTCTACTGTCCCATAACATAAACCTCACAAATAAAGTTAAAATCTTATAAGATATAGTTATATACCTTCAGTGTTTTATTTTGCAATGATGTCACTGTTTGGATGTGTTTTTCTATTTGTCTCTGTTTTTGTGTGCATTCAGCAGGGATACGGCTGTTTTCTGATTTTTTTCATTTTTTTATCGTCCCATAAAATAAACCTCACAAATAAAGTTAACATCTCATAAGATATAGTTATATACCTTCAGTGTTTGATTTTGCAATGATTTCACTGTTTGAATGTGTTTTTCTATTTTTGTCTGTTTTTGTGCGCATTCAGCTGGAATACGACTGTTTTCTGATTTTTTTTCATTTTTCTACTGTCCCATAACATAAACCTCACAAATAAAGTTAACATCTTATAAGATATTCTTTGGTACCCTCAGTGTTTGATTTTGCAATGATTTAACTGTTTGGATGTGTTTTTCTATTTTTGTCTGTTTTTGTGCGCATTCAGCAGGGATACGGCTGTTTTCTGATTTTTTTCATTTTCTACTGTCCCATAACATAAACCTCACAAATAAAGTTAACATCTTATAAGATATACTAATGTACCCTCGTCGTTCCGCTCGTCTTGGGACCCCAAACGACATATGAAATATTCACACTCCTGCGACCTGTAGAAATGTAGTTCCTCCAAAACTTCCACTCTGGCCAAAGAGTCTAAGACTGTATAGAGTCTGACATGACCTGATTTTCAGTTTTTGGACACAGGACTTTGGGCTTTTTTCCCCCTGGCCAAAAAAAACTGCCAAAAACACAGTCTGTAAAATTCAAACGTAAGAAAGGTGGGAAACTGTCTTTTCTTCAATAATTCCTAAAGGCAATGAGCCCGGATGCTGATTTCTCCGTATGTGTATCAGGGACTCCTGGCTGATCCCGGGTGCCGAGTTTCAGACCTGTGCAACCTTTGGAAAGGTCAAAGGTCAGCCGCTGTGGTGTGTTTTTTGTAATAATTCCTAAAGGCATTGAGCCAGGAGTCTGATTTTTCCGTATGTGTATCAGGGACTAAGGCTAATCTAGGGTGCCGAGTTTCAGACCTGTGTAACCTTCGGAAAGGTCAAAGGTCAGCCGTTCGGGTGTGTTTTTTGTAATAATTCCTAAAGGCATTAAGCCAGGAGTCTGATTTTTCCGTATGTGTATCAGGGACTAAGGCTGATCGAGGGTATTTTAATCTTTTTTCTACTGTCCTATAATATGAAGTTAACATCTTATAAGGTATATTGATGTACCCTCAGTGTTTGAATTTATAATGATTTCACTGTTTGGATGTGTTTTTCTATTTGTGTCTGTTTTTGTCCGCATTCAGCAGGGATACGGCTGTTTTCAGATTTTTTTCATTTTTCTACTGTCCCATAACATAAACCTCACAAATAAAATTAAAATCTTATAAGATATAGTTATATACCTTCAGTGTTTTATTTTGCAATGATTTCACTGTTTGAATGTGTTTTTCTATTTTTGTCTGTTTTTGTGCGCATTCAGCTGGAATACGACTGTTTTCTGATTTTTTTTCATTTATCTACTGTCCCATAACATAAACCTCACAAATAAAGTTAACATCTTATAAGATATTCTTCGGTACCCTCAGTGTTTGATTTTGCAATGATTTCACTGTTTGGATGTGTTTTTCTATTTTTGTCTGTTTTTGTGCGCATTCAGCAGGGATACGGCTGTTTTCTGATTTTTTTTCATTTTCTACTGTCCCATAACATAAACCTCACAAATAAAGTTAACATCTTATAAGATATACTAATGTACCCTCGTCGTTCCGCTTGTCTTGGGACCCCAAACGACATATGAAATATTCACACTCCTGCGACCTGTAGAAATGTAGTTCCTCCAAAACTTCCACTCTGGCCAAAGAGTCTAAGACTGTATAGAGTCTGACATGACCTGATTTTCAGTTTTTGGACACAGGACTTTGGGCTTTTTTCCCCCTGGCCAAAAAAAACTGCCAAAAACACAGTCTGTAAAATTCAAACGTAAGAAAGGTGGGAAACTGTCTTTTCTTCAATAATTCCTAAAGGCAATGAGCCCGGATGCTGATTTCTCCGTATGTGTATCAGGGACTCCTGGCTGATCCAGGGTGCCGAGTTTCAGACCCGTGCAACCTTTGGAAAGGTCAAAGGTCAGCCGCTGTGGTGTGTTTTTTGTAATAATTCCTAAAGGCATTGAGTCAGGAGTCTGATTTTTCCGTATGTGTATCAGGGACTGAAGCTTATCCCGGTTGCCGAGTTTCAGACCTGTGCAACTTTCGGAAAAGGTCAATGGTCAGCCGTTCGGGTGTGTTTTTTGTAATAATTCCTAAAGGCATTAAGCCAGGAGTCTGATTTTTCCGTATGTGTATCAGGGACTAAGGCTAATCCAGGGTGCCGAGTTTCAGACCCGTGCAACCTTTGGAAAGGTCAAAGGTCAGCCGTTCGGGTGTGTTTTTTGTAATAATTCCTAAAGGCATTAAGCCAGGAGTCTGATTTTTCCGTGTGTGTATCAGGGACTAAGGCTGATCGAGGGTATTTTAATATTTTTTCTACTGTCCTATAATATGAAGTTAACATCTTATAAGGTATATTGATGTACCCTCAGTGTTTGAATTTATAATGATTTCACTGTTTGGATGTGTTTTTCTATTTGTGTCTGTTTTTGTGCGCATTCAGCAGGGATACGGCTGTTTTCGGAATTTTTTTCATTTTTCTACTGTCCCATAACATAAACTTCACAAATAAAGTTAAAATCTTATAAGATATAGTTATATACCTTCAGTGTTTGATTTTGCAATGATTTCACTGTTTGGATGTGTTTTTCTATTTGTCTCTGTTTTTGTGTGCATTCAGCAGGGATACGGCTGTTTTCTGATTTTTTTTTCATTTTTTTATTGTCCCATAACATAAACCTCACAAATAAAGTTAACATCTCATAAGACATAGTTATATACCTTCAGTGTTTGATTTTGCAATGATTTCACTGTTTGAATGTGTTTTTCTATTTTTGTCTGTTTTTGTGCGCATTCAGCTGGAATACGACTGTTTTCTGATTTTTTTTCATTTTTCTAGTGTCCCATAACATAAACCTCACAAATAAAGTTAACATCGTATAAGATATAGTTATATACCTTCAGTGTTTGATTTTGCAATGATTTCACTGTTTGAATGTGTTTTTCTATTTTTCTCTGTTTTTGTGCGCATTCAGCTGGAATACGACTGTTTTCTGATTTTTTTTCATTTTTCTACTGTCCCATAACATAAACCTCACAAATAAAGTTAACATCTTATAAGATATTCTTCGGTACCCTCAGTGTTTGATTTTGCAATGATTTCACTGTTTGGATGTGTTTTTCTATTTGTGTCTGTTTTTGTGCGCATTCAGCTGGAATACGACTGTTTTCTGATTTTTTTTCATTTTCTACTGTCCCATAACATAAACCTCACAAATAAAGTTAACATCTTATAAGATATACTAATGTACCCTCGTCGTTCCGCTCGTCTTGGGACCCCAAACGACATATGAAATATTCACACTCCTGCGACCTGTAGAAATGTAGTTCCTCCAAAACTTCCACACTGGCCAAAGAGTCTAAGACTGTATAGAGTCTGACATGACCTGATTTTCAGTTTTTGGACACAGGACTTTGGGCTTTTTTCCCCCTGGCCAAAAAAAACTGCCAAAAACACAGTCTGTAAAATTCAAACGTAAGAAAGGTGGGAAACTGTCTTTTCTTCAATAATTCCTAAAGGCAATGAGCTGTGCAACCTTTGGAAAGGTCAAAGGTCAGCCGTTCAGGTGTGTTTTTTGTAATAATTCCTAAAGGCATTAAGCCAGGAGTCTGAGTTCTTCCTTATGTGTATCAGGGACTAAGGCTGATCTAGGGTGCCGAGTTTCAGACCTGTGCAACCTTAGGAAAGGTCAAAGGTCAGCCGTTCGGGTGTGTTTTTTGTAATAATTCCTAAAGGCATTAAGCCAGAAGTCTGATTTTTCCGTATGTGTATCAGGGACTAAGGCTGATCGAGAGTATTTTAATCTTTTTTCCACTGTCCTATAATATGAAGTTAACATCTTATAAGGTATATTGATGTACCCTCAGTGTTTGAATTTATAATGATTTCACTGTTTGGATGTGTTTTTCTATTTGTGTCTGTTTTTGTGCGCATTCAGCAGGGATACGGCTGTTTTTGGATTTTTTTCATTTTTCTACTGTCCCATAACATAAACCTCACAAATAAAGTTAAAATCTTATAAGATATAGTTATATACCTTCAGTGTTTGATTTTGCAATGATTTCACTGTTTGGATGTGTTTTTCTATTTGTCTCTGTTTTTGTGTGCATTCAGCAGGGATACGGCTGTTTTCTGATTTTTTTCATTTTTTTATTGTCCCATAACATAAACCTCACAAATAAAGTTAACATCTCATAAGATTTAGTTCTGTACCTTCAGTGTTTGATTTTGCAATGATTTCACTGTTTGAATGTGTTTTTCTCTTTTTGTCTGTTTTTGTGCGCATTCAGCTGGAATACGACTGTTTTCTGATTTTTTTTCAATTTTCTACTGTCCCATAACATAAACCTCACAAATAAAGTTAACATCTTATAAGATATAGTTATATACCTTCAGTGTTTGATTTTGCAATGATTTCACTGTTTAAATGTGTTTTTTTATTTTTGTCTCTTTTTGTGCGCATTCAGCTGGAATACGACTGTTTTCTGATTTTTTTTAATTTTTCTACTTTCCCATAACATAAACCTCACAAATAAAGTTAACATCTTATAAGATATTCTTCGGTCCCCTCAGTGTTTAATTTTGCAATGATTTCACTGTTTGGATGTGTTTTTCTATTTGTGTCTGTTTTTGTGCGCATTCAGCTGGAATACGACTGTTTTCTGATTTTTTTTCATTTTCTACTGTCCCATAACATAAACCTCACAAATAAAGTCAACATCTTATAAGATATACTAATATACCCTCTTCGTTCCGCTCGTCTTGGGACCCCAAACGACATATGAAATATTCACACTCCTGCGACCTGTAGAAATGTAGTTCCTCCAAAACTTCCACTCTGGCCAAAGAGTCTAAGACTGTATAGAGTCTGACATGACCTGATTTTCAGTTTTTGGACACAGGACTTTGGGCTTTTTTCCCCCTGGCCAAAAAAAACTGCCAAAAACACAGTCTGTAAAATTCAAACGTAAGAAAGGTGGGAAACTGTCTTTTCTTCAATAATTCCTAAAGGCATTGAGCCAGGAGTCTGATTTCTCCGTATGTGTATCAGGGACTCCTGGCTGATCCAGGGTGCCGAGTTTCAGACCCGTGCAACCTTTGGAAAGGTCAAAGGTCAGCCGCTGTTGTGTGTTTTTTGTAATAATTCCTAAAGGCATTGAGTCAGGAGTCTGATTTTTCCGTATGTGTATCAGGGACTAAAGCTTATCCCGGTTGCCGAGTTTCAGACCTGTGCAACTTTCGTAAAAGGTCAATGGTCAGCCCTTCGGGTGTGTTTTTTGTAATAATTTCTAAAGGCATTAAGCCAGGAGTCTGATTTTTCCGTATGTGTATCAGGGACTAAGGCTAATCTAGGGTGCCGAGTTTCAGACCTGTGTAACCTTCGGAAAGGTCAAAGGTCAGCCGTTTAGGTGTGTTTTTTGTAATAATTCCTAAAGGCATTGAGCCAGGAGTCTGATTTTTCCGTATGTGTATCAGGGACTAAGGCTGATCCAGGGTGCCGAGTTTCAGACCTGTGCAACCCTCGGAAAGGTCAATGGTCAGCCGTTCGGGTGTGTTTTTTGTAATAATTCCTAAAGGCATTGAGTCAGGAGTCTGTTTTTTCCGTATGTGTATCAGGGACTACAGCTTATCCCGGTTGCCGAGTTTCAGACCTGTGCAACTTTCGGAAAGGTCAATGGTCAGCCGTTCGGGTGTGTTTTTTTGTAATAATTCCTAAAGGCATTGAGCCAGGAGTTTGATCTTTCCGTATGTGTATCAGGGACTAAGGCTAATCTAGGGTGCCGAGTTTCAGACCTGTGTAACCTTCGGAAAGGTCAAAGGTCAGCCGTTTAGGTGTGTTTTTTGTAATAATTCCTAAAGGCATTAAGCCAGGAGTCTGATTTTTCCGTATGTGTATCAGGGACTAAGGCTGATCGAGGGTATTTTAATCTTTTTTCTACTGTCCTATAATATGAAGTTAACATCTTATAAGGTATATTGATGTACCCTCAGTGTTTGAATTTATAATGATTTCACTGTTTGGATGTGTTTTTCTATTTGTCTCTGTTTTTGTGTGCATTCAGCAGGGATACGGCTGTTTTCTGATTTTTTTCATTTTTTTATTGTCCCATAACATAAACCTCACAAATAAAGTTAACATCTCATAAGATATAGTTATATACCTTCAGTGTTTGATTTTGCAATGATTTCACTGTTTGAATGTGTTTTTCTATTTTTGTCTGTTTTTGTGCGCATTCAGCTGGAATACGACTGTTTTCTGATTTTTTTTCATTTTCTACTGTCCCATAACATAAACCTCACAAATAAAGTTAACATCTTATAAGATATACTAATGTACCCTCGTCGTTCCGCTCGTCTTGGGACCCCAAACGACATATGAAATATTCACACTCCTGCGACCTGTAGAAATGTAGTTCCTCCAAAACTTCCACTCTGGCCAAAGAGTCTAAGACTGTATAGAGTCTGACATGACCTGATTTTCAGTTTTTGGACACAGGACTTTGGGCTTTTTTCCCCCTGGCCAAAAAAAACTGCCAAAAACAGTCTGTAAAATTCAAACGTAAGAAAGGTGGGAAACTGTCTTTTCTTCAATAATTCCTAAAGGCAATGAGCCCGGATGCTGATTTCTCCGTATGTGTATCAGGGACTCCTGGCTGATCCAGGGTGCCGAGTTTCAGACCTGTGCAACCTTTGGAAAGGTCAAAGGTCAGCCACTGTGGTGTGTTTTTTGTAATAATTCCTAAAGGCAATGAGCCCGGATGCTGATTTCTCCGTATGTGTATCAGGGACTCCTGGCTGATCCAGGGTGCCGAGTTTCAGACCCGTGCAACCTTTGGAAAGGTCAAAGGTCAGCCGCTGTGGTGTGTTTTTTGTAATAATTCCTAAAGGCATTGAGTCAGGAGTCTGATTTTTCCGTATGTGTATCAGGGACTAAGGCTAATCCAGGGTGCCGAGTTTCAGACCCGTGCAACCTTTGGAAAGGTCAAAGGTCAGCCATTCGGGTGTGTTTTTTGTAATAATTCCTAAAGGCATTGAGCCAGGAGTCTGATTTTTCCGTATGTGTATCAGGGCCTAAGGCTGATCCAGGGTGCCGAGTTTCAGACCTGTGTAACCTTCGGAAAGGTCAAAGGTCAGCCGTTTAGGTGTGTTTTTTGTAATAATTCCTAATGGCATTAAGCCAGGAGTCTGATTTTTCCTTATGTGTATCAGGGACTAAGGCTGATCTAGGGTGCCGAGTTTCAGACCTGTGCAACCTTAGGAAAGGTCAAAGGTCAGCCGTTCAGGTGTGTTTTTTGTAATAATTCCTAAAGGCATTAAGCCAGGAGTCTGAGTTTTTCCTTATGCGTATCAGGGACTAAGGCTGATCTAGGGTGCCGAGTTTCAGACCTGTGCAACCTTAGGAAAGGTCAAAGGTCAGCCGTTCGGGTGTGTTTTTTGTAATAATTCCTAAAGGCATTAAGCCAGAAGTCTGATTTTTCCGTATGTGTATCAGGGACTAAGGCTGATCGAGAGTATTTTAATCTTTTTTCTACTGTCCTATAATATGAAGTTAACATCTTATAAGGTATATTGATGTACCCTCAGTGTTTGAATTTATAATGATTTCACTGTTTGGATGTGTTTTTCTATTTGTGTCTGTTTTTGTGCGCATTCAGCAGGGATACGGCTGTTTTCGGAATTTTTTTCATTTTTCTACTGTCCCATAACATAAACCTCACAAATAAAGTTAAAATCTTATAAGATTTAGTTCTGTACCCTCAGTGTTTGATTTCTCAATGATTTCACTGTTTGGATGTGTTTTTCTATGGTGTCTGTTTGTGCCCCATTGAGCTGAGATAGGGCTGTTTTCGGATTTTTTTAATTTTTCTACTGTCCCATAATATAAACCTCACAAATGAAGTTCACATCTTAAAAGATTTAGTTCTGTACACTCACTGTTTGATTTTGCAATGATTTCACTGTTTGGATGTGTTTTTCTATTGGTGTCTGTTTGTGTGCGCATTCAGCTGAGATAAGGCTGTTTCCGGATTTTTTTCATTTTTCTACTTTCCCATAACATAAACCTCACAAATAAAGTTAACATCTTATAAGATATAGTTATATACCTTCAGTGTTTGAATTTATAATGATTTCACTGTTTGGATGTGTTTTTCTATCTGTGTCTGTTTTTGTGCGCATTCAGCAGGGACACGGCTGTTTTCGAAATTTTTTTCATTTTTCTACTGTCCCATAACATAAACCTCACAAATAAAGTTAAAATCTTATAAGATATAGTTATATACCTTCAGTGTTTGATTTTGCAATGATTTCACTGTTTGGATGTGTTTTTCTCTTTGTCTCTGTTTTTGTGTGCATTTAGCAGGGATACGGCTGTTTTCTGATTTTTTTCATTTTTTTATTGTCCCATAACATAAACCTCACAAATAAAGTTAACATCTCATAAGATATAGTTATATACCTTCAGTGTTTGATTTTGCAATGATTTCACTGTTTGAATGTGTTTTTCTATTTTTGTCTGTTTTTGTGCGCATTCAGCTGGAATACGACTGTTTTTGGATTTTTTTCATTTTTCTACTGTCCCATAACATAAACCTCACAAATAAAGTTTACATCTTATAAGATATTCT